>NC_046607.1:1465145-2065145 GCF_011750605.1 Drosophila busckii | reverse complement strand
AACTTAAATCTAAGAAATTTCGAGTGATCTTAATAATAAACGTGAATAAAACTAAAAATTTACTTTGAGTTCGTGATTTCTTAAACAACCGCGCCTAACGTTGGAGGAAATCTAACCCGCTCTCTCGCTCAAACGCCTACCGCCAACCTGACCAAAAGGATTGCCTCCGCTCGGCCAACCGTAGCCTAGCGCCTGGACCCGCAAAGATCTTGTGGGCCCACCAAACTGCTAATTTGTGCTACAATATGTTTTATTACTTTTCTTTTTAGATTATTATTATTAACATAATCTAAAAAAACGAAAAAAACAAATGGCTTGACTTTGCTGCGAACTTCTCATTTTTCCTCCAATTTCATCATTTTATCTTGAATTTGCATAACATTTTCATATCCATCCCTATTTACGAAATTAACGTACGCGCCAGAAGAGAGCTACTCTCTTTGTAATTATTTTAGATTATATTTATATAATTTAGACTATTATAGTATCGTGTGTAAGTCATTATTTTTGTCTTAGTTCACTTGCTCAAAGCCAAGTTGCAGTTTTCATAAAAGGAAAAGGGTACATAGGTAGGTATGTATGATTTCAGTGTTGGGAAACGTAATTTGTATTGTTAATTAGGGATTAATCTTTATCAATATTCAAAGATAAGCTTACCACTTGGAGAGAAATATATCCATGGTGGCCTCGGAGCCACGCGCGAGCACGAACAGCAGCAGGAGTAGGAGCACCAGCAGCGGCAGACCAAGCACAGCCAAATAGGCCTTATAGGTACTCCACTTTACGGAACCCTGCTGCTGTTGCTCCTTATACCGCAGTTCCGCTTCGAGCAGTTGCTGCTGGGAAAGTGGCTCATGGGTTGCCACTTCCTCAAAGATGCTGGCGGAGCGCATGGTGCGCAGCTTGGCCACCTCGCTGTCATTGGCCACGGACATGCGAAAGCGTATGAGCTGCTTAAGCGATTCATATTGTCCTTGTATGGCGGCACGACCGCCCTCCATGAGCAGCATGTGATCCACATGACGCAGCAGCTGCACTCGATGCGTCACCAGAATGCGTATCTTGTCGCTGAGGAACTCGTTGAGGCAGCGCTGCAGTAACAGGCGACCTATGTGCGTGTCCACGGCGGAGAGTGGATCGTCCAGCAGATAGATGTCCGCCTTGCGATAGACCGCGCGGGCCAGACTGACACGCGCCTTCTGCCCGCCGCTAAGACTGGCGCCTGATTCGCCCACTATCGTGGCATCACCCTGTGCCAGTTGCTCAATGTCCTTCTCCAGCAGGCACACGCGCAGCACTTCCCTGTAGCGTTGCTCATCAAAGGGTTCCATAAAGACTATATTATCGCGCAGACTGCAGCGGTTGAGCCAGGGTTCCTGCGGCGCGTATGAGATGACGCCGTTCATCTCCACGCTGCCGCTGATTATGTCCAGTTCGCCCAGCAGCGCCGCTAGCAGCGTGCTCTTGCCCGCACCAACAGTACCAACAATGCCCACGAATTGTTGCTCCTCCGCCTGGAAGCTAATGTTCTCAATGTGCAATCGGCGTTTCTCCGGTCTACCCTGGTCCCAGCTGGCAGTAAGCTGGCGCAGTGTGACGCTTTTGCGAAAAGCCAGCGGATGGTGCATGCGCCCAAAGTAGTTGCCATGCAGCAGATCATCGTCCACGTCCGTGAAATTGTTAACGCCTCCATCGGCAGGATCCTCATGCTGCATCAGAAAGTCCAAAACGCGTCGCGCCACTACAAAAGTCTCTGCCCAGGAGTTGACGGCACGTGGCCACAAATGCAGCAGCGACTGATTGAGATGATCATAATAGCTAGAGACTATAAACACCTTCTGTGCCGTGACCACATCTCCGGTGTAGACATAGGCCACCAGGCCTAGAAACAACGACAGCTTGGAGATCATGTCGGTGCACTGGAGTGCCGCAAAGACATATTGAGAGCCACGTATGGCACTCATCTCTTTTTTGCGTACGCGTCCGATCAACTTGGCAAAGGACTTCTCCCAGGCATACATCTTGATCACCTGCATGGCCGTAATAATCTCATTCATCAGCTTGACGCGATCATCGCCGTACTCCGCTGACAAGCGCTTGAAGCGCGCCGTCGCCTTGGCCGCCCACACCTGCAGCGGTATGAAGGCTATAATGGTTGCCATGCCCACAAGCGCTGGCCAGCCAATCACCTGGTAGATAATATAACCAAACACGGCGCCCTCCAGCGGACCCTTCCATAGCTCGTGAAACAAATAGAACGTCTCGTTGAACTGCGGCAGATCTGTGGCCATTATAGCAATGGCATATCCACTCATTCCACTGTTATCCGCCGCCACAGAGACGCGCAGGCACTTTCTGTAGACGAGACCAGCGCAAGCGAGGCGTACGCTTGAGCCCAACTTAAACAGATGGAACATAAAGGGATGATAGCACAGCGCCGTAAATAGTGAGCACAATACCACGCCCATTGCATAAAAGTAGGCGGCACTTTCTGTCACGTTGTCCGTGCTTTCCGAGAAGTACGAGACCAGGCGTCCGAGGAACAATGGCTGCATGGTGCTGTAAAAGGAAAAAATATTTATATTAATAAAAAATAAGAAAAGGTATTATGAAGATGTGCACTTGTTTCCGTAAAGGAACAGCTAATAAGGGCTTAGGAGCTAATGGTACACTAACCAAATTGGTATGTAGATTGTCCTATTTCCAAAAAATTTACGCCCTTAATATATGATGGATTTGTTTCAGCACATACAAGTTATACCATGTCAAAAATTCGACGATAACTTAGGAAATAAGTATTCCTATTTAAATTTAGCAATGTCCTATCAAAAAGTTGGCTGCGCCCACAGGCGAGCTCACCAAACAAATTATTTTCTCTTCATTTTATTTTAAATTTTATACAAAATTCCACCTTGTATCGATTTCAGACTGGTTAAATACATAAATAAATTAAATAATTCCCCACTCAGAAATATTTTTAAATAAAATAATGTGATAGGCCGAAATATTCTGAAATATTTCCTTAAAATCTAAATCTAATATAAAATAACTAATCTTAGTATAAATTTATATTGTTGGCATGTTTTCTTCAGAAAACATACGCTTTAATGACGTAGCTGCTGAGCTGGGGTACCATTGCAATTGGTTAGGCACAAATTTTGGATAGTGGATAGTCATTTTATATAAAAAAGAATCAAATGCTTTAGATACACTATTTGTTTTCTTTCACGGTTAGTCAATGCGTAAACATATTTTATTTGGAGCTCTTATTTATTTAGTGACTACATATATACTTTATGTACCTATTTAGTTTAAATATTTATGTATTTATTTAGATATTCAATTGTATAAGAGCACTAGTTCTATTAAACAAGAATTTTAAGCTGACGAACGTAATGCTTGACTAATGTTAAAAATTAAATCAAAGCTAAAGTTATTTTTAATCTGTATGGTCAATTATATTTCGTTAAATTGAAGCATTTTCAAGCAAATTTCTTATCACCTTTATTATATTTTGTGGCTTTGTTAAATTTAATCAGTAGACTGAAGTCATAAAAATTAAAAATAATTTCTATTGGCTTACTTACTGAAGCGATATCTCCAGCAGCGAGTATAGTATGCAAATGGGCACAAAACGCCAGCCAAATGCCTTGAAGATCATATGCAGCACACTGGGCTGCTTGCGGCGCAGCTCCTGCTCCCAATAGGACAACAAATAGCGCGATAGCTCATGGCTATCCAAACTGGGCACATGCGCATACAAATCCGTGGGCTCGATATTCTTGCGCACGCCCTTGCGCAGAATCTCACGTGACCAGCTGCAGAATAATACAACAACAGAAAAACAAGCTTAAGAAATTGACAGCGCGTTTATTGACTGCCAGCGGCTGTGAGAGCATTCGAGTTGACAGTGAAGCGTAGCGGTCAAACTATAAATCTGCGCGGGTTTATCTTATCGCGACAGCCGGCAGACAGCAGTATACAGCAGTATATTAAATATTATAAAAATTGTTTTTAATGTAATTAAATCAATTCCAATAAGCATTCAACGTATACGTAACGTATTGTAAAGCTCTGACGTATTACGTATACGCAGCGCTGTGCACTTGAAGCAAACTTTTTTTATTATTATTTTATTTACAGCTAATTAAGATAAAGCTGTTGGCATCTTAGCCATGTTTAACACTCACACAAAAAACCACTTGGAAAAGATATTCGCCTTCAGCACCGGATTCGGTTTGCGCTGCTCTTTGGCTTCACACATATTCTAGAATTTCACAATTTATCACTTGATTTTTTTATTTATATATATCACATAAGTCCTTTTTGTTGTAAGCTTTTTTAACCCGGCTAGTGCGCGTTGCCATTGGCTTGCCATTAACTACTGACTTGCTTTGCACGAAAAACGTTTAATATTTTTTCAACCAAACTTTGCTGAACGTTCACGAATCATCGCTATAAATCAATGATCCGTGGTGCTCTATCGCACCTGCCACCTGGCATTGCAGACATGCCAAGTTTTATCTTAATTCCCTGTGACAGCCACACATCAGCGATGCAGGCGCAACCAGACTGGGGCTGCGCCGATTTTTGTTGGAAGCAAACAGTCAATTGTTTTACAACATAACAATCTTTAATTAAAACTTGTGCCACTTATCGAAGAGTGGTCTTTATCTATCAATCTGTAAACGTAAACAGTACTCAGCTAAATCTGAGTTTTCTTTGATTCGAAGATAATTCTTTTATGCCAATATACTTATTTTTCAAGTCCGGGCAATTGCAGCGAAAGTTTAGGATAAGAAATAAATTCGTAAAATTCCGTATTCAATAAAAATGACGCTCGGCTTAGCTTCTGTTTTCTTAAAAAATTTGAACAAAGAAATACACTCCCTACCACTTGAATAGAATACACTGAATGTACTCTTTACAATTGACTATAATTCGAAAACTGATTAGTAAAGTAACGGAATTTTTGCACAAGAACTTGTGTGGAAGTATTCTTAACCTTCAGTGGTGTATTCCAGGAATTTAAATAGAGTCATTATAAAGCTGTGTTCATGAATATATAAATATAAGAACCGGTGAAAAGTTGTGTTCGTAATAATTTAGTCAACATTTTAGCGCCACTCGAATATGACATGCATTTTGTTTGATTATTAATATTATTGTTATCTTTGGCGCGTGCCCACATATTTTTTTCATAAATGATCTAAATTTAATATGGAGTGCGTATCGACTTTACCTGATCTGGAAAAAGAAATCAAGACTTACAAGGATGCTGAACTATCTATTGCGAAAATAGCGATGAAACATTAAAAAGAGCCTTCCCGATAATAATAAGATGGACAAGATTAAAGAAAAATGTAATGTTACGGCAAGTTCAAAAACCATGCGTCGTGTAATTAAGAATTCTCCCCATTGGAAAAGGCTAAAAGTCAAAAAGAAGTTGTCCCTTAACGCGTTCCGTAAGTCGCAACGACTTTAGTTTAGCCGTGCAATGGATTTCGATACAGCGAGTCAAAATGTGGATTTATTAATTTGGCCACCCTATTCTCCTGACTTTTAATATTATTGAAATAATACTATTGGCTAACACGCCAGGTTTATGGATCAGGACTGCAATATTCAACTGCTTATGAATTAATTGGGACTATCAATAATTTTTTTTGACTTAAAATTTATAACTAACAATTCTTTCAATTATGATAAATAAATATAAAAAAAATAAAAACTCAATAGTTAGTTTTACGATAGTTTTACAGAACTTTACGTTTATCTCTAAACTTCTAGAGACTCAAGCAAACAAGAATTTAACAAGCAAGTGGACCAACTGCTTCGATATACATGCCAAGCGCACCCCGCTCTTTATATTGAAATGTGAATAACACCTAACTTATTTATCTGATCGCTCTGAAATTTTCGGCTTTGATCAAGAACATGGCAAATACATTTCTTGTTGGACAGACAGACTCAGTTTGTCTTTCTGATCAAAATTGTATATACCTTATGTGGTCTGCCACGCCCCTTATCCCTGTTACATATATTTGCACAACTTCGTAATACTCTTCCATTTTTTATAAAAGTTATAGTCTAGCTTTTTGTATTAGCAGAAAAATGCGATTCGATATTCAAGTGGCGAACAACAACATACATCCCTTCCATTAACAGCGGTGATCTCTGCTACCATTAATTAAAAAATTACTTATTGTACTAAATATGCCCGCCAGACTTAGCCAATTCAAATTGCAATTGTATGAAGAAAATAGTTTGTTGTTTTTTAAATATTTTTAGGCACTTTATTGAGTTTTTGTATATAAATATATACACATAAGTACAATGTCATAAGCTTACATATATTTTAAACCTACAATAAGTACTAGCTGCATATATAAAATATATATCTTTTAAGTTGCTTTGATTTGATTATTCTATTTGAATACACTGTGGGTGTCTTAGAATACATACATTGAGGCTAACTCAAGACTAACAATCATAAATTCATCAACGACGTTAACGAAGTAACAAATCAATCACGTGTACATACAAACATCTGTATATAGTACTATATACATAGGCTAATTATACGAAATGCAATTTACAAGTACAGTTGCTAAAGTTCAGTTTGTTAATAATACTTTCAATTATAAGGCTATAAATCTTAAGTAACCTGCTGTGCTATAAGTTTCTATTGTGCTATTCATTCTTCTCGTGCAAAGGCAGTGTTGTGGCAGCGGCGGTTATATCTTTATCCAGTAGGCACTTGCTGTAACTCTCCTCAGCTGCTTGCTGCAAGGCCAGCGCTGTGGCGGAGCCTGTGTTATCGACCAAGTGGCGCAGATAGCCGCCAGGTCGCTGGAGCAACTCATAGGGATGTGCCAGCTCACGAGCCTCGCCAGCATCCATGACCAGCACGCGATCAGAGTCCATAACTGTATGCAGACGATGTGCAATGGTTAGCACGGTGCAGTTGGCAAACTTGGAGCGTATCGTTTGCTGAATCAACTTGTCGGTCCTGGAAGTAACAGATCAACTATTGAATTAAAAGAGTTTGAATTGATTACAAGTGCAAATGCTTACTCTGGATCCACATTTGCTGTGGCCTCATCCAGTATCAATATCCGATTGTTGCGTAATATAGCGCGTGCTAGGCAAACTAACTGGCGTTGGCCTACGCTAAAGTTGGAGCCGCCATCGTACATGCGACAATTGAGACCGCCGATTAGCGTGGACACATAAGAGCGTAGCTCAACATCCCCCAAAGCCTTCCACATCTCCTCATCTGTGCGCTCGTCCATGGGATCTAAATTATACCTGAGTGTGCCTGAGAAGAGCACTGGATCTTGTGGTATAATGGAGATGCGGCTTCGCAGGTCATGCAAGCCAATATGCTCAATATCGATATCATCAATGCGTATCATGCCTTCATTGCAGGCCAAACGAAAGATGGACTGTATGATTGAGGATTTGCCAGCACCAGTGCGTCCCACAATGCCAATCTTCTCGCAGGGCTCAATCGTAAAATTCAGATTACGCAGCACAGTCGTCTCCTTGGGCGAGTAACGCAGCTTAAAGTTAATGAACTCAATGCGCCCCTTGTTGGGCCAATCGGTCTTCGGTTTGAACTTCTCTGCTGTCTCCAGCGGCGGCTCTGATGGCTGCTCCGTGTACTCCAGCACACGTTCCACGCTGGTCATTTCATTCTCCAGCTGAGCGGTCTGACGCATGCCCCACTGGCACATGCCCGTCATGGTTGTTGAATGCAAAATGGCCAAACCCACATCGCCGCTGTTGAACTCGTTGCGCAGCAAGAGAAAACTAAAGGTCACCGCTGCCATATAGGCAATGCACAACAAATCCGACCACAGGGCAAAGGCGCGTGTGCTGGAAAGCAACAGAAACCAGGCCGAAGTGTTGGCATTCTGATAGCCATGAAATTCGTACTCTAAAGCGCTCTGTGCCTGCAGAGCACGCACTGTGGTTAGACCCTGGAATGTTTGATTGGTGAGCGAATAGACAGGGCTGCGTGCTGCAAAACAAAAGCGTTATTAAATAAAACACATCTAATCCAAGGCTTCTTTGTTCACTTACATATGGCTTCCAATCGCTTGATGCTGCGACTTATGGTCACGTACGTATAACGTATGACAGCTAGAACGCCTACGATCACAGCAGCTGGCACCAGCAGCCAATAGTTGGCAATGGCCACAATTATTAGCACGCCGGTGACATCAATGGCAAAGGCCACGCAATCGAGCAACGTATGCGGCAGATCACAATCAATTGTGCGTATATCCTTGGCGAAACGGTTCAAAATGCGCCCAGAGGAGTTAGTATTGAAAAAGAACATGGTGGCGCGCGTGATGCCGCGAAAGAGACGATCATGCAGACGCAACGAGATTCGCAGGCACATTCTGAAGTAGCCAAAGGTGCGCATTAAATAAACGATAAGCGTGCAGCTCAGTATCGTGGCATAGAACAAGATTAGCTGCTGACGTATGTCGCCCTCAACGCTGTTATTATCCAAAGTGGTTGTCGCATTTGTGGCAAGCGTATCATTGACCGGCACCTCTGTAGTTGCGGCATACATGGTTGCATTACGCGCCACTTTTTCCTCCCAGTTAACCCTGTTGGTAAAGCAAATTAAAATTAATTTCAATTGAGAGTTATAGTTTAATTTATCGTACATACCAGCGTGAGAGAAAGTAGTCGACGCCCGTCAGCATAATTCTCGCACTAATGAAGAGCACAATAATCAAACCCAGCAGAAACGTGCTTTCCAGCGCTTTAAAGTAGGAGGCGTAGACGCTAAACTTGACTGCGCCCACGGACTGCTGCTCCTGGTTGACATCCTCCACGGTTTCATCGGGCCGCAGCAGCTGATTGTGCTGATGATGTTCCATGCTCTTCTCCGAGTCGCTGCGCGACATGTGGCTGCTCACGCTATGCGTATCAATACCGCTCTCATCGTGAGTCTGCTCCAGAAATTGAAACTGACGTGAACGTTGCAGCTGTTGATAGCTTCCTTGGGCCACAATCTGTCCGCCAGACATCAGGAGCAAATGCTCCACTTCAAACAAGTACTGCAGCTGATGTGTGACCAATATGCGTATCTTATTGGCCAAAAAGTCACGTATGCACTTGTCGAAGATATGCTTGCCAACATGCGTATCCACGGCGGAAAGCGGATCGTCTAGCAGATAAATGTCTGCCTTGCGATAGACAGCTCGAGCTAAATTCACACGGGCCTTCTGTCCACCGCTCAAACTGACGCCACGTTCACCAACAACTGTCAAATCTCCTCTAGGCAGCAGCTCCAGATCGCGCTCCAAGGCGCAGGCCTTAAGCACTTTCTTGTAGCGACGTTCATTGTAATCCTCCACAAATACAATATTATCGCGTATGGTGCCCTCGAAAACCCAAGGCTCCTGGGCAGCATACGAGACCTTGCCATGCACAAAAGCTTCTCCTTCATCTATGGCTACCTCGCCCAGCAATACATTGAGAAAGCTGGACTTGCCTGCACCCACAGGTCCAACGACAGCCGCCAAAGTTTTATCCTGTATCTCCGTGCTAAAGTTGCTAATGGCGCAGTTCGACAAACCATCGCTGGCACCCCAAGTGGCAGACACATTCTTCAATATAACACATTTCTTGGCCGCTTCAGGACTGTAATCCCGTAATCTGTTGGGCTGCGGTTGTGTTGGTGGTGGCATTGCCGGGCCATTGCTCAATAGCGAGCCATTGAGCTCCACATTCTTCTTATCCTCCGTAGTTGGTGTGCGCTTCTTAGTTTTGGAATTAACTTCTAAGTTGATAGGCACTTCGGCCTTGTCGCCGTCCAACAAAAACTCCTTGCAGCGTCGCGCTGAAACTAAACCTTCAGCAATGAAGGTTATGGAGAGTGGCCAAAAGTGCACCATTGAGTCGTTTAGCATGTTAAAGTATGAGGATACAGTGTAGACCTTTTGAGCTGTTAGCGCATCGCCAAAATATATATAAGAACATAATGCGAGGAATACGCTAAGCGGTGAAATCATTGAAGTGCAGCTGAGGGCAGCATGAATATAGACAGTTCCGCGTATAGCCTTGACCTCCTTTAAGCGCACATCGGCTACAACGCGGGCAAAGGACTTTTCCCAGGCATACATCTTGATCACCTGTATGCCTTGAATTATCTCATTCATTAGCCGGACGCGCATATCTGTGCGCTCTGCAGTCATCTGGCGATAGTAGGCTGCCTTTTTGGCCGCCCATGCCTGCAGCGGAATGAAGCTCAGCATGAACGAGACGCCTATAATGGCAGAGACCCCAATCTCTTTATACATTAGATAACCAATCAGTATAGATTCCAGTGGTCCCTTCCAGGTATCATGCAGAAAACAAAGCGCCACATCAAAGCGCCCCAGATCGTTTGACAATATGTTTACAGCGCGAGCACGTAACCCATCGTTGCTGCTGCTCTTGGACACTTGCAGGCACTTGCGATAGATGAGGCCCGACAAGGCCAAGCGTAGTTTAGTGCCCACTTGAAAAATGTAGAAGATAAATGGATGAAATGTTATCACAGGCACCAGCATGCAAATAACAATTGCCAGCGCATACAAATAGGCTGTCGACACGTCTATCGTATTTTGATCTGTCGCAAAATAGCCAACTAGTCTGCCTAGAAACAAAGGCATCATGCATCTGCAATGAAAATAAAAAATAGATAAATTTTTGACTTAGTCTGAGGCTCGAGTACAAGCACACTTACTTGCAACAGGATTCGGTCAGAGAGAAGGCAAGTCCCAATGGCATAAATGTTTTGCCATATGCACGCCATATCATGCGCAGGACACTAGGATTACTGCGTTTCTTCTCATCCTCCCATAGTTCGCCAAACTGACTTGTTACACGCTCACTGTCCAGCGTACTTCTGTGCTGATAGAGCTCCTCATCTGCCAATGGTCCTTGCAGTCCACGCCTAAATAATTTTCTTATCCACCTGTAACAGCGATAACACGATATTATTTTAGACTACCATATGCTAAGTTGATAAGATTAGGCATGCTAATCTCAATACAAATCCTTCGTTTATAATAAACTTAATTGGAGCTTATACAAAAACATTAATGCCGTTCGCTAAGCTTGTAAGTCTTACAGCAATCGTAAAGACAGTTTAGAGAGCTTGTAGCTTTAAATTCTGATAAAAATTAATTACAGTAAGTAAATATTTATGTCTACTGCATTTAATTCATTAGAATACAATAGGAGAATTTTCAGTGTCAAACAAAGAATATTTAATGTGTTATTATACTTATGCATACGCTGATAATTCAGAGTTTTTTCATTTTTTTTTTGTCTAATAAATGTGCACAATTGCGCGTCTGTAATTTGTAATAACATATGTATGTAATATATATACCATAAAAAATGTGGAGAGATAAGACTGCAGCCTTGAGCGCCCTAATCATACTTAATTGTATGAAACAGAAAGCAATAAATTTCAGAAAACATTCATTAGATAGACTCTCGTACATTGTATGATTGAAGAGGCGAATAACCCTACAGCTATAGTATAAATATAGACACCCACACATAACATTCAAATGTACACATATTTACGTTCATCTATAAAAGCTTAGAAACAAGCGTAAAAGATTGTTACATTCATAGTAAGTATATTAAACAATATTTAGTCGACACGTGCTATCATTATCGACTTTGCTCAACCGCAAAAAATGACTAAATTTACACATACAAATGTAAAGTACATACATACATGTGTAAGCATATAAGTACATACATGTGTATGGATGTTCATACATATGCATGCGTTTAATTTACAGTAATTTTAGGCTATATGACTAATACAACCAACAAAAGTTTATAGTTTTCTTAAACTTACCAAAAACTCCAACGCGAAAATATATTGGCATCTGTATAGGGATTCTTTGGACGTTCAACTTTTCTTCGAGTGCGATTCATAGTATTTTGTTTTTACTGTTAATTAGGCACAATTATCACTATGGCGTTTATTCTTACGGCACTTTTTATAACACAGGCAAGTAAAAGTGAAATCAAACGCTCTTGATTTTGTAATCTGCTGTTTTGCCGGCAACAACGATTTCTTGGCAAAGTTGAAATTGTCTAAGGTCGAGGTCAACGACTATAATGCGTTTCCCTCTACCCCTGCTCGTACGTTTAACCGTTTGTTGCTATTATTGGCTTCTCGCACCGCAACAACAATACAATTATATGTACGTATGCAAGTGTGTCGCCTTTGTTAAAAAAAATCACACACCAAATGCAAATTGTTAATTTAACAGTTGTTGCTTCTTGTAATTAATAATAATTTACAGAACTATTGTATAAAACTATGAAATCGGAACGCGAGCGACTCTTCGCACCGACTTCCAAAACAGCAATGAAAAAAATAACTGCAAGTGAAATCAAAGAAATCTCGCTAAAGAGAGAAGTAGCAAAGAGAACCAAGTGGGACAAATGTGCATTACGCTATCCATGACTTCTGAAAGACCTCAAATCCATACATTTCCGCAAGTTAGTATTCAGTTGAGCGCCACTGGGTCTTAGTGCAAGAGCGAGACAACAGTTTGCGCAGATTTACAAAACAGTGGTCACAAAGAGCACAAAATGCAAGCGACCGTGACGTCACACTTGCATGACTTGCATACAAAAATACTGAAAGCCAACGCCTCTGGGCAATGCACTGCTTTGGCAGCTAATGGGTTTGAATATTGGTTTGCCTATTTTGAATTCAATAATCAATTATTTACACTTACCGCAGACGACGCAGCAGCTGCTACTGCTGCTGCTCAAAGCTCTGACGTTTGCGATAGCTAATTGCGTTACCTGCTCTCTCTCTTTTGATGTCCATAGCTCTCAATAAAAGCGCTTCAAAAGCTGCGAGTAATTACTTTATGTGATGAAATTCAGTTTGTTATGTTTTGTTTGTTACTGTGCTCAATTTAAACTGGAATCATGCTTTTTTATTTTAAGAAAAAAATCTGAAAAAAAAAATTCAACTAGATCTGCAAACGATTTCGCAAAAGTGAGAAATTCTTATCTACATATGTTAGAGAAAAGCTACTGTGGTTTTTACATCATAAACGATGAATATTTATTATATTTATTTATGGATTAGCGTTTTATTTTCTCTGCGTATTTGCGTTTGTTTAGTAAATTTTGGTGAAAAATATGCCATATTTAAAATTAGAACAGGTTCACTTAGATAATGACAAACAACATGCCCATTTAATCCTCAATATATTCAAATGGCTCTGGGGGCTCTGGTTCCTTCTCATCATCATTCATTGGACCAAAGGCGGCTACTGGTTCAACCAGTTCTTGCTCCGTTTTACCAGTATGCTGGAATACAATGATGCCACCAATGGTCACTTCCTTCATGGGTTCATACGACTGGCCATCAACAACGCTGAGTACCTTCAACTGCTGGCGCAGGACACGAGCAGGATTCTGTAAGAGTTCGAAGTTGGGCTCTGGCTCCTTTTTCTCTTTCTCTTTCTTGTCCTTATCTTTTTCCTTTTCAGTGCTGGTGCCTGCCTCTTTCTCGTCATCCTTCTTCTTGTCTTTCTCCTTATCCTCTTTTTCTTTCTTCTTGGATTTGTGGTCGTCGGCTGACTTCTCCTCTGACTTGGCTGCCGTTTCAGACTTTTCCTCATCCTTTTTGCTGCTTGTTGCAGCGCTCTCCTTGCTATCCTCATCCACATCCATTTTCTCGTCCTCTTTCTTATCGGCATTTTCGCGGCGCTTCTGACGAGCGGCAATCGACAAGACGGCCGTAGCGACCTTCTCGCGTTCTTCGCTCTTTTTCTCCTCCAACGGTGCCGGATAAGCGTACAGCGATGGCTTGGCCGCTGACCTGTACTCCATTTTGGGCATCTTCAAATCTGAGTTCAGACCAATCACACACGTGGGTGTAAAGGCCAGCGACAGCGTATGAGCCAAGGGGAACCAGTACCAGTACTGAGTGAAGGCCAGCATACCGACAACTGCCTGCAGATTGGTGTGTCCAGTGCGTGATTGTAGCGAAAGCGTGGCATTGCGACCCCCAGCATCAATAATGCCTAAAGCAACAAAAGCAAAAAAGATGAAGAGCTTGGAATTCAATTGTTAAGCTAGATCAACCCACCTTGAGCCAAAATGGCTCCGTACTTGGCCATAACATCTTCGTGTTTGTTGCTAATCACCTCGGCATAGAGCTGGCGGAAGAAGGTGGTCTTGGGACAGCTCTGGTCAGTGTGTTGTATGAGGATCATTGCAGAGGCAATTAGTGCACCCTGACGCACAAAGTTAACCGGGTCGAATTTAACCATCGGCTCCAGCAGAGCAATTGCCTCACGCAGACCAGTGCCGGCGCAAGCAATTCCCAAAGCCATGGCAGCGCCATAGCGAACATGTGGATTATAGGACTCCGCTAGCAGACTGACAACAGAAGGGCACTGTTCAGGTGTGCGGAACAAGATGAATCCAATTGCGGTAACGGCAGCGCGACGCACATCGTCATTCACATCGGATACTGCCACATGGAGTAACTTGCGTATGGCTTTGTTGCTGCCAGTGCCATTGTATGCCATGGCCAGCGTGTACATGCCAGAGCGACGCAGCACAGGATCCTTATCCGTGGAGAGACTGGTCACCAATGAATCAGCTTCCTCCAGGCGCGAAAACATGGTAAGTGATATGCCCACAGCTAAGCCGCGCAATATTTTCTCATGCTGAGTCTCCTGAGCATAAGATACCATGTCCTCAATAGCCTGCGCATTCTTGGAGCCCAACATAACCATACCCATGGCAATACCAGCCGCTTCTCCGGTGACAGCGTCATCCTGATACAAGTTAAACTTCAACTGCTCGTATAGATCCTGACGATGTGTGCCCATGCCGGCCAGACCCAAGCCCAAGCAGCCACCATGACGTACATTCTCGTTTTGTGCATCCTTTAACTGCTGTAGTAGATAATCTATGATGTTGGCGCCATGATTGGCGTGTATCAGACCTAAGGCATACAATGCGCCGCCCTCAGAATAACCAGAACTAGGACCAGCCTCCTTAGGCAAATAACTCTGCATAAGTGCCAATGAATCCTTCTCGTGGCCGCGATGAATGACACCCAAAGAGGCGGTGGCTGTAAGCTTGGCCCAGTTGGTAGCCCTCGCGAGCCAATCGAGATTATCGCGCAGGAATTGATCAGAGGTGGTGCCGCTGTGCATGAAAGCATTGGCAATGACAGTGGCAGTGTGGCAAATGGATACGCGCACCGCTTCCTTGGTGCCGCGTAAAACCTGCAAATCAGCATGGTTACTGCGGATAAGAAATTGCAGCTGCAAATCTATAGATATTTCTCCAGAAAGTATAGAAATAAGTTTCTCTATGTTTTTCTGATGCAGCTTTTCCATATCGTTTAATGAGTCAATAGTGCGTTCGATCTTGGCATCGCCTGTGGTGTACAAAAAGTGAAAAAAATATATATAAGCACTTTATTTTGGTTATGCATTACTATACCATCTTTATCATCGACGCTTTCATCCCCGATTAATTTGGCCTTTTCATCATCGGACTTGGCGCCCGCCTCAGTGTTACCCGTTGTAGTGCCTTGAGGCTTGAAAGTGCTGGGTAGTGCGGTTGGTATTGGCGCCGTATCCTTGAGTGCTTGCAACACATTGGCCAAAAATTCCTGCGTAGCCGATTCATACAAGTCGAAGGCAATCTGATAGGCCATTAAATTGTTTGCTTCCACCGACGAGCGTGTGAGCTTGTCTAGCATTTCAGCCACAGCCAGTGGATCCTCTAGGAAAATCAAGCACTGACACATGTTGACATAGTCAGGCACGCCCAAGTCGCGATACAAGCCCACCAGACAACGCAGCACCTGATTGCGAAAGCCGCGATTCTGTATCAGCGACATGGTAACATTGTATGCATACGCCAGCATGCCACGCACATCATCTGATTTCATGATGGACACCTCGAAGATGTCCATGCGACGAGTTTCCAATGCAATGCCCAACGCTTGACGGAACTGATTGTCGTCCAGACAACGCTGAATCATACGATTCACAATACCCTCTAGGCGCTCATCAACTGGCTTAGCATCTTTGGGACTCTCAATGAATTCGACGCGTTGTGCAATATAGAAATCAATGCACTTAGCGATAATTGTCTCTGTGTACTCATTGCGTGCATTCACATCAAATAGGTCGCCAGCGCCCAGCGCGTAAGTGAGAGCATCCTCAAAGGAGCCCAAGTGGTAGAATACTTTTGAGGCTACCATACCAGCAAGTTTGTTTTCGGGGAAGGCGCGATCTTCGTGCAGCATTTCAATTTTCTCTATGGACTCGGATATTTCCGGCCAGAACTCGTCCACAATGTTGTCCAGCTTCTTTAGCGCGAATACCTTGAGGTCTGGCATCGGCTCATCGAGTAGGGATATTATCCCTGCAGCGGATGTGAGACTCATTTTTTTGCGTTGATTTTATCGACAATAAATATATATTTTACTAGAAAGTAAATAGCATATGGTTAATTTGTATTCCAGAGCTATCCAAATTTATCTAACACAAATATTAATATACCGTACTAACCAACAATTGCACCTTTTAATATTTCACAGATTTTCTTTTATGCCGAAAAACGCAAAATCACCCTGCAAGCGTATGTCAGTGTGTTGTAGTGTTGCCAGAATTTCAAAGGCTAAAAAAGCTAAAACAATAAAAAATAATGCTAGAAATGGCTAAAAGAGGAAAATATGTAGCAGCTTAAATTTCTAGTTTAATTCTAACAAAAACGTTAATACAGATAAAAAAGAAACAAAAAAAAAACACAATTTAAGCTTTCCAAATATTGTTTGTTACCTTAAATCAAAGGTTATGCTTCACTATTCAATACACGCATTCAAAATCATATACAAAATCATGTCGACCCAGCATAAAAAAATCTTGTGATCCTTAAATTGTGATTTTAAAAAGCCTTACTACAATCTGCTTTCGTCAAGTACACTCAGCCAGTTCCTTGTAGTTTTAACTTTAATTACTCCAATCAAAAAAGTATTTTCAAGAATTTTGCGATCGAAAAAGAGTCAAATCATTTTATAGAATAGTTATATATGTGGCTAAAAGCAACTCAGCTAACTTTCTAACTTCTGTCATATTAAAAAAGCTAAGTCTGGCTATAAGATTGATAAGCTGGCAACTCTAAACACAAAATTCGCTAAATCAGCAAATATTGTTGTGTTGGAAAATACTCAAGCGTACATTAGTGTTGTTTTGCTAAAGTCGTATTGTGAAACGCGTTTTTAAGCAAGGTGGCAAGCTGGCATTGAATGACTATCGATAAGTTTGAAAATAAAGATTCCATTGTGCGCTATATTTGACGTACACTTTATATTTGAAATGGTGCACCTACTAAGCCGTTCGATTGAAAATAACTGTGATTTTTAATGTTTTGTTTAAAGACAATATATATAATTTTATGCTTACTTGCTGCGTGTGCTCACAACAAGTTGTTATTGTTATTGTACAAAATATCAAATTACAATTGCACAATTGGTGCTTAAAATAAATAAATACACACACATACATGCATATATATAAAACAATTACAACTAGATTTACGAATACGTTTTCGAAGTATAACATTTAAAATACATACATACATATAGCAACAAATTTACTCTCGCTTAATAACAATTAACTATTATTGCATATGTATAGGAAGACGCCGGCGGATGCATTAAAGATACCCGCACGATGGGTTCAACAAACATTGGACATACATTTATGCACATAACTAGCTCATCAATAACATGTACATACGCGCTATACCCTAAGCAATCTCTCTCCGCTAATACTAGGATTTCATACATACAAGTACAAGTATTTTATGTTATTGCGAACTAATTTACTTTTCAAAGGCTTCCTGCTCGCGATGTTGCCGCTTGAAGCTCCATTCGACAATCACAAAGGCAACCGTACCAATGGTACCGGTGACCACCAGAATGGCCAATTGCACATAGAGGCCAAAGTGCGCGGAGTAAAAAAAGCTAATTGCTGCCGCCACAGATTGTGTAAACTTAAACAATGCAAAGGCGCCCACAGCATTGTTAACATACTCGCCGCCTAGCATTGAATATATTTGAGTATTGAAGCAGGCATCACCCAAGCCCAGAAGAAAGGCGCAAATGAGTGCAATGCTAGCTCTGGGCGGATCCAAATATGATATATCGGTGGTATCTTTAAACGGCGCGCTGTTTGGCAAATTAATGAAAGTGAGAAAAAAGGCTGCCATATGCATAAGATAACCAGCAATAACAATGGGATCGCGTCCATATCGTGTGGTCTTTGAGGCCAATATGCCAAATAATCCTCCGCCAAAGACTTCACCGGCCCCGATGCAAATGCCAACTAGTCCTACAATTTCCTTGGGTGTGGCAGCAATTTGTGAAGTAAAGCCAATGGCTGAACCAAAAACGCCGCTGAAGAAAGAGAGCTCCAAGCCTGTCAAGAAATGGACAATTAATTACAAACAATGGGCTTTGGATCAGAACATACCAGTGTAGAAGAAAGCCAAGCTGAGTAGCAGCATTTTCTTGGTGCAGAATAGTTGACCAGCTAATTTAAAGGCATAGATCGCTTGACCACACCCCGTGTGCTTCTGTTCCAACTCATTATCGCTTTCCGCATTGTTGGCCATAAATCTCAAGGCGGCTAAGAATACAATGCCCAAAACAGCTACCGTAGTCAATACGCCAATGACCAGATTACGTGTTTCCTTGTCAATGTGTGTTTTATCCTGGAACTGATAATACACAAACAAATTGCCAAAGAACATGCTGCACTGTAGCAAAGCCCAAAAGACGCCAGAGTTGCGTGAGATGGTATCGGAGCTGCTGCAACGCGCCAGGTAAGTGCCCTGCCCTGTCCAGGTAATAGAAGCACCCAAGCCCAGAAGAGCGCTGCCAATGTAAAGCAGCGACGTAGATGGAAATATAAAGGTGATCATAAAAGCCCTGCAATAAAATAATTTTAATTAACACTTGTAGTTGGTGAAGTCAACTGATCACATACGTATAGGTCGTGGCGCCAACTACCATGGCCACGCGTGGTCCTGTAAAGGATATAAACGAAGGTGCCAGCCAATTGGAGAGCGAAAAGAACAGATAGATAATAGCCAGACTGGTGTAGCCCTCGCCCTTAAAGCTGGCATCCTCCTGTGCAATGCTATCCAATATGGTTTTCTATAAAAAATAGAACAAACTTATTATGTCAGTGTCAATGAACGCACAAGCTCAAAATTCAGTTAGACTTGATATATGCATATATAGATTTTGTTTAAATGCTATGCATGAAACGTGTTTTTTATTTTCATTACATATACTAGCTCTCAAGGATTCCCTATGCGGATGCGCTGGCGAGGGTTTTGTTTCGGCATAAAACCCCATTTTATACATAATCGAGTTCAATGTGCAAACTAAATTTACATATACATATGTATATATTTGTATTAAATGCGTATCGATTATTACTCAATACAGGTATAAAACTCGTTTGGCGCTTAAATTCAAGTGCACTGGCAACTGGAGATTCTTGGATGGTTGCCACTGCCACTGCCACACTGATTTTGCATAATGCAATGCAATGAATGGAAAAATACGCGCGCCACAACAACTAGTTTTTCTCATTTTGGATAACGAAAAATTTTCCACGCTTTAAAAGCCTTAGAACAGTCTCTATGCGTATCACAATCATTTTACGCTGACACTGCAACAATTTGCAATGAATGCTTGGAGTCCTTGTGCTAATTGTGATTACATCGTCTTATCAATAGTAATTGATTAAAGAGTCAGCTGATGAGGAGGAGCTGGGGGACAATTAATTTCGAATGATTATAAACGTATACTTGATGACAACAAGCTTTGAAAGCAATATTAAACTAAATGACTTTCACTTAATCCAAAAATATGAAAACACAATTCAAAGTTTTTTCATGTTATTTTATTCGCGGTTTTTTATTAAGAAAACAAATTGTTTAAGAATAGTTTGCAAAAGCATAGAATATGTGAAGCTTATAAAAAATGTGAATTGAAAACTTAAGCTTGAAGATTGATATATACCGTAAGCCGTGAGATCTTCTACAATAACAAATCGCTGCAATGAGCTGCAATTTAATATGAAGTAATTCAATAAACCATAAATAGCCATATATGTATGGCATTTAACTGATAAGTCGAACAATAACTGTATAGGTTGTGATCTACTCAAGGCTTATCAGTAAATTATGGTAGCCACGTTAACAACTATGTCAAGTATATATAAGTATATAAACATTTATATATGTATGTAAATACATAAGTACATGTCTTACACTTAAAGGAAAGCGCGTGTGGCGCGCAGTGAAAGTCATTGGCCAAAGCGGAGCGCCTAGATGAGTTAACAAGTAGCGCAGCAAAGTCTTTTTTTTAATTTATTTAGTTTCAAACTGATTTTATTACGTAAAATAAACTCGCGTGACAAGTTTCAACAATAACAATTGCCGCCAAAATGCAGAAACCCGTTTTATTCTGCAGTGGTATAGCCTTTAATATACATATTACAATGGGAGTCTAATAACTGTTCGTTTTAGAGATGTAAAAATGAAAATAAGGAAGAACAGTTTATTAATATTTATAAATATAAAGAAACAGGTACATTTAATTTGTTCATATTATTGTGTACCTTTTGAAATTTAGATTTTGATACTATTATAGGGTATCTTTTTATTCGAGCTGTAATTTGATAACCATTGCCTGAATGTAGTTGTCTTTTCTGGAAGCTTGTGGGCTCGTCACTGACAAGTTAAACAATTTATGTCGTTGCAATCGTTTTTGTCTAACGGTTGATATTGTCTGGCCACAGTGGGACAATAGCTGCATATGCTTGCCAACAATTACAGACTTATGGTGTACATATATGTACATATGTGTGTGCGTAGGCTTGCTTTCAATAACAACCGGACAGCTGGACAGCTTGGCCTTGAGCTTCATGTAGTAGGAGTGTGTTTGGTTGGTTTGGCAATGACATCGAAAGAGTTGTCATAGCTATAACAATGCATTTGATAAGGCAATCAAGCGGAAAGTTGCAAAATAAAGAGTTCAAACCGTTATAGTATATATATTTCCAAAAGCTTAGCTATTTAGAAATTACGACATTGGACGGCCTCCACTTTTTGAGCAAAATCGCTAACACCGGTTATGAATTGTTGGATCGGGCGGTTTTTGCGTCTTATAGATTTATATGTGTGGATGTAGGTTTGGCCAAACGCCATGCTTGGAATGCCAGCTCAGCTTAGTTAACTGCTTTTAAGCGTTAATTGTTTTAACGAAAGGCAAAATATATAACTAAAAAACAACTTGAGGGCATATTGCGCATACGCCGCTTACTTTGCCTTATACAACTTAAAAGTGAGAGTAAAAGGTGTTTTTTATTTATACAACAATTTGTTATAATAAATATAAATAAAATGTGTATCAAGCATAATGTTCTTAGATTAAGAGTTCAATGAACTTGCCATGGGCATTTAGCGGTTTTGTAAAATTTATTATTATTCAAGGAGTACACTCTTTAAGAAGTTTTGTTTGCGGGTAACGGCAATCAGCAAAACTGCTTTGTTTACAAATGACATAAGCCTGATAATCAATTGAAAGTAAGGTAAGAGCTAATGCAAGCCGTAGCTGCAATACTCAAGCTGATTATAAATGTTATTAAGTTTTATTATTTATTAAGCTGATAAGAACATTAGTGATTTTGTCAAAAACATATTTAAATAGTATGGTGTGTATATTTTATGAGTGTTAGTCAGAATAACTTAATTTATAACAGGTTTTCATACGCAACACCAAATTATATGTGTGACAGTGACCTTGATATCTAAACTGTTAATCAGTGAGAGAGTCTGGACTTATGGTCCTCATGCACGCCTGTAATTCTTGTAATTATGCATTATTTGTTGCTAACGAGCAAGAAAAGTCAACACACACACACACACATTGACACTCATAAAGCGCATAAATTTGTGTGGGCGTTGTCTTACTATCAGGCATCAAAAGTCTGACAACGGCGCTTGATTTGCCCCAGTTGTCATTAACCGTCATCTGCCCTCTGACAGCAAGGGTTAACTTCAACTTTAACTTCAATGCAAAAGTTAACCCTTGGGTGTCAACAACTTTGTTTATTGTTATTTCATTTCGATTGTCACTGTGCTGTCATGTTATCAGCTGTTTTCCACAATTTTCACTATGGACAAAAGCATTATAATTGTAGTTCTCTGATGTGGCAACTGCGTCTCAAGATAACTTTAAGATACTATGTACGACTTTGCTTGCAGGCGACGAATATACATAGATATATACAAATTTATAAGCCAGTCACAAATCAGAGTAATTGACTTCATTTGTGATTGAATGAAACTTCTGCTTTGTTCACAGACAGCTGCATAAAATGCACACATATACACATACAAATTTGATGTACGACATGTAACTAATGCGCGTATACACACAAACACGTTTAGAGGTGGGTGGTTTGTGAGCGCAAGTGACAACAACAAAGGCACATCGTATGCCAAGGCTACTACAACGTCTATTGGCAAGGACAAGGACGCAAATAGCCCTCACTATGCATGTGTATGCGTATATGTCAACAACGCCCACGCATACACACACGCACAGGACGCATACTCAATACAAGCGCGTACTTACCTCAATATTACACATTGTTTGAAATGCAGTAAAGACAAACATAAAGCCAAAGCCCAGTATTATTATCATAACAAATTTCATATCCATTTTGTGGCTGCTTTTGTTGTTGTTGTGAAAATATATTAATTATTTATTTCTTTGTGCATAATAGTCGCAACAGACGTGGCAATGATTACAGCAAATCAAGCGCGGGTCAATAACGTAAACCACAACACAGAATAATAAATGAACTCAAGTATTTAAATAGACTTTTTTACTTAATTAAAACACAGATGTATGTTAAGCGACAGGTTGCAACAAAACAAGCCAGATGCGCACACGTCCGTTCAGCAACACGTTTGAATTATTATTGTTTTTTTTTAATTGTAAAGAATAGATTAAACTGTTTGCTATCGGTACATCTATCGATATTGTTATCGTTATCTGGATGTCTGCTCGCACAATATTATTGAAGATTGTACTTGCAAATTTTTGTGTTCGTTCCATCTCTTTCGCACCTGTAATAGGTGACTTATTGTTGTGACCGATATATCGATAGTCGAACGAGGGCTACACTTATTTGGTAATGCGTATGTCTATAAGTTAGTTGTTAATTAATGGATAGCAGAAATTGTAATAAATAGATTAACATATTTAACTCTTATAGATATTCTTAGTTACGACGAATATATTCGTGTACATTGAAAGCAGTAAGAGTGTAGAGTCTTCGTTATATGGAAAGTCATCGTCTTGAATCATCGTCAGCTGTGTGATTTGTGGCACTAAGCCGTCAGCCACTAATGTCACTTGTAAACAAGCTCGGCAGTAGAATTAAATTGTTGAATTAATAACGATTCAGTAATAGAAGCAAATAGCGGATAGAATTTTCTAACAATGCCGCAACAGGAGGAGAAACCTAAACGTACTTTTTTAGGATTTGATTTGAGCACACAGAAGGTAAATACTTACAGATGTACGTGCCTACGCATCCCACAGTTTGGGAATTAGCTAGTTTTTATTAAGAAATTGATAAGCAGCTTATCGCTGAGAGGTTACAGCCTCAATGTTAAAATAAAACACATTTGTAAATATGCAAAAAAAAAAAAAACAAAAGCGCCGGAACATGACGTAAACAATGACACCTATTTGTTCTTTTTGACGCAGTTAAGCTTATTATGTTTGATCGTTACTATTAAGGAGTGCCGCTTAACTTCTGTTCTTCCCTTTAGCTGAAGGCCATACTATTAAATGCAGAGCTTAATGTTGTTACGACAGCTGAAGTGAAATTTGACAGTGACTTGCCCGAGTTTCGCACCCAAGGTGGCGCCAATCCAGGTCCCAATAAGCATGAGTAAGTTTATTTGTTAAGCTACAAAGTTTTGATTACTCACTATGCAAATTTGAACAGATACTTTGTGCAGCCCGTTATGTGGGTCAAGGCCATGGACATTGTTTTGGATCGACTGGTGATGCAGGAAGCAGATCTTAGCACAGTGGTGGCTATTAGTGGGTCGGCACAGCAGCATGGCTCCTTGTACTGGTCAAAACATGGCATTGCATCGCTAAACAATTTGGACGCAGATAGATTCTTGCATACACAAGTCGATGATTCGGCATTCGTCTTAAATCGCACGCCCATTTGGATGGACGCCTCCACAGCAAAGCAATGCTTTGAAATGGAAACAGCTATTGGCGGACAGACAGAAATGGTGCAGCAAACAGGATCAAAATGCTATGCGCGCTTCACAGGACCGCAGATAAGAAAAATCTACCAGCAGCGCACGCATGCCTATGAAGATGCCCAAAGAATCTCATTAGTAAGCAGTTTCTTGGCTTCAATATTTCTGGGTAAAGTTGCAGCAATAGACTATGCTGATGGTTCTGGCATGAACTTGCTGGACATTCGCAACAAAACCTGGTCAAAGGCCTGTCTGAATGCCTGTGCGCCAGACTTGGAGGAACGTCTGGGAGAGACAGTTAGTGGCCTAACTGTGCTGGGCAACATCTGCGACTATTTTGTACAACGCTTTTGCTTTCCACCCGATTGCAAAGTAGTTGCGTGCACTGGCGATAATCCCTCAGCATTGGCGGGCATGCTGGTGGACAACAACTGGCTGAGTATATCGCTTGGCACCAGCGACACCTTAATGATGTGTTTGGAGGAGCCACCAAATTTAGAGGAAGGTCATGTGCTATGCCATCCAACAGAAACGCAACAGTATATGGGCTTATTGTGGTAAGTTCAACTTTGGGCAGCAGTGTTCGTTTTGCTAAGTTTCGTATTTCAGTTTCAGGAATGGTTCGCTGGTGCGCGAAGCTATCAACAAGTCTGAGGCTGGCGGCAACTGGGACAAATTTAATGAGCTACTAGAGTCAACGCCACGCGGTAATTTTGGTAACATGGCTCTGCACTTTAATGAAGTGGAAATTATACCCAAAGCAAAGGGCACTCTACGCTGGAACAAAGAAGTTCAAGCTAGTTCTCACGATGCAATCAAGGGTATCATTAAGTAAGCTACAGAAAAAGAACTGCAGCAATTTTAAACTTAATTATTGAATCCATTGCAGATTCAGCTCGCCACAAATTGAAATTCGTGCCTTAATCGAGGGACAAATGCTGCACCATCGCGCCATTTCTGAAGATATGGGCTTTCATTTTGGTAACGAAACAAAAATACTTGCAACTGGCGGCGCATCTGTAAACAAATCCATACTACAAATTATTGCAGATGTTTTCAATGCACCAGTGTATATACAGGTATGATGATAACTCATATGTATAACTCTGTAGCTTAATTTATAATAAATTATATTTGCAGACTGAAAGTGAAGCGGCGCTTTTGGGCGCTGCTTATAGAGCAGCCTACGCCTATTATATAAATAACAATGAGCATGCCGAATCGCAGCCAAAAGGCTATCGCGACTATATACTAAGTCTGACACCAAACCACCTAAAACTTGTGTGTGAACCTAATAAGGACAGCGAAGCTATCTATGCGCCCATGCTCCAGCGCTATCGCGACATGGCCCTAATTTTGGAAAATAACAAAAGTCAGTAACTTGTCTAAAAATCCCACCGTCTCACATTCCTTTATTGTAAACGCGTGCTTTCCTCAACACATAATTAGAATCTGTAGCAACAACACTTAAAATTTATACTCCAATTTTGATAAACAAAACATTTCGATGTAAGACAAAAGTGCAATTAACAATACTACTGTGATTAACTTTTTTTTATTATTACAAACGTTTGCAAAAAAAGCATTCACAATAAACGTTTACATCTGAACTTGCTGTAAAATGCAATTACTTTTTGCGACCACCACGCTCCTTGACTTGTAAATGAACAGTAGTTCCGCTCAGAAGATTGTAGAAGGCCATAGTGTTACTATCCTTGAAGAACATGCCCTGTGATATTAAGAAAAAGTATTGAGATTGAATGAAGCGAATATTAGATTTGACAGTCTTACCTCATAGAAAATTTTCTGCTTGGCTGGCGGCATACCCGTTTCGTCCTGCAGCTTGGACTTTAATGTTCCAATTACATCAGTTAGCGCTAAGGTAACGGCAATCATTTGACCATTGAGCTTCCATCCCGAATTGTCCGTATTGGGAATTTGCACCTGTATGGTTACAGGACTCTTATGCATGGCAATAAATTCGGCCTCAGGCACTAGATTGTCTTCACTGCGCATTTTCTTTTGCGGCGGCTCATCATCCATGGGCATAAGGTCAACGGGTGGAGCTGGCGAAATTTGTGGTGGCGCTCCACCGCCACCTGCACCCATATTCATATAACCTGCAGGTCCACTACCATAAGGATTCGCTACAAAAAAATGTGTAAATTAAATGTTTTGAGTTTCAAGGCATTTTTGCTTACACATCATGGGTGGTCGTTGCATCATCATAACCGAATTGTTAGACTGCCCAAGACCATGGGGTGGCTGCTGATGGTGTGCATGATGTTGATGATGCGACGGCGGCTGTGGCTGCGCTGAATGATGATGATGCTGCGAATGCTGAACATGATGATGAACACCACTAGGTCCACCTTGATGATGCTGTGATTGTCCATGCAAGTGTCCTGAGTGTTGATTCTTTGTGGATGGCTGTGGTGGAGCTGAAAGCGTCGCTTTACCACCCACTGGCTTTGGTCCAATTTTTTCCTTCTCCTCATCATGCAGCAATCCCTTGACTTTGTGGATTTGATGTATTTGATCCTCAAGAGTTATATTAGCGCGGGCAGCACGAGTGGCTGCCTCCACGCTGGAAGTGTGTCCATCCCAAGTAACGCGATCATCCTTCTTGGTTTCTTCTTCGCCCAGCTTCTTGCCTATAACCGTTTCCTCATCGCCCACGCCAAAAATATCTGTTCGTCGCTCGGCGAGCTGCTTTAAGCTAGCTTCAATGGCTGTGCCAGCAGCAAAAACATTATCCTGATTAATCTTCTCCACAGTGTGCTTGTCACGCTGTTCCACCCAGCGTGGATCTAGCAGACCAATGCGCATATGCTCTGAGACTTTGGAGGCGGGAATTTTCTCGCCAGTAATGGGTGATATAAGATATTCATCCGTGGTGACAGGCGCTGGTTTCGGCTGCGTTGCCTTAGGATCATATTTCTTGACCACCACCTTGTCGTGTGTGGGCGGCAGCATGGGCGTAACAGCTGGCTGCATTTTGGTAATGGGTGTATCCTCATCGCTCGAGGCCTCGTCCATATCCTGTACCTGAGTGTTGTCGCGCTTGACATTAACCGGCTGACCATACGACGTAGCATTCTTCATCTGTATGCCCACGCGATTTTCCATTTGTGAAAGCTTCACACCCATATCCAAGTGGCTTGTCACATGCTCATCCTCCTCATCATCTGACTCAATCTGCATTTCAATGTCACCATCATCCTCCAATAAACGCTCCTCCATAAGCACACGTGCACCGACCTCATCCGGATTTGTTGGCGGTGGAAAGTTGCCACTTTCAAATGGCTGATAGTCCACAGTCTCTACCACAACAAAATCATGCCAGTCAATCTGGGCGTAGGCTACACGCTCACGCTCTATTTTCTCCTCCTCACGACGACGTTGCGCTTCTTGGTGCCGCTGCCAATTAGCACGATATTTAACCTGATCTAGCACTTGAACCATGCTGGCGCGACCTGGCGCACTTTCAATGCGTAGTCTTCCCAACAAATCCTTTGGCGGTATAAGCACTTTCGTGTATTGTTCTAGTAATTTGGTAAAGTACTGGAAAAGCGAATGCTGTGGCCGTAGAAAATCAAATTGAAAATTTCTCTGCTCCCTGCTCATCAAGTTAGTAAGAAACTGTCGTCCATTACGTGCAACAAACTGGGCTGTGAGCTTCACAACATCCCTATAAAATTATACGTTTTAATATAAGCAATATATGTAAACTTAAGCAACCTACAAATCAAATGCGGATATAGAAGGCGGCTCAGCAATAAATTCAAATTCAGCTGGTGGCTCCCTTGGGACAAACTGCTGCTCTACCACTTGCTTTAGCAGCTCCTGTTGTCTTTGCTGTGCCGCACTTGTCACTGATAGCTGCTTAATAGCAGTGCCCACACCACCGATTCCATCTACTTAGAATAATATTACATTAAAGAAATGTT
The DNA here is from genome assembly GCF_011750605.1 of Drosophila busckii. Classification (NCBI taxonomy): domain Eukaryota; kingdom Metazoa; phylum Arthropoda; class Insecta; order Diptera; family Drosophilidae; genus Drosophila; species Drosophila busckii. Next base: position 2,036,784 of record NC_046607.1, on the reverse strand, counting down.
TCGTTTTTAAATATTCATTAATACTTGCCATTACCCTCCCGAAACTCATTGACCTTATGTCTGTAGTAGGCATGATACGGATCGCCGCTATTCAGAAAGTTAAATTTTGGATTACCCAACTCGTTTTGACGAATGCGTGCCTCAAACTCAGGTCCGTTGCGTGCCACAAAGCTAGCTGTCTTATCAACAATATCTGTTTAGTGAAATAATATAATTGAGTGCTGGGAAAACGGTAACAATTGCTAAAGCTGTAAAAGTTAATTATTTAATTTGTTTGATTAATAGTTTTTGCAAAAGGATGCTTCTAACTTCCGGCGGCGGGTAAATAATGCCGATAATGGGGCCAGACATTGGTTTCGATTGCTCATTGTTGAACTGATCGTTGGAGTAATCCACATCTAAAGCCGGCATTGCTGTTTAAACACTTTTTTTAAATTTATATCAGTTTTTATTAATTGTTTTACGAAAACGGGAATCGTGCAAAAGCCAGTCAATGTTTTTTTTTCTTCTTTCCAGGGATGCTGAAGTAATGTTGGTATATACTAAAATTATCGATAAGTCACAGTGGTTTCAATATCATATGAAAATGTTATCAAATTAGCAAATATTTTGGTTTTGCTGGCATAAACAATAGGAGAAATTTTTTAGTTTGATTTAAACGGAGCTGTTATAATATTAAGTAACCTTAGCCATGGACACAGATGCCATAGTTATTGATATCGAGAAGCAGCAAAGTTGCCGTACTAGCGGTGATGGCATGGAGGAGACTGAAATTTCAACTACAGCGAAAGTGGAACAAGAACCTAATAATTCTACCGATTTCGCTGTAAAGGTCAAGCGACCACAGTTGCCACGTAAGGATAGCACTGTAGTTCAGGAGGCGGCTATGGCGCGGAAGACATCCTCGACATCCTCCAGTTCGCTGCCCTTGCCTGGACTACATTCACTATACCGGCGTCCGGAAATAGTCAGTCGAAGCATTGCCCCCTCTATGCCGAAAGGTGAGCTGGTGCAGCTGAAACCTCGACTTATAAATACAACTGATCCACTGCCTGAACACAAGAAAACCAAGCCACCGAAATTTGTGCCTTATGAGCCCTATCCAGGCGCTGTAAATCCCATGACAGGCGCTCAGCAAAACGGACTGCACAAAGTGCCGCGAGTTAACAAAAACAACTTGGACATTGATGTGCTAGCTGATCAAATATCCATATTGCGAGCACAGGAGTTGTCAGATGATAAGGATAATGGTAATACCGAAACTAACAGTGAGGAATTGGAGCAACTTAAAAATGAGCTGGCGGAAGTCCGTCGTGAACGTGATCATTACCAGGCGCAGTACAAGTTTCAGACGCAGGTGAATGGCGAGCTTAAAAGTCTCCTGGTAGCTTCTGTGGGTGAGGATCTGCAGACGCGAGTGAATGTGTTAACAGAGGATAAACTGTACTTAGCTCGTGCCTTGTTGGATACGGCGAAAAACTTAACTACACACACGGAACAAATTGAGTTTCTTGCCGGACAATGCGAAGTCTGGCGTTCCAAGTTTTTGTCCAGCAAGTAAGTTAACTTTTCCTGTTCATTTAATTTGGATCCAATATAATAATTAATGCTTGCAGCGTTATGGTCGAGGAGCTGGCACGTTGGAAAGCTGATCTTACGCAGAAGAATCAAATGCTGAATGAATCCACTAAGCAATTGTTGCATGCGACACATCAAATACGTGAAATACAATTAGAAATGTTGAAGCAATTGAAGTTTTTAGCCAAAATACGTTACTTAAATCTGCCTGCAACGGATGTAATAAGCCTGAGTGCGGAGAACTTGAATATCTTACAAAGAATGGTGCTGCACACAGGTGTGGGTATACCTGAGGAAACACTAAAGCTTTCGAGTGCCACCACCAGTCCACTCTGTGAGGCAGAAAAATACGCTGTGCAGGTGAGCAAAGTGCATATAAAATCTTCTACAAATTACATATATATAATTGTTTATCAGGCGTTGGAGTTTGTTAGTCAGCCGCTAATGGCCACGGATGAAGCCATACGAGCGCTGTTTGGACAAGTGCAACGACCGTATTATATGCCAACAGGCAGTTCCTTGGAAACCCCACAGACTACATCTAACGAACAGCAACAACAATAATAATCATAAGTTGTATATTTTTTTAAAATGCAATATTTTATATAACCATAGCAAATACAAGAACATAGTATAATTAAACTTTTGGCACCTGTTTAGTGCTATACAAATCGACTCTGCGTTGGTTAAACACGGGAATTTGTTGACGCACTTGCTCGACCAGCGAGAAATCTACATCCGCTACAACGATTTCCTCGCCTTCACTAGCGCTCTTAAGTACTTTAGCCCAGGGGTCAACAATCATAGAATGGCCATAGGCCACATATTCCGCATTGCTGTCTCGAGCCGGTGATGTGGTCACCACATAAAGCTGATTATCATTGGCTCGTGCACGTTGCAGAAGCTCCCAATGCAATGGACCTGTTGTCATATTGAAGGCAGCTGGATATATAATCATCTCACAACCTGCATTGCGATACAAACGCGCCATTTCCTCAAACCTTATGTCATAGCAAATGCCTATACCAATCCTATGGCCGTCAACGTCAATGGTAGTAAACTCATTGCCTGCGGAAAGCGTCTCCGATTCTTTGAAACGTATACCGCCCTTGACGTCAATGTCAAAGAGATGCATTTTGCGATGCTTTCCTATCAGTTCACCGTTCGGGGCCCACACAGTGCATGTGTTGTATATAGCATCATTCTCGCCCAGCTCTGGAATAGTGCCACCCACTATATAAACCTGATGATCCGCAGCTGCTTTTGAAAGCTGCTGGCTGGTGTAACCATCAGGTATACGCTCGGAGTACTCGCGGAAGTACTTTGTGCCATACGGACAATTAAAGCACTCTGGTAGCGTTATCAAGCGTGGCTTGTGCTGCTTCACAGCTGCTTCAATTTGGCCCAGCGCATTTGCAACGTTGGCAGTTTTGTCCTTTGAACCCTTCAACTGTAGGAGAGCAAGTCGCATAACTGAAGAAGAAATTGTTAAATCCCTTCTAATAAAATGATGATTAAACTTACTATTACTGGCTTTGCTCATAATTAAAACGCCTAAAACAAGTACACTTTTAAAGTTGATGTATTTGTTTACAGCTTGCAAAATTGGTTTGATAACAAAATAGATAGCAATTTAGCACAGACCGAATTTTAAATACCCTCAGGCTTTTAGTTTGGCTCCACAAGTGTTTGTCATCTGGCAGCCCTGTTTCGGCACCAGTGCTGCCATTTTTAAAATCAAAAAGCAATTTTTGTGAAAAATAACGGAATAACTAAACAAAAAAACGTTAAGTAATTCTTTTAATTACTACATATTATTTTTCAAATGTCCAATTCCCTACTTTTTACTGCAGTAAAGGAAAAAGCCAAAATTGACGGAGATAAACGCATTCTGTTTAATCGCCTGCCTCCACATTCTATCAACTAACAAAAACAATTGTTTTGCAATCACATAATAAACGTAAATATTAAAAATCTTATTAATACGTTTATTTTATAAAACAAAATCTTAACTACAGCATGGCGGGAACAAAGGTATTGCGGTCCTTGCTCCACGAATTACGTCAAGCGTCTGTGGAACCAAACTGCATAAAGAACAATTTAGCCGCACGCTATATTTTAGCTCAATACAAAAAATTCGAGACAACCGACCAGCAGTTGTGTAAAGCACGAAACGAAGCTATTTTCTTGGGACAAACGTATTTGACCTACCTGAGCAGCTTGCGCAACTATAACGAACTCTACAAGGAGTTTCATGGACGTGGTGAGCGCACAGTAAAGGAAACGGCGGATCTTGTTGGATTTAAGCTTCCAACGGATCCCAAGTAAGCAATTTATTGTTACGTAGTTCTTAGCATAAATATGTAAATCATCAAGAGATGAAATAAAATACTTTTGTTGAACGTAGTATATGACCACAAGGTAATTGATTTAAAGAGAGGCTGTACACCACCTACTCGTAATCCGTGGTCAAGTCAAAAGAATTTAATATATGTATGTACACTTACACACAGACAGGTATTTGTATAATTAACGCGCCTACGCATGCAAGCACTTGAATATTAAATTATATGGGCAATTATATCTTGTTCTTACTAAACTTCAATAATTTCCATAATTGTGTGCCTTCGACGCCATTGGTTTAACTGTTGTTTTCTACAAAGAGAATTCTTGCACACAACAACAACAAATCATAAATACATTGTGTGCTGATACGTTGGTTGGAATACTAAGTAGGACATGAAGTAGCTTTTGTCTGGTAATATTTCTATTGTCAGGTGTAAAAGTAAACTTATGTTTCTGAATTGCAAGAATTCTGTTCACTTCGGCTGCTCCTACACTTGCTTTCTGTAAATTATTTTGTTTTTGTTTGACTTACATATGCAATTGTTGCACAATTTTCAAATTAGGCATTGTTTATCAACTGACCCAAGAGAACTGAGGAAATAGAGTTCAACGTGCTCTCATCAATTTTATTATCTTGCATTGCATGCGTAATTTATTCATTAGTCTCAATTGAATGCGAACTTTTCTAAAGGTTCAGTAATATGTCAATAGACACTTATGTGAATAAAAATTCTTATTTATTTTGCAATTTTTTGCATTGTCTTTAAAAAACATTTCGAAATATTTAATGCTACCTCGTGATCTATAAATGACATTAAGAAATTTTCGAGTGAGAAAAACTTAGTTGTTGGTTATTTGTGCTTTGGCCTAATTATCAAAAGATGTACTATTTAAGTTATTGCCAAGAAATTTTCAATGAGCAGCGAATAAAAAGTGCATTTTGCAAACTCATCAGGGAGCACACAGACAAGCCATAAAATGTCGGGTGTCGGCGTGCTAAATAGTTTATGAGGTCGTAGCGTAGTTTGTCTGGGACCAACTAAAATAAACATTTGCAGTACGGAGCATATGAATAGACCGGGCATACATCATAAAACCGAAAAGAAAACAAACTAAAAGATTCCCGGGCCGGCAGGACAAAGCCGGTAGACAAACAAAGTCCTGTCTGGCGCAACAGGCAGGATGCTTGCACAGTTTATTTGCAGTCAATGAAATCAATGGCAATCATCTGGGATTATCCTGAATTGCCATTTGTTTGTATATATAAAAAGGGGAAGAGTACATTTTGCGTTACAAATCGGCGCCAGACTTTAAAAAAAATTATTTACGCTTCCATTTCTAATAAATTGAGTGTTCACCTGTATTTACCGTTAGTGTGCATGTGGGAAAAACTATAGATATTGTTGGGTATATAAAATATTATAAATTATTATATATATATTGGGTAGATTATAATATTAATAATAATGTAATAGTAATAATAATGAGCAAACAAAAGACTTATCTTGGAGATATCAAGTTGGCATAAATAAGCAAATAATTTAGTTTTCGGTTTAAATAGCCAATGTCATCCAGTATAATTCAGTCGAACAAGTTGCAACAACTCAAACTCAACGGCTTTTTCAAATTCTCTCATTCTCGACAGCTGCTAACAGTTGTTCTCTCATTTTCTCATTCTCTTATCATTCGCCAAGCTGAACGGACGTGTGCGCGAGCTTGTGTTAAAAGAGTAGTAATCGAACTATATTGCGGATGAACGTCCCACTAAATCTAGACGTATTCGATGTGTAAATAAATAAATTTAAATATTAAAAAATTAATTATGTAGTATAAGTGACAAAACGTTCGAATTAGTGCTGTACAATGAACGAGCGTTTGACAGAGTGATTTATAGAACGATCTAATTATGTTTAAAATTACGATCTGTGTACTGAATGCGCAAATTGGCAAGTGACAACACAGCAAGCGTGCCATTATAAATATAGTATGAAGTTTAAAACTAAGCACAGCAATTTTCTCTCTTCGCAAGTGTTTTGCAAATAGTTCAGGAGTTATTTATAGCCGGGAATTTTTCAATTTTCTGATAAAATAGAAAACAAATAAATAAATAACGGTGCGAGTTGTTCGCGTTCGCGTTCTGGTTCTTGATGTTGTTATAGCTGCAAGATGCGCCCCATTACAATTGTTTTTGTTATTGCTGTTACTGTTGCAGCTGCAGCTGTTGTTGCTGCTGCTGTTGTTGTTGTCGGTGTTGTTGCTGTGGCTACCTAACCTGTTTACGTTTTAGTTGACTTGGTAACTCCTAACAGCCAGAGCAACACGCACATACAAACAATACTTGGCGCAATCACAATTGATCTTGGCTTGGCGGCTTCGCGGCTTCGTTCTAGTATCAGTAGAAGTATCTGTGTATCCATGAGATACACACGTACCTGTGCTTGCACTGCTCTGCACACTGACGTATCGTTTCCTTATTGACTGCCAAGCAAGTAAGAAGTCGACGCAACTCGGCCAATGTTTATTTTTGTTTTGACTTGAAGGCAAGGTGGGAAAAACAAGTTTAGGCCGCTAAGAGCCAACACAACTGCGTCGCAATTGGGGAAAAAGCATTTGAAAAGTTCAAGTAAATACACAAAACTGACATTTAATTATGCTAATTTATAGCAAGCCCAACAGCAGCAACAACAACAACAACAACAACATTGAGAAGAGAAATAAAATGAACCGCTAATTAGCAGCAAGTGTCAAAAATATGCTCAAAGACTTATGCTTATGTTTATTTATTTGTATGGAAATTTGAAATCATTTATCCATTATCAAAAGCCGGTTCAAGTGTAACCGCAACAGCAACATCAACAAAAATAAACGCATGTGAAAGTTTTTTTTTAATTCTGTGACAAAATTTATAATTAACAACAAAAGTTGCCAAGGCGCCACTGTATCAGATCAAGAGCCGAAAGTGTCAATGAGCGTATTACATATACATATGTACAAACAGACTTGTGGCCATAAAGATTGGCATGCAACAAGTGTTTGCCATATGTTCGCGTTGTATATACATATGTACATACAAATGTATCTGAGTGTGTGTGTGAGTGTGCAAGTGTTAATTGTGCAATTTACTTAAGTAAGAAATTTTCCCCATTGCTGTTTTATTTGAAGGCTGCCCTTCCAGCAATTGTGACGTATTCAACGATAAAATTTGTGGCATAGGCCAAAAGAAAAGAAATAAAAAAACAAAAACAATAACAATACACAAATTGGGCCAAAAATGGGCTTCTCATCGGCCCTGCAGGGTCGTGCCGCACATGAGGCGTTGATCATGCGTCAGGATGCGGAACTGCGCCTCATGGAGACCATGAAACGCTCCATTCAACTGAAAGCCAAATGCGACAAGGAGTACGCAATTAGTTTGGCAGCCGTTGCTCAGCAAGGACTCAAAATTGATCGGGCTGATGAAATGCAAGGTATGTTTATTACGAAAATGTTGATATTGTTATTATATTATATGGCTCAAATGAGTTTGGCCTAGATTTTATGTAAACAAAAATAATAAAAATCAGAGCATAGCTCTAATCAAATTTAAATTTCATATCACAACTCATGAATTTAAATAAAAATAAGATTTGTTGATTAATTTAGTTCCGCTTTCATTATAAATTTGCAATCTTGTCCATTTAGTGAAATTTATAAGTCACATTAGCCCTTTAAAATTTGTTAAGATCTTAAAGGGGGTCTTTTGTTTACAGTTTTTTTTTTCTTTGCTTACGAATTGAATCAAATACATATTAAAATATTTGGCAAAATTCACGTGGGTCATTCAACCAAATTTAAATAAACTAGCATTAACCATTTCGTTTATTAGCACATTGTTTGTTAGATAAGAATTTGTTGAACAAACAAGCAGCAGCTTACCTAATTATAATAATTTGCCAATACATCTAATCAATTGATTAGATTTGATGCTATTTTTGGCTAAAACAGTGAACATGTGCTTGGAGGCTGCTACATTTCTTAATTTCAGCGAGCCAACAAATACAGCAATTGTTTTCAATTCAAAGCAGCGAGATACAATTTGTGCGGTAATCAGTTGTCGACGTCATATGCAGTTCGGAATTTACGCTGAGCTTTTTAAAAATTACTCACCATTTAATAATGGGAAGCAATGGTGTGTGTGGTCTGCTCTGTCGGTTAGGTTCAGGACAGACCCAAGCCGCATTAGTCAGCTAAAGAGAACTGTCGATAAGCGGCTTTCACTTTCACTATCGCTGGTCAGAGAGCAGAGAGCCCCTTGGTTGGTCAGTTCAGTCAACTTGGGCTCAAGTCCAAGCTGCAGCGACAGCATTAAATGCTCAATAAATATTATTGTTGTTGGTGTGAATTTGGCAGTTGCTGTTGCATACACAGAAAATAAAGTCAGTCTTTTTCTTTATGACATTTACAATTAAATTAATTTGTTGTTTTAATTTGAAACAATTAATTAATTTGAAACTAAATCTTTGTGTTTAATTTAACATGTTGAATTTGGTGAAAATTTAATTTATTATAAACTTTTCTTTTTTGTCAGTGTATTGTTTTGGCTTAACGCCCACGCCAATCGCGTGACGTGATCGCATTTAAATTGCAAACAGGCGCAAAGTTGCTCCCAGACGATTTGCGATAATAAGCTGTGGAGCAATTTATATGCCGTTCTCTCTCTATCTCTATCTCTATCTTCTTGTATGTGTGTGGCATGCTTAAGGACTTCTAGCTGCAATTGTAGCTAAATGCTGTAGCGCAAGCTCATCAAACTGTCGACAAAACTGCAGCTGCGGATGCCTGCCTGCCTGCCTGCCTGCCTGTCTTACATACAATGTACATCTATAATAATTGCTATAATTTTGTGTGTCAGTTTGCTTGCCAAAAACGTTTTTCAACTGCACTTTGTGCTACTGCGCGACCAAATGTATCTCAACACGAACGTAGCAAATGCACAATTTAATTCAAATTATGTTTTTTGCAGTTCCAGCAATTGCAGCTGTCGGCCCGTTAATGCCTTGGCCTGTTTTAACTCGCATTTCACCTTGACCATGAACTTGCCCCCAACACCAAGTGGAAATTAGATATGTAGCTGAGCGCATACTTTTAGCACTCACTTTAAGGCAATATGCGCAAAGTCTAATTGCTTAATAAGCTTAATTAGTAAGCTCATTAAGCAAATACTTTTACATCGGATATAATTTGAAGTATATAGTAACTTGCTGCAGCCAAATATAACAAAATATAAATAGTTCAATTCCAGCAATAATTATTAACATTATCTATAATTTTCTATTTCTAGGCAGCCTAATTACCAAATCCTGGCGCTCCTATATGGACGAGCTGGATCTGCAGGCCAAACAGTTCAAGCTCAATGCCGAACAGCTTGAGGTAGTCTGCGACAAGCTCACGCATCTCTCCCAGGACAAGCGCAAGGCACGCAAGGCCTATCAGGAGGAGCATGCCAAGATTGCAGCACGCCTGAACCATGTGAGTTTATAAGTTTATAGTTTATAGACAATAAAGAACAAAGGGTCACAGTTTTCGCTTAAGTTTCAGCAACACAAACTTATGGTATTGAGTCAAGAACAGCAAATGCCATTGTTATGCTAAATTTGTCCAAGACTTGTGTTGATTTATGAGCAAAGTTTATTAACCCAACTAGACAAAGGTCAGCGCTAGCTAGGCAACGGGTTTCCCACTCAGAGCACAAAAGTTTAACAGCTGGCTTTTAAACAAACGCAAACGTTTGTTTATCCTCGCCAAATTTACAAATTTACTTGCAACGGTATTTTATGCCTTCCTGCCGCGGCCTTTTCGACAAAAGTTTTTACACACGATTATTATTTGTTTGCTTTTCCACTATGCATGTATTTGGAATTTATTTGGAAAACAGGCAAAATGAAAACGAGAGCAACCAAAATCTGTTTCAATTGAAATTCGCCAAAAATTCTATTGGTAGTTCAAAGTTTAATCGATTTCATCAGCTGCTCAATAAACTTTTCAACAACAAAATGGGACTAGTTTCCACAACATGTGCTGGCAAACTCACTCAATTGACAACAATTTACTGCAGCAGCCATAAAAATTACACTGCCAACAGCAACAATATACAAAATATATATATATATATATACAAATATATGTATAGCAAACGCAAGCGTAACAACATTTAACATACAAAATGAAATTTCAAGCATTGAAAATCCAATTGGAAGCTGCTGCTCTTCTTGCTGCTGGCTTACCAAGTTTATTTTTTCTTCATTTTTTATTGCTGCTGCTGCGGCTGCTTCTTTATTGGACTTTGACATATAATATTTGCGCAATGGTTGGAGCACAGCTACAAATACATAAATGCTTGTACTATTGTGTAGAGTGAGAGAGAGAGAGAGAGAGAGACAGCAACTTGCAATTGTTGTTATTATAAGTAGCTGGAAATTGGAACGTGTTTGTTCGGAGGGGGGACATAGAGCTATTGGTTGTGTAAATTGTTAAGATATGAACTAGTCTAATTTAATTAGTAAGCGTCAACAAGTGGAAAACACATTAGACTAGGGGATTTTTTCTTTTAAACTGCGGGAATTTCAAAAGAGTTTGAATTTTTATCATGGCTTATGATAACTAAAAACTGACAACTGAAAGCGTCAAAAGCAAACCAAAGCAGTTAACGCCTCCCATTTGCACTGCAACTTCTTTGTGCTCTTACTTCGCCCTCATTCTAATCGTTAAAACGTTGACAAATGTTTGACAAAACATTAGAGCAACTGCCATTGACTTGGTTATTAATCGAGCGCACTTAAGCGTGGGCGGGGGTGGGTGGCCCCACACCCACATGCTTGGCTAATGGACGTAAAATTTGTTAAATGTATCTGGTTGCTTGTATCTTTTGGTGTGCAACAAAACGAACGAAATGAAAACCAAAAACGCATTAGACCACTTCACATGCTACAACAAACTGTGACTGCGATTTGACTTCCGGGTGGGTTTCCACACAGACACACACACACACACGCACACATGTCTAACGCTTTTCTGGGGCTTCGCAATTTTATTGATAGACCGCAGCAAACTGAAATGCGCATTCAACTTGAAGTTCTATATTTCTACATTTGCCTGTGGTGCCCTCAGCGAGCGTATTAATTACAATTGCCTACAATTGAAGTATCTTTATAGCGAGCACCAGACCAGCTTCAACAACAACTTACAGCGCGATTGTATCGCCTGGTATGCCAGATAAGCCGATAAGATATGCCTGACAAGCAACAACAACAACAACTAGACTTGTCTTGAGTGCGATTGCACGTTATTTATATTTATTTATAACTAAAACTGCACATGGCCAACAAAACGGCTACTTACTTGTATAGCGAACAAACATTCAAGTGCAACATTTTAACCCACTTTATACAAATGTTGCCTGCATGATTTCTCAAACTGAAACGCGCTTGTGGCGCCACTTGAAATTGTTTTTTCCCTTACCCACGCAACGCAGTGCGTGCAGCACTCACCACCCTCACCCCCAGCACGCCCCTCCATTGTGGTCACTTAAATGTGTCTGCTGACCTCCGTTGAACCGCCTTCAATTTAGCTGCAGCGACCTGTGGCCCCAGCTCTCGTATATTCTTAAGTGTTTCACAATTGCCACACAGTCTACATAAGCTCAGGCTGCTTATGGTTAACAAACTCTTTGTTGTTTCAATGAGGTTTTAATAAGTGAGGCCTAGGCTTCTCGGAAATGTCTCACTCATATGAGTTGGGACAGTGGAAACTCGCAAGAGGCAATTTCAACAAAATCCATTTAAATATAGAAATAATTGAAAACAAATAAATATACTTTATTTTATAAATAACATAATTATAATTAAATGTATAATTAGTTGATACAGCAAAACTTTGTTATGTATACATGTGAAATTATAAAGAATTATTGAAAATCCATTATATTAGTTTCGCTTCAAGTCTAGTTTATTATTCGTGGGTGGCTCGAAACTTTCCCAATCAACTAAAGCTGCAAAAGTTTGCTGCTCAAAAGCACAAATTATAGACAACAACAAGGCAGCAGCAAAAGTAAGACAAAACACACACACACACACACACACACACACACACATGCATTCGCATATGAAGTTCAGAGCGCTCCCCGCTCTTATGGATACATTTGTATCTTTGTCTTTGCTGGCAGTCGCTTGGCATAAGCTGCATGCATGTTAGGCAAGTGATTTTTATCTCTTTTGTATGTGTAGAGGCGAGTGCTGCCGCTGCCAACTTGTGCCACTCGTTGCACGCAGCATTCAAAATTAGAGCTTATATTTGTTGACAACAAACATGTGGACATGTTGCTGTTGTTACTCCAGTTATTGCTGCTTTCCTTGTTGTTGTTAAACGCGGTGCGCAGTTTGTTTTGGCTCGCATGCAGACCCCCATAAATTGCTGCCCAAAAGCGAAATTTTTGTAGACTCCCGGCCCAGCGGACGACGTCATGGCGTGTGCCGCCTGTGCGACGCCAAGGGTTGAAAAAACAGTGCACAGCCCCAGGATGTGGAGGATACTTCCGTTGGGGGTTGCGCTCGCATAATTGCAATATAATGGCATCGACAACAGCAACAGCAACGGCGCCAGTTTGCAAGTTCCGTCAGCAATTGGCTTGTCTGCAACATTTGCCGTTGAGCAACTTTCGTTTTGGGTTTGCCCGTCGTCGTCGTCGCCTGTTTGCGGAACTATTAACTGCCAGGCCGAAGTCCAACAAGCCTTATCGACAGCCATGTCTACGTCTACGTCACCCGGACCAAGTGCTGGGGCGACGGAGTTAGAGCTGTTGCTCCAAAATGCAGTCAAAGCGACCACGACACTATGATATTGCAATTGCAATTGTATGCGCCAAATGCAAACACACACACACACTCACACACAGTTGCATGAGTATTAGTGTTGTAGTGCTGTTGATGATGATGACTTCCGTCAGCCGTCGTCATAGAGATTTTCAGCTTGCTAACGCATTTCCCTTTTGGCTGCAAAATGCAATCAACGCCTCTTAAAACTGTCAACTGTCAACTGTTAGGGCCAAAGTTAACAAAGCTGTCCCAAAAAAATACACAGCAAGAAAGCAGCAAGCTAGTTAGCCAAACAGCATATACATACATATATTTTGTTTAATTTTCGTTTAATCTATTTGCCAGCAACAATTGAAAGCTAATTGCGCAATGTCTTAAATAAAAGAAATACATATTGATCCTATTATTGGCTTTGTATACAGATTTGAGGATTTTATTGAGAATTCAAAGGTAAATGGCATCAATTAGGTTTTCTTTTTTGTTTAGCTCACTAAGCCTTATGTTGTTTATGGTTAAGGTGCGGTGTAGTCTTTTGTTGTTGTTGTTGTTGTTGTTGTTGTTGCCGCAACGTTTTGTTTGCTGTGCAAATTAGTTGGGCTTGGAGTGGCCCGAACACGCCCACGCCAGACCCCCGATATAAATATGGAATCAGTGGCAAGATTGTTTATATGAAATCCGCTGCGTTTATTTATAAATTAAAATTGCTCACAGCAGCAGCTAAAGCTAAATGACGACAAATTTTACTTGCTTGAATATATATGCAAATTGTTTCGCATACTGCTCTACAGTGTACTCTCGTTAGTTGCTTTTATGCTTTTATGGTCAGCATTTTCTTTAAAATTTGCTAAATTCAGAAGAAAATTATTTAGTCAAAGTTCTCGAGGTTGGAATTTTGAATTGAATCGTAACACATGCGAAGTTACTCAATAAATTTTTATTTATTTTGCGGCCGCTCACTGTGTTTTATATTTGTAGCTTTTTGCCATCAAAGCTGTCTGCCAGCAAATTGAGTTAAAATCGCGGACCACCGCAAAAGAAGAAAAAATTGTCGGAGAAAGTCTTATTGTGGGCCAGGCCAATGAAGGGTCAACCTATAGCCGAATACCGAGAGCGCTCGAGTGAAAGACTGACAGACTGCGTGCATGACAAACGACGGAGCACTGGCAGTGACAGGCAGACAAGTGAACAAGTGAACAAACGTGCAACAAGGACCCAAGGACTATGCATAAAAGTCACTTGAAGCCCTTCAACCCACCTCCCCGAGCATTCGAGCAAATTCAAATAATGCCAAAAATGTCGACGCCTTTGTTGGGGCTACAGTAGCAGCAGAACAGACTGAGGGCAATTTGTTTAGTCCGAGAGAACGCAGTGCCAAGTGGCAAGAGGACTACGGGCCATGGTTGCCATTGGTGGTGCCATGTGGTGGTAACTCCCTTGTCGAGCAGGCCGGCTAACAAAATTGCAATTTCCATTTATGTACAATGCATATAACCACACATATGTATATGTGTGTGCATTTTTCGATTTAACTAATGGTGGCCATAGCTCATAGCTGGCCACCAACCACTCGCACTCGTATGACATGCACTTTAATTAATTTAACTGCAGACAGCAGCTGAACAATTGCGAAAATAAAAAGTCCTTAAAGTCAATAGCCAAATTTATGCCTGGCCAGACTAAACTGCTCAAACTGTCTCGGTTTGGCTGGGCTGGGTTCGTCTGGCGACGTGGCTACCATTAACCGAACTCAAACACATTATTGTTTGTAATTTCTCTCTCGCAAAAATGTTCAACGTCTGCTGCTTTCGAAAATGCTCATAGATGCACGTACATCCTTAAGGCATGTGGCAGCTCGGGCTGCTGTTCTTTTGCAAATTTTATGACACTGATGATGGCAGCCAGCGGCGCTGCTTACTCTACATTGCTCATACGCCGTGTTGTTGGCAGCGCCGTCTCCTTTCTTGGCTGCAAACAACAAGTGAACAGCGCTAAAAGAAATATTATTATTTGTTGTAGTCGTTGGCTGTGAAAAATGGTGGAAAATTGAAAATCAACGAGATAGTGGCAAAGAGATGAGCGCCGAGCGCCGAGCCCGAGCACGAGTCTGTGTTAATTTGGTTCATGCTAATTTGGCTGGCGTCCAATATGAAAAGAAATATGCTTTAAAATATCTGTACGTACGTACAGGGAGCACTCGTTAGCTGAAACTCTTATTTATTTAACATTTCCTTTTGCCATATTGTCTTTAGATTTATGAGTTCCGTTTAGCCGTTTGCTGGCTGTATGGCATAAATAGCAAATTACGCAGCCGCCGCGTGTGTCGCGCTTTTACTTTCCTGTGTGTGTGTGTGTGTGTGTGTGTGTGCAACAAATGTAACGACAGCTGCAATTGCAATTGCAACTGCATCTGCAACAGGCGAAGCAAATTAATAGCTAGCCAATTGTTATTTTGATTTCACAAAGCATATTTTGCTTTATTTCACATTTTATAGCGCGACACTAAAAATAAGCATGGCGCAAGCCACGGGCAAACAATCTTTATATGTATATGTATGAATATATGCTATATATGCTAAATTATGAGTCAGATTTATCAAAAATCAAAATTTGTGGCGGGGCATTACCAAATTTGCATCTGAAAAAGCCACAAAAGGCTGTCCGAGCATTTAAATGTTGCTCGATTTAGTTGTCATTGCTGCTGCTGCTGCTGCTGCTGCTGTTTTGGAAGCCACAGTAGTGTCGTTCTCCCTATAAAAATCAATCGATTGCTTTAACGAATTCACCTTGAGCGCCAGCAGCGAAACGTTGAAAGGGACAATGAAATGTTTCTGTTGCTTGTGCTCATTAAAATGTACTTGAACGTAAAAGACAAGTGTAGCGAAAGAGAAAGGGCAGCGGAAGGGGGAGGGGAAACCCCACAGCCAAGGCTCGATTGCATGCAAAAGGCAGCGAAAGAATCGAATTGACAGCACACAATGAAATGCAACAAAACAATTTGTTGTTTGTAGTCGTCGCTAAATAAACATTGACAGCGACAAAAACAAAAACAAAAACAAAAACAATAACAAATAACAAAATATTATATAAAGCACGATATGCACTTTAACGAGGGCAGCTTGAAAGTAATGCGTAACTCAAGCTTAAGCAGTCAATTGAGGTTAAATATAAGTAGTTTGGTGTTAATTTATTTTTATTGCTTAAGGAAAAGGAAAAGTGTGAACTTATTTAATACTAAAAGCAACAAATTGAGAAAGTTTTCAAAGAACTTAAAATCTTGTAAAGTTTAATAGGTTATATAAGTTTTTATTTTGGGTTAATACGTTTAACATTGAATTGCAAATTAAGAAAGTTATTTTAAAATAGTTTTCATAGAATAAAAACTTCCAACATGTAGATTACTTGCTTTATATTTATATTTTTATTTATAGTTTTTCTTAACTCTTTTTTTTATGGTTGTGCATGGTCATACCTCATTTTATTATTTATAATGCAGTCTTTACGCATTTGCTGGGCACCGGAGCCGGCAGCTCACATGGCATTGAACTTTGACTATATAGAATGAGACACGCTCAGACTCTTTGCGCTTTTGCCTACATGCTGTGCGTTTTGGTCAAGGCAATTGTGAATTCGCTGAAAAAAGTCGAGGGGGGAAAAAGCAAAATAACGTTGACAAAGTGCCACTACAAGCCCACAATACATAACTGATTATTTATGGGCTTGGAGACAATAAACTTGTTGTGTCAATGGCCAACAAAGAGGCATCAATGGTCAACAGCAGCAGCAGCAGCAGCAGCAGCAATTGAACAGTTTGCTAATTTTTCTAAAGGTCAGCAATACATAAATTTGATTTATTTAGAAAATAAAAATACGCTCTTTTTTGTTTGTTGCCTTGTCGCAATGCAACAAAGTGAGACTGATTGTCAGCTGAACTTGTTTGCTGACGGATTTCGGGCTTTGTGTGTGTGATCCAAATCCACATCCACATCCACATGTGGATCCGTGTCGGCAAACAGAAAGTGGAGCAAATGCTTCAAGTAAACCTGTACATCTTCATGTTGAATTCTGGTTCTGTGCTGCAGCTGCAGCTGCAGCTGAAGCAACAGCACACGCTTTGCGTTTTGCCATTTGGGCTTGTCTTTGCTTAATTGAAGCGATTTGCAGTCAATTAATGCGAAAGAGAAATTCTTAAGATCGCTTACAACTTTCGAGCGTGAAAGTAGCGCGACGCAGTCAACACTCAACTCAAACGCAGCGCTAATTAATGCCAATGGCCATGCAGTTGCTTCGCCAGCACCACTGCACCACTGCACCACCAACAATAAGTAACATTTAATGCTCTCGATTATGGTTAACCGCTGTAAAATTGTCTGCTAAATGGCGCACGCCCAACAGTTGGATACACAGTCACATTTATCTGCTAATGGGCATCCATTGGCAAATGCGAGTCTCAGATCTCGGCGCTGCTTCAGTATCTAACTATCTATCATTGTTTGCCTGGCCTGTCTAATTGCCAATTTGTGTAATGAGCCAATGATTGGCAATGCAATTACGTCGCCAACTGTAGCAATTGTCTTAGCACAAGCAAAACAAGATATGGGCTAACCCAGCTACCATATATAATGACGTCAAATATAAAGATATTAACTGACTGATAAACCGGTTCATGCGTACTAACAAAGTAAATAAACACACACACATACACATATACAAGTTCATTTGTTTACAGATATATATGCTATATATATAACGCTTATTTAATTGTCGCATAAGTAATCAGAATCTGAACAGTTGAGGCTGGCAAAAGTTGATCGCCCTCGCGCAGGCTGGTACCACAGAAAGAGAGAGAGAGAGAAGTAAGAACAACAGCAGCACGGCCATAAACAATTAAATTAAGTGACAGACCATGTATAACAATAAATACTGCTATGAGATACTACAAGCAAAGCAAAGACAACAAATAATACCATGTACAAAACAAAAAAAAAACACTAAATTTATAAGTTTTTTTTTGCAGCTATCACGATTTATATCTGGTGTGAATTATTTTGTCTGCATTCAGTTGCTTCTGCCTTTTGTTGATAATATATACAGTAAACGTTCGTTTACTAAAACATTCTTAAAATTATAGAAATTCTAAGTTGCTTACACTCAATTTAAATGAGAAAACCATTAAAAGAATTTCGAAAAAGTTTTTTAATTGAAGAACTTTGTATTGAGCGTATACTGTACACACACACTTATATACAATCAGGTGTATTGTAGTCTTTAGATAATTTCAACAGCTCAATGGACTTTGACCAATCTGCGTAGGTGACGCTTACTGCGAAATAAATTTTTGCAGCAATTAAAAGAATTTGCTTACCTCGGCTTTTTGTATACAAAAAAACTTCCGTTGTTAAAAATAAAAAATGCATTGGCGTTGCTCAACTTAAAATAATTACTAAAAGAATTTGTAGCTGGTTAAAAACAGTTTTTGCATATATTCGATAATGAAAAAATTAATAAGTTAATTTACTGTCTTAAGCAATCAGCTGAACCCTTCTCAGTTATTGTTGAACTCATATTGCAGGCGAGTTCTTATTAAAACTGGAGCTTGAGCATAATACAATTATCATGTAGACATGTGTATGGTGGTGCTATGCATGCTCACACATTTACACGCACACACACACACACAGCTACAAAGTGTAAGACGCGTTAAAATGTTTTCTAACATTTCATTAAACACACGCCAAGAACAGGCCAAAGGCAAAGACTGAGGCAGGCAGGCAACGAACTCACAAAAACCCTTTACCTTTCTTTGCCTGTCACTCGCCTTGAGTATCAACAAACCCAGGCGTTCCTTTTACCATATAGAAGGCAAACAAAAACAACGACAACAACAACAACAACAACATGCTGGCCGCTTGGTACGCTTGGCTTTATCTCATAATAATCTACGCGCATGTGCGGCATATCTTTTCAGTCAATTTCAAGTACATTTTGCCTTTTTTGTTTTGTGCCACCGCTGTCGCCTGTTGATGGCCAAGCTGATGCTGTGGCTCTTGCTGTTGCTCTTGCTCTTGCTCTTGCTGTTGCTCTTACTCTTGCCGTTTGCCGAGGCTGAAGTAAAATTGAGTTAAGCAAACAGCCAGCAGCAGCAGCGGCGGCGGCAGGAGCAACGGCAACGGCGCAGCCAGACAACGTTTGTCGGTCAAAATCAAAATGAGCCCCAGCCTTTGTTCCTACAATTCCAAGAAACGTGGACCAGTTATGAAACAAGTCTGCAACATGCACACACAACTTCCATGTGTATTTGTATTTGTATTTTCATCTGTACATGTATGCGCTCGTGTGTGTGTGTGTGTAAGCGAGACAACAAGCTAGCGCTGAAAACAATAAAGAACACAAGCAGGCCCCAGAGCTACTCTGGATTTGAGCTTGGGCTTGGGCCACTGCCAGTGCCAGCTTCAGCTTCAGCTTTATGTGGCTCGTCTCGTTAGCTGAGCGCATGTGCAGCGCAAAATACTTTATGGTGCCCCCCAACTGTAGAAGTCTGTGTGTACCTGCCACTTAGCTTTGGGCAGCAGTGTGACTGCAACTTAATTTCTGGCTGCAGCGTCAGCGGCGTCCCAAGTACTTCATCATGTTTTGAGGCGCAGTAAAAATAAATTAAGAAAGCCAGTCAGGCAGTCAGCCAGCCAGCCAGCAAGCAAGCCAAGCTATCCAACACTTACCAACTTGTCTAGCTACTCAATATGACTTTTAATAACTTGCCTAAGCCCTGCCATTTGCAGCTGTGTGTGTGTCCGTGTGTATCTGTGTGTGCTGTGCACGCTCCCTTGACATCAGAAGCGCAGCTGTACTGTCTTGCGGATCAAGTTCAGGCTTCAGTTGCCAATAAACTTACCTTCATTCAAACTGGATTGAGCTGGCTAGCTATGGCAAAGTATTGAAGTAGTAAAACAGTTGAAAGATGGAACAAAATTAAGTGATAGATCATTGAAATTGAGATTACTTTGTCAAGGTTCTAAGTCACATTAAAACTCAATCGTGCTACACTAAAGATAATATTGTATTCTATGGTATAAACCAGGTTTGGTCTCAATTATTTTTCTAAATTTTAAATATGATTTCAGTTAGGGCATCAAGTAGAAACTTTTCTCGCTGGAACTCGTTTCTCATACTTTGTAGAGTATTTCGCAGTCAAGGTGATTTATTTATTTTGTCTTTTTGCTAAAGAACTGCAAGACTTGGTTGTTGCTCGGCTTTTGAAATTTATGTCAGACGTTCAATTTTAATCTGCTTGAAGAGAATTATTGGCGAGAGCTGAAGAGTTGCGTGTGTCTGCGATTGGTGTGCCGCCGCATCTGTGTCTCAATGCTGGTTGTGTGTGTGTGTGTGTGTGCCATATGCAAATCAATATGCCACCGACACGTAGGTGGCTTTGCTTATTGAAAAGTGGTTCAGCAGCCTTTTTTCCCCTGGCGATTTGCTAAATGCAAAACGAAAGACTGAAGCGACAAACTTGCTATTCTCTTCATCCACCTCAATCGAATTACCACACACATGCACATACCGCACACACTTTCACTAGCGTATTTGCGTTCAATTCTATTCTTCTCTCTTGCTTTGTGACATTCAACAGAAATAGAAAGTATGCGCCAATTTCATTGACTGCCCGAACAAAGTTTGTTCAAGTAGTCTTGTCTTGTCTTGTCGTCACGCTTCTTACACACTTGGCACGCATGCGAATTGCTCGTTTTCAAATTATGCATGAAATGATAACAAAACTCACATTCAAATTCAAATTCGAAAGTAAAAACTTTTGTACGCTGCAATTGCCAAACTAACAAAATGACGTTTCGTCTTTAAATGCGAGCAACGACGCTTACCTGGCTCAGTGGCTCACTGGCTAGTGGCTACCGTTTGCTTTACCGTTATGTACATAAATATTAGCGTGCCTATTGTGCAAACTTTGCCCAGTGCGGCGGAGTTCATTGACCAGGCCCTACACGAGTAAGAAATTTTACTTGAATTTTTCTGTCTGTGTGTTTTTGCATAATTTTCAATTGTTAACTGAATATGCATATTTGCATAAAAGCCCAATTCTTTTGCTTATTACATATTATTATTATTGTTATTATTATTGGAGCTGTCAACGCGTGTGCAATCAAGTTTAGTATCTTACAACGCCTGGCGCTTATTGAAAATGCAACACAATCAGCTGCCATTGATTTCCTCCAGACCACAACAAAAGGAAAAGCTGCTGTAGTTTTTTTTTATAACTATTGCTGTCACAGCTGTGCTGTCATTTCCTATTCAAATTGCTAAGCTGGCTCGCCCCCAGTATCTTTTGTTGATCTCCAAGCCCAAAAGCAAGAAAAACTCGCACAAAACCTCATTTCTTTTCCCGCATTTTGGTACAGACGGAGTTTAGTATGGTTTTTTTTTTCTGTTTTCTGTGGCTTTGGCTTTTGTAGACAGTGTGTATGTATTTTTATTACGTCACGATTCCGCAATACGTTTGACAAATTTATTTTTATTAAAGGCAATTTCTTTGAAAGTGTCGACATGAATTGAATTTTGCTTGATTGAGCCGTTGTTGTTTTTTTTACAAGTGCGCCAAGTTGTTGCTGTTATTGTTGCTCAAGTTAATTGAGCGTAAACTGATTTGTTTTCATTAGTTAGAAATTAACAAAACGACTGTTGTATAATTTTTAAAAATGATGTAACGGCTTTTAAATGCGTTGATAAATAAAATAATACATATTAATATTTTAAGGTTTTTCAACATTTAGTTTTATCTTTTTCTGTCTAAACATGCAGCGTGTGAATTTTTGTTTCTTTTGTTTGCTGTTAGTATATTTTACCACATATATTTTATTTTTGTTATATAGTGTTATATATGCGATTCTACTTCAGTGATTTTTATAGTTTCGGCTGTCAAAATCTTTTGTTGAAGACTCACAAGGTTAACACACAAATCTTATGTTAAATCAAATGACAAATTCTTATTTTTGCAGTGTTTCTATTTTTAAGAAACTATATCAAGCTGATTAATGCAAATAGTGCGATAGTTGCCATTAGGTCATCACCATATTTGCATGTTGATATATTTAAACTATGCGTTGGCGCACTAAAATTTGTTTGACAGTGTAGCTCAAGAAGCTGAGAAAGTTTCGGCGCAGGTGGCGAAACTTTCCTTGTACGAAAATTTTTGGAAAATTGGCAATCATTTGTAAACAATGTTGCCAAGATGATGCACGCGGGGTGCGGTCAAGACAACAACAGCAATAACAACAATAACAGCAACCAGCAAATGATATATAATATATACATAATATATGCATATGTCTGTGTGTGTGTGTGTGTGTGTATCTGTGTGTGAGTCTATTGACTGCTTGGCTTGCACAGCAATAAGAAATACTCGATGCGAGTACGCGACGCGTGACCCACTTTCAAGTTGTGTTTTTTTGGCTGCTGTTGTTGTTGTTGCTGTTGGCTACACGTAGCTCATATCTGTGTCTGCATGAGTGTCTGTGTGTGTGTGTGTGTGTGTGTGTCTTTCTAAACAGCTTTTTAGTCAAATTAGCAGACAACAGCTGCAAAAGTTATCGACAGCACGCCGTGTTCATTGAAAGTTGCTCAACCACTTGCCAACTTTAAGCTCTATACCTTTTGGGCCAGAACCTGACTAAGACAACAACAAAAAATAACAAATTTATGCATGCTCTTCTGTTACGTACACAAAAGCCATAATGTCAACACGTTGTATATTGTTAAAGCGCAAAAAAAAGAGAGAAAAACAAAAGCAGGCAAGCGAGCTGATAAAAAAATTGTAAAGAAAACTTAAGTTAGCAACATTTAAACACTTTCAATGCCAAATTGTCGTTGGCCACAAACTGGGTCAACGAATTTTATCGGCAGAATTTCTAGTGAATTCGCTGAGATCTTTGGCATTTGTATTAGCATTTAAATTTGTTTGCTAATCACTGTGAAATTGTTTCAAGTGTGTGTGTGCTAAAAATGACTCTTCAATTAATCACCAATGTCTTCCGCATCCAGCGCGTCCAAAGTCCAAGCCACCAGAGCAATTGTTGTTGCTGCTATCAAATACCCTGTAAATGTTTAAAACATTTATATGGATTGGAATTACTAATCAATGAAATCAGCTCAGTTACTAGTTCTAATAAACAGCTTTAAAAACAAATGTTAATATCTTTCAATTATTAAGCATAGTCTGAAATGATTCCAAATTCAATTCAAATGATTAATTAGTAGTTAAGCCAAAATAATCGCAATTTATTAAAATAGAATTAATCAAATTAGTAATAATTAAGTAATCGATTACTAATCATTATCAGACAGATATAATTTGAACTAATTTTGTATAATTATTGCTCAAGTATTAGTCTAAGCCAGGCTTATATGCCTTGCTGTACCCCGTAAGCTGAGCAGCAACTGGATTTAAGCTCAGGTGTTCTGGCTTGCCTGGGCTCGTTGCTTTATAGCACAGCATCAATGTGACTCAGCAAGTTTTGTGGCAGCCACAGTTTGTGGCACAGCATGGCTGTGAGTACGTGCAGCTAACTGCACTTTGTTGGCCATTATGTTTAGCAGTTGATTTTGTTGACAGTGGCAGCGGATGTTGGCTCAGCTGTTGCATGCAGCATGTGGCATGCACCGTCTAGTCCTTTTGCCCAGTCATTTGCACAACGTAATGCGTAAGCTGCTAACGTGAGAAGAAAACAAGTCGCGCTTCGCTTATCGCATAACGAATGATGCAACTGTTTAAAGCTTTAGGGAAAGTGCTTAACATTGCCCAACGTGTCAATATGTGTACTCACTCTCTCTCTCTCTCTCTCTCTCTCTCTTTTTCGCTCTCTCGCTTTTGCAGCTGACAGAGGAAGTTGTGCGCAAGAAGAGCGAATACCAAAAACATTTGGAGGGCTACAAAGCGCTGCGCACGCGCTTCGAGGAGCACTACATTAAAGGTAAGTCCGCTGACTCAGCCGTGCGGCAATTGAAATTAATTTGCGTGCATTTAGCTCCTGGACGCAGTGGCCGCAAGCTGGACGATGTGCGGGACAAGTATCAGAAGGCCTGCCGCAAATTGCATCTCACACACAACGAATACGTGCTCTCCATCACGGAGGCCATCGAGGTGGAGAAGGACTTTCGCACAGTGCTGCTGCCAGGCCTGCTCGAGCACCAGCAATCCCAGCAGGAGAGCTTCATTCGGCTGTGGCGCAACATATTGCTGGAGGCAGCGCAGCACGGCGATCTCACCGCTGATAAGTTTAAGGAGATACAGAAACGCATTGATACTGTGATAAGCGGCATTAATCCGGCCGAAGAGTATGGCGAGTTTACAGAGAAATACAAGTGAGTATCAACAGTGGCTTCAAGAATTCTATGCCAGATGAAAGCTTGGAATTAATCCATCTTGAGTCTACAGATTTGTCAATTCGTGAATTTGTTACGAATATGAGTGAAGAATTGAGTTGAATGCACTCTTCAAATTGAATCTTAATTCAATGCTGAACAATAATATTTTGCTGAATTTTACTTGCAGAACTTCACCCACAACGCCACTGCTCTTCCAGTTCGATGAGACGCTCATTGAGGACATACCCGGCAAGCTAACGGCCAGCACACTGACTGTGGATAATCTGACGGTGGACTGGCTCCGCACGCGGCTGCTGGAGCTGGAGTCGGCGGTCAAGGATTGCCAGGAGCGGCAGTTGAAGATGATTGAGCAAGTCAATGGCGGCTCCCCGGTGGCAAATGGCAGTATCATCTCCAATGGCAGCAATGCCTCCAATGGCATCCAATCCAACAATAGTAGTCAAATGTGAGTTGAGCTTAGACAATTGGATATTTATTTATTAATTTATTGTTTGCCTTGCAGACGTCAATCGAAGGATCTGAATGCGCTGCGCTGCCAGGAGAAGCAAAAACAGAAACTAGTGGACATGATCAAGTGCGCCTTGAACGAAGTGGGCTGCGAGGAGCTGCCCTCTGGGTGCGATGATCATTTGACCATTGAACAGAATTTCATAGAGCACGGCTTCAATAATGAGCAACAGGTAAGGATTAGGCCAAGTCGGTTTGGGTGCAGGTTAAAACGGTGCTGGGTTAGGCTAATATACCTCTTTCTCTCTCTCTCTCTCTCTCTGTCTATTCAAAACTGGATGCTGCTCACTCTCACCCACACATATGTATAAACCTTAACCCTTTAAAAAACATTTTGAATGAAACGTTAGCGCTCCAACTCCACTAGCTCACCAGGTCTGGGTATTGTGAGCGAGCTGATGCGCCGCGGCGGCGTCCTGACGCTGCTGCGCGGACGCACGCGTCACTTTAAGCGCAAGTCGACGCCCCAGCCAACGACTCCCATGACGCGCACACGTCAGGGCAGATTCAGCAAGATGCAGCCACGCTCCCAGAGCCTGGGATCCTTGTCGGTAATTACAGCGGCACATGCGGCTCGCTACGAGACAATTACTAATACGCTGCGTCTGGCGGCCAGCGTGCACTATCTGGGCGAGGAGATCGCTCAGCTCAGCTCCACGCCGCCAGCGCTGCCGCGTTTGCGGCGCACGCAATGTTCCATGTTGTGTTTGGACGCCGTCGAGCGGCCGCTGGAGCCGTTGCCGGTGGCTGACTCGACTGCGTTTATGCTTGTCAAGTCCCTAAGCCAGCTAACTATCCATGCTGCTCTTACTAACACCAATAACAATCACATCTACGCGGATCTGGAGCTAAGCAGCAAGCCGCAGCAAAGCAATGAGAGCATCGAAACTGCCGCCATGCCGCAAAGCTCCATAGATGCGCATCTGGACCGAATTGATGAACTGAATCGGGCGCTGGACGACCGTCTCAAGCGTCAGATGCAGCTAAGCGAGTTGAATACCATAGAAATCGCTGAAGATAGCGAGGCCAACAAGCGTTGCTCCAGCTCCAGCTCAGAGTGTCGCTCCTCGCAGCTGAGTGGCAAGGATGCTAAGAAGCGTTCGCTGTCCTTTACGCAAAAGTCCTTCAACCATATTATAAGCAACATTAAGGAGTTCTCCAAGAGTCCCTTGGCACGCATCAACAAGCCCGCCTCACTAAGCGAGGAGCAGGAACTGCCCAGTCCAGTGCCAATCAATCAATCAGGCCGCACTGAGCCTCCAGCATGCCACAATAACAACAACAACAACAGCAGCAGCAATCCTAATGCTACAACAAGCTCAACTTCGACTAATACAACGACGCCGTCCAAGGAAACGTCCCGACTGAAATTCAAAGTGCCAAAAATACAAAAGAAATCCAAAGCCATACGTAATACATTCCGTACCAAGTTGCTCAGCTTCCAGCTGAAGCGCGCCAAGCCCTGCAAGCAGTGCACCAAGCGGCGTCGCATCCATCCCAGCAAAAGTGTCTTTGACTTTGCCAAGGAGTTCGAGACGGACGCAGCGCAGGCACAAGCGGATCAAGAGCAATTCTGCAGCTGTCCACAGCCTCAGAGTAGAACGAAGCCAGCGCTGCGCATGGCTCTGACTGAGCTCCAGGATAACGACGACGATGATGATGATGATGATGATGATTTGGCAGACAGCAGCAGTGATGATGTGCTTAGCATCAAGGAGCACTGCTATTGCGTGCCCAGCTTGGCGGCGAGTGTGAGTAGCGGGACCGTCAAACTGCACTCTCTCAATACAAAATACTGTATCTAAACGATAAATCACGAGCGCCAGATGGCGCCACACAGCTCGCATCGCACTCCCCCTTCTCGCCCGGCCGTAGCTCGCATGTTTATTTTAACTTGATTGTTTCTTGTTTTTTCATTTTGCATGCGCTGCTTTTGTTATTTATTTTTTAATGCTCTTCAACATTTTATGCGTTCAATATTGAAACAGCGTCGGAAACGCTTGACAATCTTGTCCAAAAATAAAACACAGGGCGCACTTTTTAATTGCAAACCTCTAGCGAGGGCTGATTCGTAGATATTGACTTGTATTACAAAATTGTTAAAATTAGAGCTCATCAGTTATTAGCACTTGTATAAAATCAAGATTGATGACATTTTACGGCTTGGCAATCTCGAAATTTGGATTTCCTTTTCTGAGTTAAAAAAAACTCTATTAAATGGTTAGCAATATAAATATCTGTTGTGTTACCAAAGAGCCAAAGCAAAAATTGTTGTTCATGATTTTTTTTAAGAACTACAAGAATTTGTTGGACATATACTTGCTGAGCAGCCCTCGTTGATAATGCTAAATTTACTTGTTGCGACAAGTTCAACTGAGCGGACGACAACCGAATTGAAATAACTTATACAGTTCCCTCAGAGCGAGCGAGCCAGTTGGTCGTTAAACGGCTGTCAGACCGCACTTTTTGATCTATGGATCAGCCATATGGCTATAACTATGGCTATATAGAAATGTTTGGCGTCGTGTGTTTGGCCAGGGAAAAGTTGGAAATAATTCGCTTTTAATATACTTGAGGGAAGAATACAGAAAAAGTGCGCGCGCGTGTGTTTTACCTTGGCAAACGAGCATTGCGCAAGTAGTTGGGCCCCAGCATGAGTAGCACAGCATCGGGACAGAGCAGCAGCTGTAGCGGCCATGCTGCCACAGATTGTGGCATCTTCGAGAGCATTGTGTTCGCCGGTCGACCGGTGCCGCCAGTGCGGCGCAAGAGGCCCAAGTCCAGGCTGTTTGTGAGTCACAAGGGAAAAGGCCTTGATTGTAGCACAATTCCATTTCAATATAATTGCCGTAGTAATAACTTTGTATATTTGTTTGCATGCCTGTGTGTTTATGAAGCGCTTTAGTATTTTTGGAAAACGCTTCTTGCATTTTCGTCAGCGCCTGCCGCCTACGCATTTCCGTTTTGTGTGTGCGCGCGGGAAATGCGCATGAGAATGGCGTAATAAATATTTAATTTTAATTTGCCTGCATGGTTAAACTAATTACTAAATGAGCTCATTAAATAATTGTTTGTTTGCTAAACTGTTTTGGAATGCTTGCAGCTATCGCTATCGACTAATCGACCGCTCTACGAGGAGGAATGGTTCCATGGCGTGCTGCCGCGCGAGGAGGTAGTGCGTCTGTTGAACAACGATGGTGACTTTCTGGTGCGCGAGACCATACGCAATGAGGAGAGTCAAATTGTGTTGAGCGTCTGCTGGAATGGTCACAAGCATTTTATAGTGCAGACCACGGGAGATGGTCACTTTCGCTTTGAAGGGCCGCCGTTTCCCAGTATACAGGAGCTAATCATGCATCAGTACCATTCCGAACTGCCAGTTACAGTCAAATCTGGCTCCATACTGAGACGTCCTGTCTGCCGTGAACGTTGGGAGCTGAGCAACGATGATGTGGTGCTGCTTGAGAAAATTGGCAGGGTAAGTTCTAGAGAAAAACTCGACCTTTAACATTTTAATATATATTTTTGAATGCTGGCTTAGGGAAACTTTGGAGATGTGTACAAGGCCAAGCTAAAGTCTACGAAACAGGATGTGGCCGTCAAGACTTGCCGCATGACTTTGCCTGATGAACAGAAACGCAAATTCCTGCAAGAGGGTCGCATCTTGAAGCAATATGATCATCCGAATATAGTCAAGCTTATTGGCATTTGTGTGCAAAAGCAGCCCATAATGATAGTCATGGAACTGGTGCCAGGTAAGCCATGGAAGCTCATGGAAGTTACATATATATTAATGCTCATTTCTTCTTAGGCGGTTCACTGCTCAACTATTTACGCAAAAACTCGAATGCGCTTAACACACGGCAACAGATGGGCATGTGCCGCGATGCAGCAGCGGGTAAAATGCTACTCCAACTATTGCTTAGTAATATGTTACTAACATGCTTTAATTACAGGCATGCGCTATCTGGAGTCTAAGAATTGTATACATCGTGATTTGGCTGCACGCAATTGTTTGGTAGACTTTGAGCACAGCGTCAAGATCTCCGACTTTGGCATGTCGCGCGAAGAGGAAGAATATATAGGTGCGTCTGCTCAGATTCAAAATTGATTTTAATAATATTAAAGAGAATGTCTCAACAGTTTCGGATGGCATGAAGCAAATACCTGTTAAGTGGACAGCACCTGAAGCGCTTAACTTTGGCAAATATACTTCACTCTGCGATGTCTGGTCCTATGGCATACTCATGTGGGAGATATTCTCCAAAGGCGATACACCCTACTCGGGCATGAGCAACTCACGTGCCAGAGAGCGCATCGATACAGGTGGGTGGAATAAAATGAGCTTATTATAACCATAAACCATAACCTTGCATGATTTGCTTGCAGGCTATCGCATGCCCACGCCGGAGAATACGCCGCCCGAAATGTATCGCCTGATGCTCAAGTGCTGGGCAGCTGATGTCGAGAGCCGTCCACACTTTGAGGACATCTACAATGTGGTCGATGCATTGATCCTACGCCTGGAGAACAGTCATTGATGGATTGCAAGCAATATGTAACTGTAATAAGGTCTAGGCTGTACTCAATGTAGTAACATAGTTAGCAAGCGCTTTTAAAGTACGTCAGTGTTTAGGGTTAAGCAACGAAAATGCCTGTATTTATAAAATACCAGAGTATATATTTATGCATATACATATATATTTACATGCAAACAAACATATACTATACATATTTTCATAGACTTGTAAATTGTAAATGTTTTTTATATACATATATACAAACTAATGTATGCCTGTGTGTGTGCTTGTCTGAAAGAGTCTGATTTGTTGTAACGAATCCTTAATGTGCCAAAAAACAAAAAGAAATATTGAAAGAGCCGACTATTGAAAGCCAGAGAACTTTTTAAAACTCAGCGTGTGCTTGATAAACTCTTAGCCGTTAAGCAATTTTAATTTGAATTTATAGCTTAAGTTAATTATATTTTAAATTGTACATTATTTTCGGCATTGACTATATATGTATTGCATTGTATATTTATTTAAAGCTATACTATATACACATATTTCTACTACGTTTACGTTTGTAAATTACATTTAAGCTCAATCAACTTTTGTCCAATACAATAAAAGAGAAACAAAAATACACATAGTACATAATAAACATAATTAAATAATAATTGGCTAATGCTTTCCCTTAATGGCCAAAGGCACGTCAGAGAACTTTACTTGGTTGTAGCACTTCTTAAGCTCATCCTTCAACTCCAAGCTGTGCGCCCAGTCCATGGTCTCGCAGACTACTTTAACCTCGACAGTATAAATGTCCCGCAGCCAGGCGCGCTCATGCATAATGTCCTTGATCGAGACACCCATGCGCACCAACAGCGCGCAAAGATCATTGATGCCGCCTGGACGATCGCTCACCTCCACATTAAACTTGACCAGACGACCCTCCGCAGCAAGGCCACGTTCCAGACAGCGGCCAAACACAGTGGTGTCTATGTTGCCACCACAGAGCAGCACCACTACCCTACAAATAATAGATAGATATAACAAGTGAGGTTATGTTTTGGCAGCTCAAACATACTTTTTGCCCCTCAAATCATCCAGATGACCCGCTAATATGGCCGCCAAGCCAGTGCCGCCAGCGCCTTCTACCACACACTTTTCTTCCTCCACCAGGCGCAGTATAGCCACCGCTATCCACTCCTCCTTGACCACCACCATGCGATCGATGAGCGGCACTGCTGTAGCGTAAGCATTTACGCCCACTTGCGGCACAGCTAAGCCGTCAGCCAAGGTATTTTTAATGGGCGTGTGAATGGGTCCTTTATTCTCCATTGCTCGTGAGAAGCTAGCGCACTTCTCCGACTCTACGCCCTGTTCATTATGTAGCAGTTAGTATTTACTTAACAATTTAATTTACAACAGCAACTCACAATTATTTTGGTGCTGGGTGACAGCGCCTTGACTGCAGTAGCTATGCCTGCTATAAGCCCACCGCCACCCACTGGCACCACCACAGCGTCGGGCTCAGGTACTTGCTCTAGGATCTCCAGGCCTATGGTACCCTGACCTGCCATTATATGCGGATGATCGTACCCATTCACATAGAGCAGTTTCTCCTCACGCGACATGCGCATGGCCAGAGTCTTGGCCTCGCCCATATCACGCCCCTCCACAATGACGCGTGCCTTGTAGTTGCGACACTTTTGTATTTTCATTATGGGCGCCGCCTTGGGCATCACTACAGTAACGGGTATGCCCAGCTTCCAGCCGTGAAAGCTCAAAGCAAGCGCATGATTGCCCAACGAGGCGCTGATCACGCCCTTGCGCTTCTGTTCCTCTGATAGGCTCAGCAGCGCATACCGTGCACCTCGCTCCTTAAAGCTGTGTAGCAAAAATAAAAAATTAAAAAAAATGGTGTCAGGACACTCGCAACATAAGAAACTGAAAAACGACTCTCGAATATTTATGGTAGCTGACAGATATAAGGCGCTTGATAACAAATTAAAAAACAATTAACACCAAATTAATATGGTCAGCAGTCACGTCCAATCTTATCGTCGACCAATATCTAGGTATAATTTTGGCAACACATTACGCACTTTTATAGTTTAAGTTCAAGGTTTGTACTAAATGCGTTATAAGCAAAACGACAGCATTCCAAGAAATCTCTCAGCACAAATTTAGCCGGAACTGTTCTTAGAGGTTCTTTGACTTAGATGACAGCACACTCAATTTAATTTCATTATTGTCATCGAATGTAGCTCTTATCAGCTGA
Organism: Drosophila busckii; assembly: GCF_011750605.1. Classification (NCBI taxonomy): domain Eukaryota; kingdom Metazoa; phylum Arthropoda; class Insecta; order Diptera; family Drosophilidae; genus Drosophila; species Drosophila busckii. The sequence continues at coordinate 2,005,330 of NC_046607.1, read as the reverse complement.
CAGTCTCTTAAGAGACATTCAAATGCATATGCTATATATTAATTAAAAAATTATTGTTGAGCATTTCAACTTCTCATTGATTTGTGTTTGTAAATAATACAATAGTCTAGTTTTCAACTTTGGACCTGGTTGCATTACACAGCTTATAGAATCATTGATTCATTATCAACGCAGACAACGACGTTGTCTGAGTTCGGTTCGTAATAAAAGTTGCAATAGAAATATTTAAATGTTAATTCTCTAACCTGCCTGTGAACTGTAGAAAATCCTTCTTCAAATACAAATCCATGCCATATGACTCCGAGGATGTGGATTTCTACAAACAGCATAACGTAAGCAGATCATTGCATGGCATGTACCTCGAGTTAACTTACAGGACATGGAGTGCGTTCCACACCGCCCTTAATCAAGAAAGCAGCAGATGTGACATCATGAAACGATATGCGTTGTGGCTTCTTGGGATCACAGAATGGATCAACAATTTCCTCCGTTCTGGCTAACACACTCTGCGACTTAAGCTCCTCCACTTTGCTGTTACCATTTGTGGCGCCGTTTGTCGTTTCCAATTTGATGGGCTGAGACATTTTGTTTCTCAAATGCGGATTTATAACCGATGCGTACTAGCGATCGTAAGCAACTACTCAAAATTGGCACACTTCAGTTTGTTTATATAGGAAAATATATTGAAAATGTGATCGTAAAACGGCACCTTTTGTCTCAATCTCATCGTCACTACGCTCGCGCTCTAGCGGTATTTTTATGAGGCTTGCCCTGGCGACCAGCTGATAAGCGGCTTATTTAGTTAGCGCTGCTAAAATAATAACAAATGATAAGCCAGGTGTTTTTTTGCTCGTTAGCTTGGTTTCCCAAATTATTGCAAAGTCTAGGATGCTGTATGCTGATGCAAATCGATCTGAGAAGTGTTTTTCGTCAAGTTCTATTTGTGTTTGCTTAAGCCAACTAAATTCAAATCCGGCGATAAGTCAATACAAATTTTTAAGACACACCCAAAAAATAGCAATCGCTTATCTTATCAGCCATGCAACCAAAATGGTCACAATAAAAAAAACAGTGTACAGCATATAAATACATACATATACATATATGTATATGTATATTTATATATAGCTCAGCACGAAGTTCATGTATCATGTGCTGCTGCTGCTGCTGCTGCTTTAAGCGCTAAAAGCCAACCAATTGGCTGGATTGATAACAGTCATCTGTTCCACCTGCTCTAAGGTAACGCCGCGCTGGAACATGCGTGGCAAAATGTTCATATGAATGTGATGGTAGCCATGCCCGCCATAGGATGTCTGTCAACATTAACGAAATTGTTAGATTAAGCGACAAAGACTATAATTGAATTAAAGTACCAAACGATGCTTGGTGTGAATATCATGCGACATCAAGAGTCTGTCCACAAGACCCTCATCTAAAAGCTTCATCAGATTATCTATGCGCTGTCCGTCCGATATCATATCCACCGCAGCGTTTAGCTGATAATAAGAGCACTCTGTGCCAAACAGATCATATTGCAGATAGCAGCCCAGCTTGGCAAACTCCAGCAGCTCATCCAGATCAAACAAAGTGCCTGCAATTTAGAACTTTGGTTGTCACTCTTAATAATGAAGATGTAACTTACGATCCAAATGCGACATCACACACTTATTGGCTTTGCCGCCCGCTTCCATATACAGACGCATAATCTCGAAAGGCGCCTCGGTGACGCGATGTGGATGCAGTGAAACACCACAGCCCAACACTTCCTGAATTTCACCCGTGGCCATCAAAGCATGACGCTCAAACTCTGAAGGGTGAAGGATCAAGGATCAGAAGTCTTTATACTATAAGCCAACTCACCTTGAACTGGATATACGCTGGCTACCTCACCAATGAAACCACACTTCACCATTTGACCGTCTACCTCAATTCCCGTCAGTATATCCTTGGTATACAAATCTGACATTTGCTCCACCGTGAGATTAGCATGTTTTTCATCCTGCACTGCATGTATATAATGCCCAGTTCCCGCTATAAAATGCACACCCGTTGACTTGGCCAGCTCCACAATGAACTCCAGATTGCGTTTCAGACCATAGCTGCTGTTCTCCACAATGGCACCACCGCCATGTTTCTTATAAAGCAATACATCCTTGCGTGCCGCCTCCAGTGCCTCGTCATCACAGAAGCGTATGTTCTCGCGACTAGAGTAGGGATATAGACGCACATACCCCAGCGTGGACATGCTAATCTTCTGCTGCAACTCAGCCTCGAAATCAGCTGGCGGTGGCTTATAGAAGTGGGCAAAGTCCAAAGCCACATGCTCATGGGTGAGCGCACGACCTAGCAAATTGGGCGTAATGCTGCCCAGCACTAAGCGCAATGGAACAGTTTGTTTACATTCTTGATAATCACATTTATATGAGAGCAAGATAAGCCAAGGCAATTGACACTTTCGCTCTTATAAGCAAACACTCTCCCTCTCTCTTATACTTACCGGTTTGTACTCTTGACATCTTGCTGAGCTCGACTCTCTGAAATAATGCTGATTTGTATAATAGTGATATGGTCTCTCTAACAGATCTCTCTAGATCTTAACTGCGTTGAACGTTACGTGCGTTCACTTTGATCGCCTAGAAATGACTGATCAACGACTCCAGCGATTGTGATCTACATATGGTTTGAAACCCAAATGCATACATATGCGTATGTATGTATGTGTATGCGTATCATATCAAGAGACACGTATGCAGCAGCAAAGATTATAGAATATATATATTAGAGTCTAAGATTACAGACAAGAACATAAAATAATCTTTTATATCAACTAATAATATTTTCAACGTTATCTCAACATTGCTGTATTGATCTCAGTATTAATTTATGCCTAACCACACTGGCTATAAGAGCTTTAAGTTTGTATTAGTATGTGTTATAATGAATCTCACTATCTCCTAGCTTAAAATTATCTAAGCACTTAAGTAGTCCTATAAAACTTTTATCATTACACCTTTTGTTGTACCCATTAGCTCTGACATTAGCAAATGCAACTTTTGTTAATTTTTTTCTCAGAATAATTCTCTTTATTAGTTCCATTTTCTTCTTGTATGCTTTTTTTTAATTTTTTCGATTTTTCCCTTTTTTTTTGTTTTTGCTTAATCATAATGTTTATCAGTTTTAGCAATTTCTCATTCATTAAATATACATATATAGTCTATATATGTACGTTTTGTTACTTAAGATATAAATAGATCCTTTTCACATGTATTTTGTTTTCTTTTGCAATTTACTCTTGTTTATATATTAATCATATATGTGTACATTTATATTTAGATTTACCTTAATATTAAGCACTTATAATTTTGTTCTTGTCATATACCTTTATCCACTCTTTATTATTGTAAACATCCCAAGCCAAGGCTATCATGCGTCTATATATAAATATATCTTTCTTTTGGTAAAGCTAAAATCTCCCGTACATACACAAATTTGTAATAACTATGTATATGAAAATTATTTTTGAATAAAGAATAATTATAAGTGAAACGATTAGCGAAAGTAACGCATTTTAAAAATTTATAATAATTGCTAAGCAGTTGATTTATTGAACACTTGCTGTGACTTTATTTAGGTTCATAAATGGAGTTCTATTGTCTTATAGTATGTTAAGCGATATAAACTAAACTAATGTTGAACGCCAACTGATCTCAATGAATATTGGGGAAAAGATTAAGTCTAAGTATTTAGCACCTGGGCAACTGCAGTGTTTCTTTTTTTCAGATTCAAAAGTAAATGCATAAATAAAAAGTCAAAAAACTATAATTATAATAGGCAAAACAAATTTTATTGATTGTTTCTTGTCGTTTGTGATTTTTTTGTTTTGTTTCAAAATAATATAATTTTCATTTAACATTTTTAAACTATTTATGTATATATGTATGTATTTGCAATTGTTCTGGTGTTTTATTCCCTCTTTTTGTGTTTTCTTTTTTCTTTATATGAATATATATGTATGTATCTGTTATTGTATTTGTTATGCATTGTTAAATTTAAGTAAAATAGTTGGTTGCTCTTATATATGCGTTTCCATATCGCTGGCTCCATATATGTACTATAACTATTTAGATTCAAACTAGCTTTACCATTTCGTTATTAAATATATGTTCACGTGTTTCTTATTTGTTGAAGAAGTTCTGCATTTTTAATTACAATTAGAAATTAGTACAATATTTATATATATATATATATATTCATGTATATGTTTATCAGCTATTAGATATTCACGCACTTGCCGTATCCTATTAATTTTCTCATTTTTTACAAGCTACAAATATATATTCATTTTTTATAATTTTAATTTTTCTCATTTCTTTTTTATTGCAACTGCGAACAAAACAATTTCGGACTTAAGTTTAAAAGAGTTAAATCAAGCTGAGTTTATTTAAGATAGTTAGAGTTTGAAGTTGGAATAGTAAAAGGTCGGGTGATACTTGAATCTTAAGCTTTAAAGCACAACAGTGACTACAACAGAAATGACAAATTAAAAATACTAGAACATTAATCAAATCAAAAACTCAGTTTAAAAAATTATTATGCATATGTACATAAATATATATAATTAATGATGTAAATTCTGATTTATAGTCAAACATAAACACAATTTTAACTAAAACGCACTAAAGCATTTCAAAAATTATATTATTACAAGCTACACAGTATATAGAGCATATACCATCTATATAATCAAAAACAAAAGCTTCTCTTAAGCCTACGCTTTAGAGTAGTTTTAATCGCAAACACTTGGACCCCAAGTAACAGTCTTGACAGCAGCATTCAATTGATTTTCATCCAACAAACTAAACCACATCAACTAACAAGTGGCGCTCTATTGGGATCCAAGTCGTGTGTGTGTGTGTGTGTGTATTAGAGTGTGGCGAGTGAGTGTGTGTGCCATGCCTATGTGTGTATGTATATTTCAGTTGTTGTGTTGTTTACATATTTTAATATATTCATTTTTATTTTAATTCATACAATTTCACTAATTAATTTTAAAGTGTTTTATTGAATTATAATATACGTATGTGTTTTTGTGTGTAAATTGTTTTTCATTTTCTTTTGCATAAGTTTGTTAAATTTAAAAAGCACTAAATTAGCATCGATTAAAATTAAAATGACAATTTTGCTGTTCTATAGTTAATACATAATAAGTTTTGAAAATTTACAGTTTGAATTTTGTTTTATTTCTCATACATACTATAATGTTTGTGTAAATAGTATTACAGTTGTAAGTTTTTTAGATTTTGTAAATGGTTGTGCTTTGCTATTGTTATAGAGATATAATTTGTTTGTTGTCTTTAATCGACTACCGGGAAATATTTACTGAAGGCCCACAATTCACTTATACGTAAGTAAATAACCAATCAAAACTATTATAAGAGTCCGTCCATTCAAACATAAGTTCCTATTCCCTTTTAGCCCGCTTTTTGTACACCCTTTTTACTGTCTTTTTTAGATGGGCGTCTCAGTCAGTTTAATTTCAAAATAAATTAGCTGTGCCAAAGCTTGGTTGCCGTTAGTTCTCTCGTTTTGTTTTTCTTTTTTCGAATCAAAAATATATATATTGCAATATCCTTGTGTTTTCATTATGTATGTATGCATAATTTCTAGGTGTAACAACAAAAAGTATAGCTATGTATATAGTTATTATTGTAATTGTTTTTAAGCAAAATTGTAAATACTAAGAGGGAAGAAAGAAATATAAAATTATATATATTTTTATTTATTAAAGATTTAAATTTTTTAATATAAAACAAAGAAAAACTAAATAACGCTTAAAGCAACAAGATATTTCAGATGAACCAAACGCTATATACGTACTTAAGTGTGTTTTCTTTAGCCTTTACCATATGTGCATTTACATTTTGTATGTTTATATAGCATAAAATCCATTGAAAAAACCAAAATCAATTAACTTTACGTGTAGTATTTTCAGTTTTAAGAATTTCTGTTAAACTTTTTAAAAACAAAACTATATATTTCTTTTTAGTTTGATTGTTGTATTGAAAAGAACGCACAACTTGCACTGCATTTGCCTGCCTGCTTCGATTTGCTAGTTAAACGTATTAAATTTTATGTTATATACCCATAGAGCTTACGTTGTCTAACTATAAATTATATATATTATATATCTTGCTCTCTCGAGGTTTTAAAGTGGTCGTAAAATTTGTAAATTTTAATGTTCTGCGCTTTTTTTTTCATTTTTGCGATGTTATATAAATTGTCCCAAAGGAATTTTTACATTTCTGCTTTTTTCTTTTTTATTACATATACATACATAATTAATTAATCAATAATTAAAAATTATGAAAAATTTTTTATTTTAATTTTTTTTTTTTGTGTTTTGCGGAGGATTTTTGTTGGTTTTTTTTTTGCTTGCAATACAGTAATGCCCCTGCCTTTTTTAGTTTTTACTTGCACTTGTATTTTTGGATTTTTAAACTTTTTTTTAACATGCAACACAATACAAACACACAAAAATACACACGGTTGTCTACATAAAATTTTGCTTGTTTCGTGTACATTGTAACAATTGTTCCTTACGTGTTGTGCTTTTTGTTCTCGTTTGTGTTGTGTTGTGTTACGATTAGAGTTGCTTTTGAGAAGTAGGGAACAAAGATTCGAATACAAATAAATAAATTCGCAACTTGCTTTTGGCATAACAGCAAATAAAGAAAATATTCTTTAGTTAGATTTTAGCTTGTTGGTGTAACCAGCGCCTAATGATTGCTAACGCGCTGAATACGCGTCTGGTTCCGTAGTCTGCTGTTATTGTTGCTGCTGCTTCTGCTGCTGTTGCTGTAGCTGTGGCTGTTGCTGATGATGCTGCTGCTCCTATTATTGCTGCTGTTGATCCAAGCGGTTGTTGCAGTTTCTGTTCTTGCTTGCGTGGTATTTGGTTAACGTTTCTGTACTATTGATTTTTTCCGTATGCTTGTTACTGTGTACATTATAATTACATTAAAATTACAACTATTTATAGTATATATATGTATATATATATATAGATATAATGTGTGTGTGTGTGTGTGTGTGTGTATTTCTGTTGGTGTATATGTGTTTTGTGTAATTGTTATTGTTGTTTTGCAGTTTTATATCGTATATATATATATAGTGTTTTGTTTCTGCGTAGCATTAATATTTCATGCATACATATTGTTCATATGTATACATTAGTTGCTGTTGTTGTTGTTGTTATCATTCTAGGGCTACATTTTTTACTGGCACTATGCTCATCACGCAATTCAAATTTTCTGAATTTTCTCGCCAACCACAACCGGATTATTGCGTCGAATCTCCTGTGCGCCATGTTCTCTATAGTCGAACGTGCAGTTATGTTTATCGGAGTAACGGTGCACGGCACAGTACAAGCCACCGCAACGACACTGGAAGCCTGTGAACATAATTTATCATACATTTTTATTGGTGGGTGAGATCAGCAGGTAAGACCAACAAATAAATGACTTACCAGTTAAGCCAACTTTTTTGCGGCATTCACCACAGCGATTCTTCTTCTTTTTGCCATCTTTATCATCATCTTTGTCCTTATCATCCTGCTCACTGGCGTCGGAGGCAGCTGCTTGTGTGGAAGTATTTGGACCGGATGCCGATATGATGGCTTCGCTATTAGATTTAGCAGCTGCAGCAGCAATGGCGGCAACATCCTCAGTAATTTTCTGCACAAATTACAGAAATAGAAAGTTACATAAATGCTTGAAACAATCTGAGACAACAGAAGCTACTATAATAAACATTTGTTCCAACTGCAACAGCGTGATAAAAGCTTTTACTAATTTCTAGTTTGTATATAATTTATTCTGTTTTATATTGTGCACTTTTGTATTAATAACAAAATTCCTAATAAAGCGTATTGTATTTATTTGTGTGTTTCAACTGCAGCGCTGTTTCTATTTATTTTTACCCGCTTCTTGGTAACAGCATCATCCTCATCTGAACAATCTGCTTTAAGCAGCTGCTTAACTTGACCCTGCTCTACGTCCCTATGACCCATTGTTGCTTCATTAAGTTTTGTACTCTTGCTGAGGCGCTTTCTAGGCTGTTGCTGTTGCGGTTGGAGTTGGGGTTGCGGTTGCTGTTGCTGTTGTTGCGTTTGCTCCTCCGGCATGCCCAACGAGCGATCAGACTTATCACCGTTCGACTGATCCATGTTTGTTGTTCACTATTTGGTCGCCGTCTTAAGTGTGTTGCGCATGGGCGTACGCTTGGTTGTCTGGCCAAGGGTCAATTTGACGCTTTTCTCCTGCGGCTGTATGGAGTAGGCCAGACGTGGCAGTGGCCTTGCTACAGTTGCCACAGCTTGACGCTCGATAGCGCCTGCCTTGATGCGCACCTTCTTAGCTGCCTTCTTCTTGACTCCTTGTTTAGGCTTAGCTGCCTGTTTCCCGCCGGCGGACTTTTTCGCTGTTGCCGCTGTCTTAAGCGAGGGACCACTTATGGATGGTTCAAACTGAGCCACGTCGCGTAGCAAGCCGTGCTGCTGTATGTCACGGCGATGTACAATGCTTTGACTCTCTGGTAGAGCAGCGCGCAGATTAATGGCGCTGGGTATGGCACTGCTGCTGCTAACGCCGCCCTCTTTGCGTGTGCGTTGGCCTTGCTTCAGCTTTTTGGGGCGCTTCTTGACTTGCAGCTCACCAATACGCGCCGATTTCTTGCTGCTAGTGCTCGACGGACATGTGTGCAAATTGGCTGAAAACTTGACCTTGCGTGGCGCTCGTGTTTCTGCTTTACCAGCTTTACTAGCATCGGCAATTTTGCGCGAAAGTGAACTCTTCTTGTGGACTGTCCCTGTCAGCAAGGAGGCGCTGGCATATGGTGGTGCTAGTGGTGCACTAGTGGAAAGTGGCGCAATGGTACTGAGTGTGTCAACTGCCTTGTGGGATCGCCCAGCAGCGCTTTGAGGCGCTACGCGGCAACGCAACACAGATTTCGGGAGAGGAGAAAATTGAAATTAATGCAAGTGCGCTTGGTAAATAACGTAAAAAGCAAGAGCTTGTGTATACCCTTCGTTGCCAGTATGCTGCCCACGCCCAAACTGTTGGCTGTGGCCAATGAGCCAGCCGCCACGCGATCGCTTACTCGCTCAGTATGCAATTTGCGCCTTACGCTTGTGGACGCTGCTGAACGGCCTGCTGACTTTTTTGCTGTTGCAGTTGCAGCTGCAGTTGGTGTGCTGGCACCACCCACCGATTTTGCGTAGCCACCAAATTTAAACATTACTTTGAATTTGGAATTTTGCTACTAATAAATTTTCAGCAACAAATGGTTTCAAACTATACTGTTTTTTAAACTAGGGCCTAAAACAATATGTTTTTCTCGATGAATGACAGTCGTGTGTGACAATCGACTCGCAGGCAATGTTTAATACATTAAACAAATAGCGCCAATATATCATTTTATTCAATAACCAACTTCAAGACGAAAAATGGAGTGACACAAATCGTTCAAATCGTTCATGTAACGTCACCAAGCGCAGAAAATTTCACTTGAGGCATGTCGAAACTATGGATAGTATCTAATAATAAACTCATTTGCTTGTGTTTTCTTTCATGGTATTAACGAATATTTCAAAAAGAGGTGTGCTAAACTTGACTAATAGTAGTAGTAGTCATCCATATTATATATTATATCAAGTTATGTACATATGTACATACATATGTGCAATAGAAAATCTTATTGGGCATTACCTTGTCAACTCCGTGTATTATAAGCAGCGACAGGCGTTGGCCAGCCCAAGCAGCCAGCCAACATAAGTACACAAAGGTTAGACAATAAACTTTCTAAACTTTACACATACACAGAACGCTATGATTACACGTTTTATAACCGAAAAAAAGACTACATTTAATTTTGTAAATAACTGACAAAAAATACAGAGCACTCAAGTTTGATTTTGTTTGGACACAGCCTACTTTAGCCTAGAAATTTAGTTGTAGATTAGATTTGTTACAGTTGGAACAGTTGCAGGCTGATGGTCAGATGGTCAGTTGATAAACTTACCTCTTTAACATCAATGTGTGACTGTTGTAAGCTCTGCACTGTGGGCTGTGCGGTGTGGGTTGCAATGGCCGGGCTGAATGTGGGGCTAGGTTGTGGGCTTGGAACTGACACAGGTGTGCTGCTCACAGGTGGCTGTTGCTTTTTTCTAAGTGAGTCCTAATCACAAAAAACAAAATAAAATTTAATTATTGTATACATTACACCTGAATACATTACACCCTTACCTTATAGCAAACTGAACACAGACCATCCGTGGCTGGATTGCCATAAAATCCGCATCCAGAGCGGCACATGGGTTGCATTGGATTCGATTCGCGCTCCATTTTGTCTACACTGACTGTGTGTGCGCGTTTCTTTGTGTGTATGTGTGTACAAATTTAGAAGCTTATTGGACGTTGGACCAACGATCGTGTACTTTCGCCCAGCGAAATTTGTTGCACTGTAGTTTGCTCTTTGATTTTTGCTTGCTGCTTGGTTGCAGCGGCGCCCGCAATTTAGACTCCTTTGCTCTCCCGGTCTGGTCCGCTGTCTTTGTTGTTTATCGCTTACTAGTTCGTATTACTGTTTACCAAACTGATTTCCATCCAAACAAAACTGTATTTTTTGTTGTTTTTTCTTTGTTTTTGCCTTGTCACTGCTCCTGCTGTCACGAGCACAAATTTTCTTCCGATTGCGAAGCTACAAAAAATATAAATGAAAGCAAATATGAATAAATGTGCCAAATAAAGACAAATGTACCAAATTGTGCCAAAGGGCTAAGCAAAATGCAACTCTGCAGCGTATCGAGTAATCGATAAGCTTTTATCAGTATCAGCTGAAGAATTTTTATCAAATAATGAACGTGAATTTATTCAATTACTTCATCCAGAGAGATTGTCTTTTCAATCGACGTTTTTCTCTTAATGAATTACATATACAGATATATATTTCTGAACCTTGCAAATCTGTTTATGAAGTGTGTAATAAACAACAACAAAACATTGAGTCTGTCTTTTTGGACTCTCTTCAAGGCTGTCAACATACACACACACACACATACACATGTGTACGTACACGCAAGCACATACATAACATATGTAAAAAAAATAATAAAAACAATCCAAGCTCAAACCTGTTTCAAACTCAACAAAGTCACCATATTAGATAAAAAGAGAGCGCGAGTTTGAGAGAATAAATGATCAGTTAGAAAAAAGTCTGCTAACATACGAGTATGTATGTATGTATAGTAGATGAAATTAAACAAGTTTCATTTGATTAAAATACAGTCCGTCTAACGGATCTTAATTGAAACGAAATGCATGTATTTAAGTTTATTATGAATAATTGTGAGTCTGAATGTGTGTATGTATGGGATTCAAAATGTTATCGCTTTCCCATCCAACCCGACAAAAAAAATAGGTGATGTAAGCTTTATGTACAACATATGTATGTAAATTTACAACTGCACTGTTTTAATTTTAAGCATATCTGCAATATAATTTTATCCTTAACTGTTATTGTCACCAATTGAGCAAAAGTGCATTTTACTGTTATTTTCTTTTTAATGTAATGGCGCAGCCATGTTAACATTATTGTTGTAACCAAAATGAGCACACCAATGGTAACAGCGAAAGAGAGAGTGTGGTGTGTTTGACTCATAAATTAACAGGCACACAAACACATGCATACTTAATATTGTAACAAATGTAAACTTTTATTTATAAGCGTATTGATATACACATACATATATGTATGTATGTTTAATTGCACAACTCTAAGCTTTTCCCTCAATTTAAACGTGCGTGCTTAGTAGGTAGACTGATTTTTAAAAACACACATACGCTGTAAACAGTAGACGGGCGAAGACCTAAGCACACACACACATATACATACATTCACAAATAATATCAAGGGGATTTTTAGGTGTTTCGACGTCAGTAGCAACAGCGGCAGCGACGTCAGCTGTGCCGGACGTTGGGGCCACAGCGCTGAAAGCGTCACCGTCTCTGTTAACTACGACCTCTGTTGTTGCTACCAACACCACTGCATGCAAAACAACTATATTTATCTGTGTGTGCGTGCGTGTATTGTTGTTCGCAACGCTTTGTGCTTATGTTTGTCTAGCTGCTTTTGGGCTGCTTCAATGCGCTTGTTTTTCTGTCTCTGTGTCTGGGGATTGTTGGGCGCAGCAATAAATAATTTTTCTGCACTACTCTAGCGCACATACATGCATGTATGCATGTAAATACGAATACATACACATATAAAAATAAATACCACTTGAATTATACGAGTTTGATGTTATTTATTGTGTTACTTAAGCTGTCGGTTCCTGCTTCTCCACTACTTTTTTATAAATATATGTACATATGTACATACATACATACACCCATAAACAGGCAATAGTAAAATACAAAATGCAAATGGACTACGTATTGTCTACATACACACATTATACACATTTATATAAAAACAAACTTACACACATAAATACATATACATGTGTATATGCTGCTATCGCTGATTTCCTGCTGTTGCGGTTTAATTGAAAGTCAAAACAGCTGTCTGTCAACGATTTGCTCTCACTCTCTAGCACTCTCACCACTATCCACCTCCACCACACCACTCGTCATAAAATTGTCAACTGCAAATACAAATATATACACGCGATTCCCCACACAACAAATGGCAGCCAAAAGTTTCCAAGTACGTATATATATATATATATATGTATATAAGTATATAAATACATACAAACAACATACATATGTATGTACAATTGTTTAGCAAGCAGAGAGCAGCAGCTGTTATAGCCTTAAAGCTTTTATATGCATGATTGTCGCTGTACACAAGAAAAGGCAAGTGTATTGGTGATAATCATTTTTTAATGTTTTGTTGCTTCGTTTTGTTATTGTTGTTTGCACTTTTATTTTGCAATTGTTGCTCGGCAAGGTTCGGCTCGTGTCTGTGATAAAAGCATTGTTTTTCAATACATGCATAGATATGTATGCGTGTGCGTGTGTGTGAAAGTCCTCTCTATCCATGAACACATGTATGGCTTGAATTCAGTTTTATTTGCAGTATGAGGAAATCATATGACGGCAAGTGTGACGTCATTGTTGCTCGTACCAAACACACCTATGCACATTTGTATGTTTACGAGTTTTAGGAACAACAAATGTTAAACAAAAAGTTCTTTGTGTGCCAAATGCGCATTTATGTGAGTTGCATAAGAAACAAGTACGTATGTACATACATGTGTGTTAAAAAAACACAAATGCAGCAAGTGTTAAATGAAAGACTACAAAGAAATAAACTGGTACATATTTATGAACAAAGCCAAAGACAGAAGACGCGGTAATAGCTGAAATCAGGAAATATAGTCAATCAACAAGCTGAGCTGATGTACAATGAACATATATACATACATACATATTTATTCATGCGTAAGTATTCATTGGCAAAAGCAAAGTTAAGGCTAATGTGTTCCTTCAACTGTATTTAAATAAGAAATTTTTACAACTTGCCAGAAATCGTATAGAGTTTAAGTGCATCATTCAAGGTAAAGATATGAGCTTGAAAATCAACAACGAAGACCGGGACAGGGCAGCAGTAGCAAGCAACAATAAAGTCGCAAAGAGACTGATGAAATGCAATAAAGCTTGAAATTCAGACAAGGAGACAATGAAAGAGAACTGGAAAGAGCGAGCGGTCAATCAAGATGGCGGCAATCCAGCTTTCAAGCTGAGCTTAAAAGAGTGTGTTCCGCTTTTCCGGTCACGAAACTAAAAGCGGGGGGATCTATGTATATACATACGAATCAAACAGCAATCTTAATGGATTTTAAATTAAACTTAAGTACACGCAATCAAATTATGTACACACACACAACCATATGTTTGTATGTACATTTAGAATGAGGAACTACGAGCAAGAAATTTATTTATGGACAATTATTTATGTATATAAAGAAGTCCACCACGGTGGATGAATGATTTCGAGACTCTGAAGAGAACATTGAAATACAGCCTGGCAAGCTAAGGATTAACGACAGCTAAAACGCACAAACCGCAATATAAAAAAAAAAATACAAAAAGGAGAGGGAGAGAGAAGCAGAGTATTAGCTGGTGAAACACACCTGTTCCAAATTACATGGCCAGCAAGCAAACGCAGACTGTTTATTTGTATCCATTGTACGCACACTCACATGCATTTAGCTCCTCATACACATGGCATAGGTCAAAAAACTCAAAAGGCACGCAAGAATAAAGGGATGGATATTCAACATTGTGACGGCTTGGCTCTGGCAAAAGTAAGGATCTCGAGCCCAGCAGACCAACTCGACGACGAATACTTCAAACAGAGAGTATAGAGAACCTGAACGTGTGTTAAGTGCCGCAGCCAATGCGCAACAGGATGGCTCGGTAAATAAGGATGCCCCAAACTGATTTCACCTTGAACCTTTCAACAGAGCTCTGGCGTTGAGCAATACCAAAGAGAAAACAAAAGAAAAATAAAACAAATAGCATCTTAATATCAGGCAGGCTCAAAAGTATTTTGTATACTATATACACAGGAAAAAACTATACATACTAGAAATGGGAATCAGCTTCAGATGCTATGCGTTACAAACGAGCAGTAAAGTTGAGCACACCCAATTTTTTAAATACACTTTGACTATGGAACACTTAGATACACATATGCCACCATAACAAATTTGGTGTCCTTAGTTTTTATATATCGAAGATACATCATTCTTCCTATTTCATTTACAACACAAATTTTTCTATGAAAAATATCAATATTAAATCTCATAAGAAAAAATTAAACACAATTGAAATAATATGAAAAATTATTGGCAACTTTAATTATTTATTCTTAATTTGTTATGCTCAATTTGAATGTATCTGGATGCCCTGATATACAATATGTATAAACTTGCAAAGGGCGTTGTATGTATGCTTTAAATTAATATTTTCTGTGTAGACATGTATAATAACTTAAATATATACAGGCAATTTATATATATTTGTGAATTTTCATTTAATTATTTTTCAATGTCAGTAATTTATGTGTACAGGTCTTGGCAGTCAAATAAGCCATAGCTACAACTACTACTATTACAAAAGCAGCAGCTGTCTTCTGTGCTTGTATAAAGCATCGGGCTAAACCAATAACAAGGTGCATGTTATGAAGATTAAGAAGAGACCCCCCGCTCGTGTATTCCCCAACTTATCAATTCACACACACACACACACACACACTAACGCACACATGTGAAAACGAATGTGAATCGCCTGGGAAACTGTAATATGAGCAATTTCTGCATGAGCAGCACTTGTCGTTGCTGAAGAGAGTCAGAGTAAAAGAGAGCCCAAGCCAAGGTAAAGCAGAACAGTTGACAATTTAACTACCACCACACGATCATGGGGCGTTGTCGTCAGTCGTGCTCACAGTGCTAGAAATAAAGACAGAGCAGAAATAAGAGAATAGTAAAATCGTACATGCGCATGTATGTTTGTGTGTGTGTGCATGTACCATAAAGCGTAGCAAATGCAAAATTAATTTTATTGTTGCTTATATGCAACCTATTTTAAAAATATTGCACGTACATGTATCACAGGTTAATATTCGCTTAATTATATAAATTTTTGGAAAACCAGTTTCATAGAATACCGAAACAAAGCAAGTCAAAAATATTGAAAAACAAAGAGCTTGACTCTTTCCTACATGAGGATGTGTCAAGAGACTGTTGCTTTATGGCAACTGAAGGCCGTTACCACAGGCTTGTCTGTCTGTCTTTTAGCCTGGCAACAAAGAATCTGGCGAAACAAGACGAGACGCGGAAGCCCAAAATTTAACTAACAAAATGTTTTTACTCTGGCTTTTGTGTGTCTTTTTGCGTTGCCATTTTATGCTATTGAACTTTGCCGTTGTATCTTGAACTTTGCTGCAGCAGCAACTGAAGGTTAAAGCTACTTAGTACATATACATATATATACATATATTTTCGTGTGTGTATAGGTAATGACTCATAAGCAGTATGGCGCTGGTGTTTTCTGCTTTAACAAGGCAGAGCGCAATGTACTTGATTTTATTTATTTATTAAATAGCAATATTGTATATAGAAATATATGCATACTATTCTTTGTATGTATGTATATATTTACTATATATATGTACATAATTACACATTTATGTATGTCTGTAGATAGCTTTTGAACAAGGCATTGAACTGTGTGTGCTTTTAGTGGTAACAGACAACGAAAGCCACCAGACAAAGAGGACCAGGGCGCGGCAAACAAAGCAACAAAGAACAGCACGCACACATACACACACACACACACACGCACGCACGCAGGAAGACATTGCTAAAGTTTCGCTTTTCATTTTGACAGGCTAACGGTAATTGTGTGGAGTGGCGCTGCTGTGGGCTGTTACTATGGTAGCCAACAACAGCTGTGGTGAATACAACATTTCTGCTTGGACCATATGTTGAAAGGCAACTTTAACATTAAAATCTTGTGTTTCTTGAATAAAAGTTATATTTACTTACAAGAATTGAAAAGACTGAAGTGAAAGATCGTTGGTCTACAAATTGTTAGCCCAATTAGTGAGCTGTAAAATAAGTTAACAATTTACATAAATAAAAAAAATACTACTGAGGTAGTGCATACTCTTATGAATTAATAAAAATCTTTGTACAGTTTCCCCTCTAAACGTTATTGTTCATTTTATTTTCCACACACAGTTGCATAACTTAAACAAACAAACAAAAAGAAACGATTGAAAAAATCAAAAACAAGCAACTAGTATGCAAGTTTAAGTTGAGAGGATTAAGCTCTAAAAATAGCACCCACAATAAACCTTAAAAACAAAATCTAAAACATAATATATATTTATATACACCCATACACACATACATACATGTATGCACAAAAAGCAAGCAAGAATTAAGGCAGAGACGACAAATGTTTTGTATTTGTTGAATATTCGAAAAAGAGAGATGACGATCATTGCCACTGAGCGAGCAAGAGCAAAGCTGTTGTCAGAGAGAGAGAGGGTTTCAACGGTGGGGCGAACGTTTTCCACGCGACCTATAAACAGCAGAGCTACAACAACAAAATGAGGTCGTGGCCGCACACGCATCGATGTTGTTGTTGTAGCAGAGGCAAAAGTCGACAGACATTGGCGTTGGCGTCAGCGTCGACTGCGACGTCACGCGCGCTTATCAGTTGTTTGTGTAAATTGTATGAGTGAGAGAGATAGATGTTAAAGCAATGACGACGTAGCAGACGCGACGTAGTTAGGTTTAAGTGCGTAACAAACAAAAACACACACACACAGATGTGTATGTATGTAGTATATGCGATTAATAATTTACATACATACATGTGCATGTGTTTATTTAATTTCATGTTTGTTCAGTTTACTACGTCATAATAATTTTAAGGGTGCAACGTTCGCAGAATTGTAGCTTTTGAAAAGTAAGCAACGTTACTCATCGCGTATAATAAGTTCTTAGAAATATTTAAACAATTAATTTTAGCATGACTCATCCAATTTTTTATATATGCAAAGGAGCGTTGCTCTTTACAAATACTAGCGATTAATTCATTAATATACATATGTACATACTATGTATATAAAGAAAAACAAAGAACTATTTATGTATATTTAGTCGAAGCGTAAGTAAATATGGGTACGTGAAGAAATTTGCTTTTTGTCATTGCACATTGGCGTAAAACGTGATTATGTTAATGTATATAAAAACATATATGTATGTAATATAACGTGATAACAACCAGACTGAGTACACGTGCCGTAGTATTATGAATCAATGTGCAGCAATGACTGTGCATCTTTTCCCCGAACCATTTCAAAGTCGATTCTAAAATTAATAATTAATGCAATTTATTTAAATTAAATTCGCATGTAAACCACATAGGTGGTGATGGGCCGCCATCATATTTAACAAATGGTATGAGCCCACATAAAATTTACACACACACACACAAGCGCGTGCTTGATGGAAGAAATGTATTTTGCTGTTGATAACAAACTAAAGATAATGGCATGCAAAGCGAAACGTTTCTGTAGGCACATTGTACTATCATTTACATATGTATGTATTTGTACATAAATAAACATTATTTGTATGTATTGTATGTACTCGTAGTGACTCACGAGGGGGCAGCAACAATAGATTAAAAAAAAAAACGTTGCAGGCAGAATGTTATTCAAGTGCATTCACGACCAAAAGATAACAGAATTCTAAGTGAAATGCGATAAATTGTCCGTCACCAAATTTACGAATCTACATATGTATGTATGAATTACATTTGTATGTAGATGTAACGTCCTTTATCCCAAAGACAAAAGAGCTACTGCGAAAAGTATTGGCAATAAAGACAATTTTCTATCATTTGCAAAAGAGCACAAACACACCCAAACTAAACACTACACATGTATTGTATGTATATAATAAGATAAATTAAGGTTGCTTTAGGTTTCGAGATTATTTATAATAACCTTCAAAAGTAATTCATTTTTTTTACTCGGATTACTTTTTAGTTTGTCTATAACTTTGCTATTTTCTATTTATTTATGTGCTTTATGCGACATAGCTACATATCTCCACGCACTCACACATACAATCTTATATACTTTAAGTATGAATGTGTGTTTGTAAGAGAAAAAGAGAGCGTTTGGTTGCTGTGGTGAGCTCAAGTTGAAATTTAGCTGTGAATCGTGGTGAATAAGCGTATGCGAGCAACGCAACCAACGTAGGCGAAAATTAAATAATTTTGTAATTTTCTCATTAAATGTAAACCTATTAAACAATGCACTTACTTAGCATGAATTTTTTACTTGTTGCGGTTGTCGTCGTTGCTGTTGACTATTACTTTAAAACAAAAACCTTAGCTTTGTTTGAATCACAGTTATAATTAATTTGTTGTTGTTTTTTAATTACTTTTTCACAACGAATACGAACGCGAAAATTTTATGTGTACATATGCTTGCATTTATTGCTTGGTATTCTTAATTTTTTTTATTAATATTTATTTAGAGAATTGCACAGGGCTGAGGAGTCGTAATGGGGCAAATGCAAATATTTTATATATGTATGTATGTATATCACAAATTTATATTTAACCTTCTTTGATTTTGAATCAACTTATTATTTTTCTTTTCCACTACGTACACGACTGGCACTACGTTAAAGCAGCGACGCTGGCGTTAGGCAAACACTTGTGTTTTTATTAGCTCGACGATTACTTGCAATAAAATATGTAAAAAATGGTCACAATTTATGCGAAATCAACACGGCTCGCACAGACACACACACAGAGATAGACAAAGTTAGCCAGCGAAGCACCAGACAGAGATATCGCGTGTCTTTTATTGCATGGACAGTTTAAGTTGTTGATTGTAGTAAAAATCCAACGTGGATTTGATCCTCCAAACTCGATGTGAAGTTATTATTTATATATTTTTAATTAGTTAGTTATACTCCGACGCGCATCCGATAGATCGTCCGCTCGCTTCGACAGCAGTTTTAACAGTGATGTTAAATTTATGTTAAGCAGCTGTAGATTTAATGTTAAGCTGCTGTTTATATAACAGTGCGCTGCTCAAATTAACATGAGTTTTTTTTTCACCACAATATACCAACGCTGAGAATAACATGAATGGTAATAATTTAATGTATGTACAAAAATATGAACGGTTAGCAATAAGACAAAAATTAGTTGCAATAAAATAAGTTTTTAGTTTATACAAAGACTAGAAATGCATCGCTTAGTCAGCAATTCACCATATTCGCGATGTACGTACATGCCTGTTAGTGTGCATGTGTGTGTAAATATACATATGTATATACATATGTACATATACTATGTTCATAGAAGTCGTTTATTAAGTCACAAGCTGTGAATGTATACCTAGCCTCATTCAAATTTGTTGAATTTATTTATTTGATTTTGAGTAAAATATTAATATTCACTAAATATTTTTGTTTAACAGCAAGTTGCATACAGAATTCAACCTCTAAAAGAAAACATACATACATATGTACAAATATATATGGTTGTATTGTAGACGGAAGCAGAGTATGAGTGTGTGTGTACAAAGAAGAGAGAATTTGATTAGATGTGGTGAAAACCAAATGAAGGAAATGCCCTGTACATACGAACAAATACATATAGCACACAAGTGAGAAATTTAAATTTACGGTGTTAAATAACAGCCCAAGCAATGTATGTACATTCATATTTACATACCTTACTTACATTGTAAATTGATAGACACATACACATAGATATGTATGCACACATGTGCAAAGTTCACGAAAACCCACCACCAGAGAGAATTGTTGAACTTCAGACAATTAGAGATGAGCACTCCCACTCCCGTGATAGTAATAAATGCAGTGGAGCAATATCATCCTATTGGATATTATGATCTTTTATATGTTTCCATTGACACATACATATGTATGTATGTATGTAT
The DNA here is from genome assembly GCF_011750605.1 of Drosophila busckii. Classification (NCBI taxonomy): domain Eukaryota; kingdom Metazoa; phylum Arthropoda; class Insecta; order Diptera; family Drosophilidae; genus Drosophila; species Drosophila busckii. The sequence continues at coordinate 1,984,762 of NC_046607.1, read as the reverse complement.
GTAAATATGTATGTACATATGTATGTACATCTCTACGTGATGCATAAAGAGCAATAAAATATCATATTTTCATGTACTTATGTAATGTACGTATGTGATGGATTTAAAAATATATATTATTTTTAAAATGGATCTTTTAGCGTACAGTTGAAGTTTACCAAATTACATTTATTTACATTCTGATTGTTGTATTAAATGAGGCGACGACACAATTTCAACGACGCCATATTGTAGCCCCACGTAAATGTTTGTGAGAGAGATATCATGCGGAGAAAGAGAGTAACATGCTGTTGTCATGTTGGTGGCATTGCCATTGTGTTTTTGTTGCTGCGTCATCAGTGCAAACTGCGCACTTTTATGAAAAATGTTATTTATTTAATATATAAATGTCTTGACTCTTTGTTGATTGCTTTGATTTTTAAATTTTCACTTCAACGGGCATGACATATTGCCATAGTGTGGTGAAATTCGTTAGGTAGCTTAACATTTTGTTGTTTTTCTGTTTCAACACAAATAATATATACATATGTATGTATGTCTATACATATATACATACGTATATACATGTATTCGTAGTAGTGTAACTGTAATTTAAATCGGAGATTTATGTTTTGATCAGAGGTCGTCTTTTAACTGCTTTTACATTTCTATTATTTGTGTAAGCAAATACATAAATACATACATATATTATACATATGAATGTACGTAATTTATATTTCAGGTTACAATAAATTGCCATTCATTTTTGAGAAAATTTCGTCAAATCAAACTAATTATTTTGTAAGCGACAACAGTAATGAATAAAAACTTTTGACTATGAAACAATATTATTTCCTGCTTTAAAATAAATACATATGTATGTATGTATGTCATGTGTGTATGTATACATACATACATACATCATATGTATGTAAATGTTGACGGCCAACAACAGCTGTTGCCTGCAGATAGAAAGAGAGCGCGCTTTGGCTAGTGGGAGAGAGAGAGAAGCACCTGATTTCGTCAGCTTATAAGATCGTTCAATAGCAAAACAAAAACATTGCGACGGCAAGATTTAGCAATAACATCAATTAGTCAGCAACAGCTCTGCTAGCGTTTATGGTGAAAAACAGGTCTGTTCTTTTAGTTAACAGCACAAGGGAGAGCCAATTCATAACGCATTTGTGTGCGTATCTAGTGTTTACATTGCTGTTTGCGATTGTGGGGGAGTTTAACCGAGGTGAACGACGCGCCCCATGCATAACAACAACAAGCAAGCAAGCAACGGGCAAAGCACCCAAGAATCATGGAGAGCGAAATTTGAACGAAGTGCAGTGAGAGGTGGGCAAATGCATTTTGTTTATCATCGTCCGCCTGCCTGACTAGTTGGAAAACACGCAATTTGCTCACAAAGCGCGAAAAACACTGCGTAAAAGCTTATACGAAGGTGGTAAGATATTTAAACTGTTTTACCCATGTAAAATTAAATATAGTTTCCTTTTGTTCATAATGCGCAATTCATACATCTTCTTTTATTAAACGCCCTTCATGCAATTTGTTTTGTAGTTCCAATTAGCTTTAACTTTAATTTCAAATTGCCAATAAATAAACACAGACATTACAAAGATGTTGTTTAATATTATTTTGCATTGTACAGACCATTGTATAGTGTTACATGGGCTGTGTATAAAAAACATGATATGTAAATACGCACAAAGGCAGAGATTTCTTGTTATAGATACAATACATTTTTATAAAAACAATCGATAAAATGGACGGAATGAAACTTAATTTCTATGCAGATTCTTGTTTAAAAGTTGTCAATACAGCTGTATGTACTAGACGTATTTGTAACGCATCTAAGGCACTTAACTGGTGGATAAGTTTGTTTAAATGGAATGTGTACAAATATAAATATAAAGCGCATTTTAGTTTGAGCCCAATGCAGTAATGTTTAACCCACTGGCATTGTCGATACAGTGCTGTGTGGTGTAGTTGGACGTGAGCCAGCTAATGAATTGGCAGTAGACGCATGCAGGGAAGCCATGGTGCCCATCTATAAGAACACATATATAATACATTTTTAAACAGACAAAACTATATATTAACATACGCGCAAATGTGCAAGATCCTCCAGTTTTGTCAAGTCAACCAGTTCCAAAAATAGCGAGTAGACAACAGCCCATCCATAAATGGAAAACAGACAGAAGATGCTCCACAACAGCACCATTATTATGTTGTAAGCAAAGTACAAATCGTTTACAATGGCAAAGAAGATCAGCGCCAAGACACGCCAAATTGTAAATATGGCAAAGGTCCAAAGCCATGGCATCACTTTGCGCTCATATTCCTAAAAAAGTTTCAAAAGTCTTATAAATAATTTAAATATAATTAAGTGTTTTGCAATAAGTGCCAATTTGGTAGGATGTATGAGTGAGAAATTTGGTTATACTGGATGTGTGTCTTATGTTTGATGCATTGTTACCATTTTGCTTAGTGTTCTTTTCTTTGCTCCAAGCTTCTCTTGCTTTTGCGCATGAGTGAAAATGAAAGTGAAACTAATATGATAATCCCCTACTGATATTGTCAAACTTACCTTACGCAGAGCTACACAAAGCAAAACGCTTGTAACAAAATTTATTAGCGCCATGATAAGTGAGAACAAGGCAAACACAATCAACATGTTGCGCACTGTATAAAAGATATAAACAAATTAGTTAATGCCTGTAGCAAATGGCGGCTTACAAATGACATTACCATGCTTGTTGCCAACGTAGACAAACTCATAGGATATAATATAGTAGCCATAATGTGTAGAGCCTGGCGCAGCCATAGAATAGCAGTAAATGTCGAATATTGTAGTGCCAATGGTGAAGAGTGATAGAAACTGGAAAAAAAAGACGACTGCTATTTTGAATTATTTAATTAGTTTTAATAAAGTGTGCTTACGACGGCGAACAGTCCAATTAGCATGGCACCCTTTTGAATATCAATGTATTGATTGTTCTTAAGCAAAGGCCTTTGGTACCAAGGAATGCGTACTGAACGCGTGGAGCGGGACATTTTCGAGTGCAGATTAGTCGAAGATCTTAAAATAAAATTGGGATTAATTTCATATCATTCCATTATTATAGAGAATGCATTGCACACCTTCCTGTGGCGTGTGAATACACCGAAGGATTTGATCGATACGTAGAAGGCGTCTTGCGTCCGTAATTCATGTTGAAGCCTTGTGTGTGACGTCACAACTCAGGAACTCCTTTATGCAATGCGATACTAAATTTATAAGAATAGCTGCAAAATAAGAGCACTTTATAAACATTGATACCATAGGTTCGTTTGTTAACGGGCGTGTCTGATTAATTTGTTGCTTTGGGTGTGTCAATCCAAAAGCCTAGCTTTTACATGGGGCACAACTTGTGGGCTAACTTTATGTACACTAAACTATTTTATATGTGTTTAATAGCTTTCTATAGCATTCTTGGGCTTTGCTCACAGCTTTCAATGCTATTATTTCTAACTTTGCGTTTATTTACCTTTGAAAATAATTAAAATTAAGTTGTTTTGCTAAGAAATTAGTGTTGGATTGGTCAAGAGTGTGACCAAAGTAAAAGACTTGCATCGTTCGCGAACGAACAAAATTAACCTATTCACTAAAGTGAACGAGCTGCATCGTTCACCATTTATTGTTCTTTTTTTCGGTTGTTGTTTTGCTTGTTTATTTGGGATTTTAGCGCGTACTTTAAAAATTTAAGCTACATATCAGCAAAGAAATAAAATTACAGTTAGACAATTATATGTATATGTAGATGGTATGCATAAACGAGGGATTGGCTGGGAACAAGTCGGAACAAGTAACTATTTATTACTTGTCTTAAAATGACTTTATTTTGTATCAACTATAATCATTCAAAACGGTTGCCCGCCAGATTTCCGCCAACTCAAGGAGAAGGACCCCAATCAACAAAGAAATTATTTGATTGGCAAAATATGCAGTTATGTATAAAAGCCTGATATCACGAGTATGTCATGGGAATTTTGCTCCGTCAGCTTGCAGATTTTGACTCTTTGCTTTGTCCACTGCTCCTGCGGACTAGTCTACACAAAAGGGATATAATAAGAGCATGAATTTTAAGCTAACGGACAAACTATGAAAACAGATGAATAAGTTCGAAACAAAAACGAACGTTGAGTAAAAAGAACGACCTAGTTCTTCAGTCAGTAAAATTTTCAAGCATTACACAAATATCGTGCTAAAAATGGCTTTACAGACTATCGATAAAATGTACTAGATGATACATATTTTGTTTTTCCCAATCAGCTGTTTTTATTGTTATGGTTTTTCTAAAGCTTATGCTATCGCGTACCTATTCAATACATTGTGTATATTAATGGCTTTGTAACTATTGAATTATGTCACTGCCGCTCATTACGGACTATGATATACTGGAGAAGCTTGGCGTGGGCAGTTATGCATCTGTCTACAAGGCGCGCCATAAAGTGAGTGCAATACTTCACTTCAACAATTGCCACTTCAAATTGTTACATTTGATTTTTATTGTAGAAACAACGCACGTATCATGCTATTAAATACGTGGAAATGTCAACACTATCTCAAAGCTCGCGAGATAATCTAATAACGGAAATACGCCTGCTTCGCGATCTTAATCATAAATATATTGTAACACTGCAGGATTTCTTTTGGGATGATAAGTGAGTTGCATTGTTATTCTAATACAGTTTATTGACGTCCTTATTTGCTTAGAAACATCTACATTGTCTTGGAGTATTGCAATGCGGGCAACTTATCTGCTTTTATACGAACGAAAAAAGCATTGCCAGAGGCGACATGCCGTTATTTTCTGAGGCAGTTGGCAGCGGCCGTGCAATATATGCGCGCCAATGATGTGTCACATTTCGATTTGAAACCACAAAATCTTTTGCTGACTCGAGGCGCTAATAGTGTCTCGTTAAAAGTGGCGGATTTCGGGTATATAAACGCCTTAAAATACTCCAAAATATGATGTTTTAAAGTTAAAAATAATTTTAGATTTGCACAGCATTTGAAATTGGGCGAAATAAATCAACAGCTGAAAGGTTCGCCTCTTTATATGGCACCGGAGATAGTACGCAAGCATCAGTATGACGCAAAGGCTGATCTTTGGAGCGTTGGTGTTATTTTATATGAGTGCCTGTTTGGCAAGGCGCCTTATAGTTCGCGCACAATTGAGGAGTTGCTGCTGCGCATACGCAAAGCTGAACCAATAACACTGCCACCAAACGCACATATAAGCAACGAATGCCATGACTTGTTACGTCGCCTGCTGGTCCATGAGTCTGCTCAGCGCATATCGTTTGACGACTTTTTTGGACATCCGTTTTTAGATCTCAAAACTTTTCCTTCTGAGCAGACCTTAAAGAAGGCCATCGATTTGGTCACACAGGCCGTGGAGTATGACGAGAAGCATAACTACAAGGAGGCTTATTATTTGTACTGCAGTGCACTTCAATATTTTGTACCACTTATTACCGAAGAAACTGATGCAAAGCGACGTCAGGCATTGCGCAATCGCTCTCTAAATTATATGAAACGCGCTGAAGAAATTAAAAATTTCATTATCGAGGATGAGTACAAACAGCTGGCAGAAAGGCAACTGAAGGCAGCCAAGGCATCTGCAGCACAGCAAGCGGAGCGGCTCAATTGCGCCGCAGCAAATGATGAGCAACAGCCAACCACAAGTTCGGCCCGAATGGCAGAAATGCTGGAGCCTGATATACGCTATAAGCAGCTTTGTATGTTGACAAGAATATCTTGTAAATATTGTACCAATTTTATGAATATTTTCAGTTTCTCTTTCGCACTCAAGTCCGTCCTTAAAGACTGGTTTGGAAATTGGTAGGAAAGGCGAGCTTTATCTGTACGAGCGTAAGCTAGATGCTGCTCTGGAATCATATACAGCTGCATTGGGTATACTTGTGCCCTTTGTAAACAATGAGCCTAAGGGCGAACGACGCAATTTGTTGCTGCAACAAGTAAGTTATTTAGCTGGAACTGAAAGTGTTCATATTAACAATATCTATATATTTATGTTATGTAGTTGGAGTTTTGGATTAAGGAGGCGGAGAGTATCAAAAGCATTTTGAGCGCCAAACATTTAGATGAGGAAGAGCAAAAGCTGTCTACGGTACGCAGCTGCAGTATACAGTAGAAAATTATTGACGCCTGGTGCGCATTTGTTAGAGTATTTTTGTAGAGTAGTTATGTAGTAAAGCCTTTTAGAGTATACCTGAGTATGACTAATGTATTACATTTCTAAACTGACATTGTCTTCTAAACATTAAATACCAAAATATTAATGCTTTAGTTATTCTACAGACTTACATTCCTTCTATGTTGCCACGCCATTTCATACACAGCATACCACACACGTATTTACTCCTAATAATATTAGTTAATTTATTTAAAGGTGTACAGGCTAAGTTTTCAATATAAAAATACAGGTTTGATTTGTTAAAAATAAATTTATGATTATGATTAAAATAAATTAGTTATTAGTTAATGTCAATTTTTGTTACATGGCCAATGTGAACTTACTCCAAAACTGAGGATTATCATGATATTCAGATTGCATATTCCAATAGGAGGACCCAATAGAATATCTCCTTATTCTCAAATGCAAACCTCTGTTGGTTGTGTATAAAAAAAAGTTCTTTCATTGTTAGGCTCAGCGCTATATGTGTGGGCTTAAGTTAACTCTTGTGTTAATCAGGTAAATAAGACTAAAATTTCTTTTCAGTAATTGTTGTTAACCATCTACAGATTCTATCGTTTTCGTAGATTTATTATACAAATTTGTATTAAATGGGTTATAAATCAATGTCCGGTGGCGATAACAGTAACAAATATTGCAATCTCTTGCCGTAAATCAAAAACAAAGAGTCATACTAAGTTAACGGCACTTACGCCGGGTTATCCCAAAAGACATAGATAACAAAATAGAGGCAAATTGTATAAGTTTTAATCGACATTGGCTAAAATAATTTGATTTCTATGAATCCAGTCAATATAGTTCGCAACTTTGCAGTAGACTCCAGGATAAGGTGCCACGGTGCATGGCTTAATACTCCAGGAGACAATGCCCACCTGCTGACCATCGAACAACATAGGTCCACCCGAATCGCCACTGCACTGTCCCTTGCCACCTTCATCAACACCACCGCAAATGTGATATGCCGGATCGGTTCGGCCATCATGGCGAGAGCGGCACTCAGCATCCGAATATACCTTCAGTTCTACCTGCTGCAGATTTTTCTGAATGGTGCCGCCAGTCTAAAAGATCATACGTTATAGAGACGTTCAGCATTGACCACTACTTCTCCAACTTACTGCGTTTAGGCCCCAACCGACAAGCACGCCTGCACCTCCATCTTCCTTTTGTGGTGTGGCAAAATTAAAAGGAGGTAGTTGAACTGGCGCAATGGTTTTGTAATCAAATTTGAAAGGCCTCTCCACTTGCAGCAGTGAAATATCATTGGCGTAGCTATTTGATGGGTTGTATAGTTCGTGTTGAATGATGCGCTTGACGCCGACTACATTGGGGCCTGCAGCATTAATCAGAGTTACGCCATATTGTATGGACAATTGGCTAGCCTTCCGTCCATCTGTGCAATGTGCTGCTGTCATTACAAACTCTTCCGATATGATGGAGCCACCACAGGAGTGAGAGCCTGTTGCACCACGCATAGAAACCTGTAAGCATACATGAATTTGATTCTCAAAGTGGGATTGCTTCGTGTGCAGACAAACTCACCACAAATGGATAGGACTCTACTTGAGCATCGGTGCCGTTAACCACACGACCTCCAATGTATGGCGCAGCTTGCACGCTGACGCTGCCGAAGATGGCCAATAAAAGGACAGCTGAAATGCGTTGCTTGGTCGATGTCATATTGACGACTCTTGCGCGCAGGGTCCAAGGCAGCAACTTTTATAGGCAACAAGCTCCCAAAGCATATTTGAGCGATAGAGCAAATATTTATGGCCTTTGATACGAGGCATTGTGAAGTGCTAAAGTACCGCATTTGACGGGCCACTCAGATTTACAATTATATATGGCTATAACGTATACTTTATTTATATTCTATGATGATAACATTGTCACCAATAAGCATTTTTCAATTTTATTTTTAATTATCTCTAATATGCATTTTGTTGTACACACAGCAGAAGATGAGGTGCTTGCCGCTAAAATTCAACTACGATTGCCGATTAATAGTCACTCTTATTAGCCGGCCTCCACATTTATGTATTTATCCGAATTTTGATTTGTATCCGGCTATCCGTTTCCTAACATGTGAGTGTAGGCAGAACTGTTAAATTTTGAGTATATGTATGTAGGTAAATATTAATTTCATTGCTTAGTGTTCTAATAAATATAAAGATATTTTTAGAATATGGACTTTACTCTCGAATATTTAGAAAATGAAGGCAATATACAATTAAAATAGATATTAGCTGATGATCAAATTTTGAAATAAACATCAATAACTTGCCCAGTGAGCAAGCGCACTTGACATTAACTGAGGTATATAATCCAAATGAAAGTGTGAGTTAACCATTTCTTATATAATTAATCATGAATAGACCGATAATAAATATGATAACCACGTTACTTTTTAGCTTAATGTATGAACTAGAATAGCTTCACAAATTGTTTTAATGCTGTTACATCTTGGCCTACATCAGCCTAACATTTTCTGTTAAATCCAAGCACTCTGTTATGCATAGCTTTAGTTTGTCTTTCAGTTCGTATTTTGAATTCGAAGCGTTTGGCCGTTTAAAAAATTTAAATTAAGCTTCATAAGCATTGAAATTCAATTGTGCGATCATTGATAACTTCAGCATTGAAGATATTTTGGTTAAGCGCTGAAATTTGACCACTAGACCATTCAGGTGTCGTTTGCGTATTATGCTCGGCGACGCTTGCGCCGCCAACAGTCGGAAACTTACGTTCAAACGCGTCACACGTTTTAAGCGGACGAATCATCTTTTTAGGAGTAACATAAGTAAAGTGTGGTATTTTTGAATTGGTAAACAGCAAAAGAAAAGTGCTTAAGTGTTTAACATTAAGCATATTTTCCCAAACTACATAACAAATCATACCAGGCAGTAATACTATTTCCATATTATTTATGACATGTGCTTGAAAATCTCGTTAATTCACTGTTATGCTGATTATCATTCTTTTGCTCTCTGATTTGAGCGCACATAAAAGGTCAACAAATGCTCTTCATACTTTTAAACATGCTGCACATTCGTTGAAACAATTAAAACAATTTTTTAATTGGCCTGCATGAGCAGCATCGGCAACGAATACGTAATATTCGCTTAAAATGAAATACTGAGCACTTCTAGATAACCTACTAAATGTTATAGTTTGGCCTCACTTTAACACACTTTCATGGTAATTTTTCAGATGAAATCAAAGCTTTGTAGCACGTTAAAAGGCAATGAGTTTGATTTTTAAGTGCTTGGTTGCAAGTTGTGCGGCCAATTAGAGAATACATTGTTCAAGTTAAATAAATAAAAGATTTCGAATGCAGTTGTGATTTTTTTGCATTTCAAATTAAAAACGAATAACTCTTTATAGCAAACCACAAAAGCAAACTATTGAATAATTGAGGAACAATTTAAAAAGCAAGCAATTTTTACGGCATACCCATAAACACCAACAACAATAACAGCAATAACATAGTACAACAAATTTTGAAAAGCTTTAATTTGGTGAGTGCACATCACGTTCGGTTGTGTGCATCTGGTGCTTTGTGTCAAAGGTCAGAAACTCATATGAAAATGTCGCGAAAGGCAACGAGATTCGTCAACTCTACTGCCAGCATCAAGCTGCCACCAAGCTCGAAGGCTAGCAGAACTGCATATGCTTCTCCTGGGACACTGATGACGCTGCTGCTCTTGTCCGCTATTTTGATTTGCGGCTCCAGCTTTGGTCTTGTCGAGGGCCTCAAGTGCTACATGTGCGGGCAGTACAACGAAGGTGTGGGCTCTATAACGCCATGCACAAACTATTCCAAGGAAATCGAGCATCTCTATCTGAAAGAGTGCACCAAGAAGAGCGAGAAATACTGTGTGGTAAGTGTGTCTCGGCTTAAGATTGTAAGCCAATGTCTGCGTAAAGCACTTAAAAATTAGACTAAGTATAGTTGAGGCCTTGCCATTACTTATGCCAAGTTGTGCCATCTACTACTGAGCTTAAGTTTTGTTAGTAAAAGGCGGCAGCTGTCTGCCAATTTCAATTACATAGTTTTGTGGTCTCAAACTGGCAAAGATTATGCTATGCTCGATTGTCACGAAATTTGCCTATGTCTAAGTGTGTGTATTTGTGTTTGTATGAGTGTGGGCGTGGCTGCAGCACAATTTGTGCATGAATTTCAACATATTGTGTGCGCTCGCCTCTGCACGACAGTATCGAGCACTTAACGAGCTTGCAACCAGTTACGCGTTCACATCACGCATCAAGCAGTTTCTTGTTTCGGGCTTTTGGTAATTATTAAAAATTTAACACCTACTTGCCATGCACAGTTGCATGTGTGCAGACAAACTACGCAAATTGTGGCACGTTTTGTCTAAGGGTTACAGATGCTTAAGGTGTTTGGTTATGAAACCGAAAGATGAAACAAAAAACTTTCATAAAAGTTGTTGTAAAGAAAGTTTAACTCTTGGCGTATTCAAAGACCTTGCAACCCTTTTTGATTGTTATCCCAACTCATTCTTTATGCATGGATCTGGGCGTCGCAGCGTCTGCTTGATTATTGCAATTAATTTGGCGCATTAATGGCAGGAGGCGCACTTAATTAGCCTCATCATTAATATACGGTAGCTGACCATAAAATAAAGTGAAACGAGCTTTCCCCAAAAAGTAGGCAATGCAAAATATTCGGCACCACAAGCGTTTGTTGAAATATTAACAAAGAACCTTAACAAACACATCTTCATAAAATTAAATACGCTGTTTGCAATCAGTTTCCAGATTTTTTCGGCCAACAACTTTAAGGCCAAAACTACATTTGTAGTCCGTGTTAATAATTTATCGGAATTGCTGGACAGCCACAGCATATTTCTTATGCAAACAACATTGAATGCATAATTTAGACTTTCAATAATGAGCTGCAAGAGACACACAGGCATACGCATTTACACATATAGTAAGCACACACATATGGCATGCCTCTGGGAAGCAAACAAAGGCGCTATTGTAGAGACAGCCTCACAGAGGCTCAAGCACGTAAACAAATACGAAACAACAATACAAAAAACAGCAGAGGAGCAAACGATGGCAAACAACAAATAGACCGCTTATGTAGTGTGTGTGTGTGTGAGTGTGTGTGAGCGGCTCTAACCCTTGACCTCACGCAAACAACAAAGTAGCAGCAGTTGGGGTCTACGGTGGACGCAGCAAAGCAACACCGAAAGCACGTAATATTTCTATTTTTCACTCTTGCTTTTTATTTGCATTTGTATTTTTTTTGTAATTTACGCTAGCTGTCTAAATACGCGCTTCCTTTGCCTTAAAACCAAAAGACCCAAAAAAAAAAACTGTTGGCGCAATCGACGCCAAACAAACAATGGCCAAAACGTTATCAGCTTGCCAGAACGCGTTTGTTTAGCGGTCCAACAACCGCTAAATAACAGCGATAACCACAGCCAAACAACAAGAAAAACAACTATAATTTTTAGTTTCTGACAACTGAAAAATTGTTTTGTCTTTCATATTGTGGGTCGACCTAAAATACTCATTAACATATTTTTACTGAATGTGGGTGGATATGAGAGTCTATGGTAAAAGGGTATGCAGGAGTTAATTCCTATGATAAAATAGGCTCCAGATAATGTAAAATTTAAGGATTAGCTATGCTTATCTGTTTATCTTTTATCTGTTTATGTTATGTTCGAGTTACGGCTATGCTAAGCTATGCTTTAAAATTGTAAAATTGTTTTGTCTTTCATATTGTGGGTCGACCTAAAATACTCATTAAGATATAATGTAAGGGTATGTAGGAGTTAATTTCAATGATAAAATAGGCAACAGGAAATGTTAAATTTAAGGATTAGCTATGACAGGCTTCTTTACTTATGTTATGTTAGGCTAAAGTTACGACTATGCGTAAGTTATGCTTTACTGCTAATTTTGTCTCAGTGTAAATACATATACTCCAACTCTTGTTCATATTTGTGAGCATGATTACAGTAGACAGTGCGCACATGCGACTTTACAATTTGTGTATAAACTTTGGCACTGACAGTCTCTGGCATTGTTGGTTTTTTTGCCACGCATAAGTTGGCCGCATGCCAAGTCGGTTAAAGCAGTTAGAATTTAAAAAACGCACATGTGTGATAGTTGCTAAGGAAACAAATTGTAATATATTTATGCCTATTAATTATTTTTTATTTGGTATTACAAATGCATCGAGCTCACGACAACGTTGCTCATAGTATTTTATAACCAATTGCGGTATATATTCATAAGCTTCCTCGGCTGGCACCAGCTCCGCTTGATCGAGACACTTGAATTTAATGAGGAACGTAATTTTGCCCGCACAATCAGTGGCACTCAATATGGCCAGTGGATCGTAGCCACATTCGAAGACGTTATTCTTTAGGAGCGCTTCATCACATTTGAATCTCTTTGCCAAGCGTTCATAGTTCTCATTCGCTTCCAGTTCAAGTTTGCGTTTCGCATTGTTCTCAGCATATTGCAGTTCGAACTCGTGAACTAAATCCTTGCAGCTTAAGTTGTCTGCCCGCTCCCAGGTATTGTCCGTCTCTGGAAAATCCAACCATTTGACGAAATATTCCAATCTATTATGACATTTGCGACGATCGAGTATACGCTCAACTATATATTCGCGATCCAGATTTACATCCGCCAAGCTGTCGTCGCTTGTGTAAAGCTCTTCAGCTGCTGCCACTTGCATATCTAAGGAAGTCAAACTATCGGTATCCGTGTCGGTAAAGTCGTCGTCAAGTGGACTCATTTTGAATAAATTTTAGAATCTCAACTCTTATAGCAAACTGAAGCTAGCAACTGAATTTCTATAGCACAAATATTGGAGAGATGTGTATATGACGCTAAAAGCTAAGGCTGCTGCTCTAAGTGTTTTTACTGAAATATTCTGATGCTTAGCACTGATGTGGCGTAATTGATAAGATGGCGGGACACACACACATACATACACACACACATAAAACATATACATGTGGCGAGAGAGAAAGAGCCTATGTGTATGGTAAGTCCTTAGACAAACACAGAGACAACGCGGCAGGCACTCAATTAAGAAAACAATGCCAGCCGAGATTCTGAGTCAATTGAGTTTTTGTTTTCTTTGCCTGGCAGTCATTTTTGCTTTATCCCTTAACCATATACATTTAAATATCCACCTACACATACAAACTGTGCCCTTTAGCCCACATTCTCAAGCAAAACTCAAGTTATTAGTAATTTAGCACTGAACTCCTTCTCGTGTTTCGACAGTTGTTTGCTTAGCTTTTTATCAGCTACGCCTTAGCTGTTAATTGTTCGCTATTATGCCTAACTTGAAGCTGGTTATGGCGCAATGCTGGTTAAATATTTGTGCAAGCATATTGCCACTGCGCCGCCAGTATATGGAATTTACTTTGCTCTAGTTACGCTTTGAGTTGTCAAGTAGACATTTTGCATTTGATTATTTAAAATTCAAATTATTTTGCAGCTGACAATAGCATTTATTAGCAGCAACGCAGCAGCCAACACAGACATGGGTTTGGCTATGCAAATTTGAACATTTCTTTTAGCTGTACTCAAGACAAGGATGTGCAGATGTGCTCTTGTTGATAAAGGTCTCGCTCAGAGAGACAGACAGACAGACAGACAGACAGATAGAGAGTCAGTCAGTCAGTCAGTCACTGTGGCAACTTGTGCGATTAGGCAATGACGTAGCAGTGTCAAAGCCACTTTGTTAGCCCATTGAGCAGCCATAAAAATGGAAGCATAATTTATAGCTTGAAGTTTATATAATTTCTCTGAGGCATGCGAGGCGTGGCGTGGCGTGGAGTGGAGTGGAGAGTACAGGTCAGAGCAGACAATTGCCGTGGCACCAATAAAATATATTGTGTGTATAAGTTGAGCGTACGCAATACGGTGCGAAAACTTAATGAAAAATGATGCTGCCACTGCTACTGCTGCTGTTGCTGCCCCCCAATGTGGCAAGCAGTCGCACAGCTGCGTCTGACTAATAAGTTAAGGGTACAAACGAGAGCAGCAGGGCACAAAAAAACTTGGAAATATAATTTTGTTTTTGTGTGTCACAACAGCTACTCAAATTTTGCCACGTATATATGCATAGATATAGATATACATACCAAAGTAGGCAACAAAGTTTGCTGCCAGAACGGATATCCTTAGTATGCTAGCATAAAAACTTGCTGAACTTGGTTTTTTTTCTCTTTTTTGTTGCGCTCGCTGCAAAGCAAACGAAAAATTGATTCTATATTAGTTTTCTGTTCTTTTTTTTTTTCATCTCATTTTGCTGTCAAGCCTGCCGGCAAATTGTTGGCTTCCGCTGCGCGGAAATCATGGCGTATACGTAACGTGGCATCGCTGCCAGTCTGTCGATTATTAATTGACTAAGCGACACTTGGTGGCTATCATTACCCAGCCGCTGGCCTTGATGCTTTTTGCACTTTGCATAATAATTTATACAAATCAACGCGCCAAGTCAAATTTATATATTTGTGGCATGCAACGCCATCAATCATCGCGTCCCATAGCTGCCACCTCTAATGATGAGTATGCACAAATTGAAACTTTCAAAGTTTGCTGCAAGTTTTCTTTATTAGCTTGTTATGTTTTTGTAGCTAAAGCAATTATGCTGATGGCTTACAACATTTAAAAAAATTACAGATGCATTTATAAAATGCTTACACTTCATAGTTTTTTTTTTTAATTACGGCCAACGCTTGCGACTAATTCGTTTAGTTGACAACAAGTTACAGCCAAAGAACTCATCGTCATGCTGTCAAAACTTTTTTCATTTTCCTTTTTTCGGCCTATAGGGTAAAGGCGGCAGCGCATAAAAGCGCTTAAAAGCGCAAACCGTTTTAGCGCCGCCCCAAACACACAAGAACAAACACACACACACACACACACGCAGGATTAAAATTGTCAAAGAGCTGCACACTTTTAAAGTTTAAAGCTGCTGATACTAAAAGATTTTTAGACTCTGTAGAATAAAAATGGCATAGATGTCTTGTAGATTAGTAGAGTAAATTCAAGCTTATTTAGTCTCAAGCTGACGTGGATATGAACTCCCGTTTAGCGGACATTTCGGTCCACAAGCAACATTTTTGTTAAGGATAACGATCAATTAGCATCGTTAGCATAGAGTCAATTGTACATATCTGAATTGTATGTGCTGCTTTTTATGTACAGCGTCTTGTACTGTCATTTGTGCCCATCTCTGCTCATCAAGGTGTCTAACTGGCAATAAACAGGCTTGCAGTGCAGCTCTCCTCTACAGTTGAAGTGTCTTTGGTCTTTGGCACACTTAGCGCATGTTCGCAAATGACATTTTGGCATATATTCGAGATCTTTGCGCTTTAAAGTAACAGCTGTCAACTGTTTGGAATGGCTTTCAATTGAAGCAGCTGCTTCAGGGCTTTAGTACGTGGATTGTTGTATGTGGTTGGCCAGGCTCATGTGTCTCTGTATGGACGGACGGACGGACAGACTGAGTACTTAGTATGGCCTCTTGTCTAGGTATCTGTAACCGTTTGTTTGGCTTTTGAATTTCGCGCACGTTTGTTGTTGCTTTTCAGCAGCCATCAGGTGCCAGCACACACACACACACACACACACACACACACGGACTTGAAACAATCAAAGGCATGTTGACGTTCAATTTAGCCGCTGTTGATTTGTGTCGTCAGTTCTTTTTTGGCCCTGGTCACATGTCCGAGGTCGCTGGCGTTCTTTTTTGGGGATTTTCTGTTGCCGTGGCTTGGCAGTTACGCAACCACTTTGTGTACACAATTTTCCAGCTTTCTCTATTTCTTACTCCCTCTTTGGCTACCTCTCCCACTTACGCTATGTTGTTGTGCTCGTGTTTTTGTCGGCGTCAGGCTTTTTCATCCGGCCAACAGTTCCCCAAAAAAACAGCAGCAGAAAAATGTTTACCGTGATTTATGGCGCGGAATTTTCGTTTACGTGGCTGCTTTACGCTGCTCTGTCTGCAGCTGCAGCATTGCATCTTAGCTGTTGTCTCCATGACCTCTTTCACCTGGATTTGTAAAGCGAAACAACATCCGGTTATAAACATGATGGCGGAGTTAAGCACTTCAAAGCAAAGCCGGACTTGAAAAGCTTTTAAATTATAATTCCAGTTCCGCCAACTGTCTAATTTATAGGATTTTGTCCATCCTACCACTGTCAATGGCAGCAAAGTTCTGAAATAGACAAATGATTTAGGTGCTCACCAAATCTATAAAAACTTGCTAACTGAAATTTATGTATGTGAAATGCTGGATAAAGTTTGCTGCTAAATTGAAGCCTAAATTTAAATTGTAAATAACAAATTGAGTACAAAATGCATGCAGTTGACAAAAAATATGAGCAACGTGACACATTTAAGCTTTTGAAAGCATTTTGTATAATGACAATTTGCATGCCAAGCCGGCAATATAAAAAAAGTAATACAATAAATTACACATACGCAGTGTTGTAGCGCAGCTGCGTCATAATCGTGTCGTGAAGTATGCTTTTATATATTGTGTGTGAAAAGAAGAATGCGTATGTATGTGGGGCCATTATATTCTTCTCTTGCTGTTTTATGCCGCTGCGGCTTAATGAACTTCAAGCTCACTTGTCTAAGGCAGCGCACGACGGATTTATGACTTGGCCAAAACTGCAGTCATGGCACCCTATAACTTGAGCAGCTGACCTTGTCCTGCTATTGATTGTGTTTGTTTGCCCACCTGCTTTACTGCACTTGAATGTTGTGCACTTCATTAAAAATCATAATAAAAACAAGATAAAATGTATGCAAGCTTAATTAATTTTAACGAGACTGCTGTGGCACAAACAAGAACAATGACAATGATAGCTATGCTGACAAACAAGTGTTGTTAAATATATATATATATATATATATATATATATATATATACATATATATGTTATACAGAGCCAAGTGGTTTTCTGTGTTTTGTTGGCCATAGCCAGCGGCTACGGTATAAAATATAAAACATGTGCTCTAACGACGCTTAACGCTGGCAAAGTTTCACCGATTTGTCTAGTTAATTTGTGCAATACACAGAGAGAATAAGTAGGCAGTAATCGGGTCATTCTATAAGTTGTGCTAAAATATAAAGTCGATGTGTAGTTTTCATAAACAAATTTATTAGGAGCTTGGCGTATAATGGCCTTGAAAGGCTTTTGATTTACAGTTTGCATAAAATTTGTGCGAAATAAAATTATTTATTATACATCTACATATTGTATACAAGTTATAATGTGCTGAGCTACGAATAGAGCCACATTAAATGGTCTGCAGATGGAAAATTTCTGTCGTAAATCACATTTCACACACAGACACACACACACACACACACTCGTATGCAGATATATCTGGGTGTAGACTGTGACACTCGTTAATTTCAACGCTTAAATGCCACACACACCTCTCTTGTTTGTTTCTGTTTGCCTGCCAGTTAACGCTTATTCTCTCATTTTCGTAATCTGCAAAAGTTTTCGTTTCCCTTGTTATTGCTGCTTTTTTTTTATATATATCGAAACTGTTGTCTGCCTGCTGGTTAATGTGCGTAATTATAGCTTATCTGCGAAAGTGTTGCAACACTTTTAATGAGGCCCATTTGCAGCAACGTTGTTATGGCTATTTTGAATGCCATTTATTGTGTCATTTTTAATAATAACAATAAACTTAGTGCAACAATAGTTTGTTTCAATTTTAATTCGACTTCTGCTTGTGTATTCATTGTCGTTAAACTTTTGCCATTCTAGTTGAACAATGGCATTTAATTAGCACCAAGTTGTATGCACTTGCTGCCAATTTGTAGCTACTTTTGTTTGCTGGGCCAAGTTAACCAACGTCTGAAACTTTTGAGCTAAAGGTAAATACAATATTAATTTTGATTCTTTGTTGAAATTTTTGCAACAAACTTCAGCACAAGTTGTGGTCGTGTGTGTTTATTATGCAAAGCAATCAAAAGCTAAAGCCAAATTCGTATACTTAATATGTGGCTTTTGCTAAATAAATGGCAATCAATCTGTTGTGCTGATTGATGCACAATCCAATTTTAGCAAACAAAGCAAGTGCAAGTGTTAACTGATAGTTTGAGGCTATAATTTATGGCCACAGTTAAATAATATTTAATTTTGCCTCGAACTATTTGAGACTTAAAAGTAAAAGTTGAGCTCAGTTCAGCTAATGTGACCCAAGGTAATTAATTTTCGTTTGGCCGTCCCTTTTGTCGGCGCACAAATCCAGCTGCAAAATAATGTATTGTAAACAAGGCTATTTATTATGCGTAGCCATCAATTAATTGGTCAAGGGTTTTTGGACGCTAGTAGGCTGAGCATGTTTATCGATTCTAATAACAGTAACGAACTTTGCATCAAGCAGTCCAGCCATTTGCTTAATAAATTGTTCTATATTCGTTTTCGTACGCAATGGTGTCCAAAAGAAGTCAAATATTCTATTGGACCTCGATGTTCACGATTTTGATCAGTATTACAATAATTTCCATATTCTCTGGCTATCATCATGAGTTGACAAAGTTTAAGACAATGTTGGTTGCATTATTTGCTGTGCTCATCTTTCAATATATGTTGGCCGATCCAGTGCAATTTACCTTGTTGTCAATTGATGCCTCCTGCTGGCGGCCGGAGCAGCAAAAGTTCGTCACCGATCACGAGGCCACCTATCAGACACGCCTACAATACTTGCAGTTGAGACTGCGGGCCTTACAATCGCAGCTTCGGATACCAGAAAAACATCGCAATGAGAACACCAATGAAGTTTATAGGTCTTTTTGTCATGATATTATGCTATATGGGCAATATTTCCTGCTGATGATTGTGCTAGTGTTTATGACCTGCGATGAGTATTTGTATTATACAACCCGAAATCTGGAGGGTATTTTCAATAGAAACAATACAATTTCTATGGGCCTAAAGGACGTCGATCACATAACAGAACTGTATGGCTATATGGAATCCACGCTGGTAAATGTGTTTAACCAGGGCGAGCATCAAGACTTTATACACGCGCCTTATTTCAAACTGTTGGGCAGCGTGCAGATTCGCCAGATGCGGCTCACCGAACAACTCTATGGCATGCGCGTGCCGTCATTATCAAATCAAAAGTATATGCCCGAATGGAAGTTACCCTACAAAGAGCTGCCCTATGCGAAAAGCTATTGGCGCATCTACTCACCCTGGGTGCCAGCAGTTGATAGCGGTCAAAGGTCCCTTCACGTCACCTTTAAGCATAACGAATTCTATCGCTCCTACCCAGGCGAGGGCTACGTAACGCTTCTTGCTCGCACCCAGCAGAACAGCAGGCGTGTGCTGGAATATTTGCGCGACTACAAATGGTTCACCTATAACACCTCGTGCGTTTATATTGAATTTACGCTATACAGCGTTGATGCCAATCTGTTCAATGAGTGCACGTTGCGCTTGGAGCAGACGCCGTTTGGCAGCCTTATACTCTATGCAGCGGTGGATAGTCTGAGATTATTGGACGGTCTGGATCAGAGGTCGCTGTCAGACTTGCTGATACTGCTGATTTATACCATATGCTTTATAGAGTTCTTCAGAGCATTGTGCGTCAAGCTGTGGTATTCACCAACTCATTTCATGAGCTCTTGGGACAAGCTTGATCTGATCATCTTTGTCTTAAACATCAGCCTGGCGGTGCTATACGTTGTGCACAGCCTCATGATGAGCGTTATGCTCAAGCGCATTGAAGCTGCCAGTAAAATGGAATACTTTAACTTCAAGCAGGTCACCTATGTGCATCGGGTAACCCGCGTCATCGTTGGCTTAATGCTGGCCCTTACCACGCTGCGGCTATGGAAAACCTTCCAGTTCTTTAGCGCTTTTCAGCTTTTCACACGCACGCTTTACCTCGCTTGGCGCGCTGTGGCCAGCACTGCCATTGTTATATTCATATTCCTGATTGCCTTTGCTATGTCCATTTCGATTATAAATGGCAACAACAGCAACTTGTTCAATGAGCTCAACAAGAGCGTTATCACCTGCATGTGCTTGGTACTGGGCTTTGCCGTCGGCATTGAACCCGAAGAACTCTTCTATGGCGGCGAAGTAGTGGGAATCATTCAATATACCACCTTAACCTTTATCATGTCGGTCATGCTCATCAATGTGTTTATATCGCTGATCAATGATTACTTTACGACGGCCAAGGAACAGCGCGACATTACAGGTGTACGCGAAATTAATATTGTAGAATTCTTATTAATCGAACATGCGGTGCGTGTGCGTTGCTTCCGGCTCTTTCGCTGCTTTCACAAAAGGTACAAATCGCGTAATCGCACTGTTGCGGAGAATATAGCCATCGATTTGGCTGCACTGCAATTGTACAGAGAGCGGACCAAAAAATTTGAAATGTATAATATTAAGAAAAAGATCACGCAGGCTGATGTCGAATTGGAGATAAAGGAGTTTAAGTGGCAGCAAGAGCAAATGTACACCATGGCTGCCATCATGAACACCCAAATGCAACTACTTGATCTTTTGCTTTAAGCTAAAATTCCGCATTCTTAGCTTGAGAATAACATGCCTGCAGATCTGTCGCTGCCTTGACACAAAATGCAAGCTTAGCTTTTGCACCTCCTTGCCTCTAATATTATCGATACTTAAACACCTAGAAACTTATAGATATTTTTACCCATGACTGTTTCACCTACTACGAGTAATACCAATATATTTATAGATTATCTAATCAAAGTACTTTCACTCGTATGCACCCACTATGTGCGTAAAGAAGGCTTGCACCAGCAGGGTGACAAAATAACATAGGAGCGCTAGTGCCAGAAATTCCGAAGTGGATGTCTCATCGTGACGATGCTTGTAGCTGTAGTAGTTGGCTTTGTTTGTAGTACGATAATAGCAGAAAACAATGGTGACCGTGACAAACAGTTTGCATGTCCAGACGCAGGTGCGCTCGAATAAGTTCCAGCTCTGGTCGGTGAGACGCCAAGGACCCAATAAGGGCTGCAACAGAAACCAGTTTGTGTAATACATGCGCGTGTAGTAGCGAAACTTGTTGAAGAAGAATTTGCAGCAATTTTGGCTCTGGGTTTGATCTAAATTTTTGAGATCTTCCGGATACGAAGATAGGATTATCTTTTGCTTATCTCCTATCCACTTGTGTACGATAAATGTATAGCTGACATCGCGTCGAAGGTCGTCCAGCTGTATGGACTGACAGTACCAGGTTGGGTAGCGACCGGAATTATCATGGCTTATGGTGATAGTGCAGGGTAGTTGCAATTTTTCATCGCTTAAGCGCATCATGCAGGAGGTGTTTCGGCACAGCTGTGGAAACAACGGATCCTGATAGATCACAACCTTGTAGCGGCCGAGCGCAGAATGAAAATCCATCTTTACATTCGCCGTGGTAAAGGCCGTTACCATGCCGCCCGTGCGCACATGTAAGATAATGTTTTGCGTACTAAAAGCTTCCTGATCGTCATTCGTTTTGATAACGCGTATCAAATTCTTCTTCTTGTGATTTCGAAGCAACGTGCCCATAATAAGTAGGAAGAGTCCGAACAGGCACAGCACTATGTTGAAAACCACACAGCCCACATTGAGTGGAAGATGGGCGTCGGTTATGTGTCGATGACGGCCTTCTTGCAGCGAAAATGGCTTGACCGGAAACTCCTTAGCAGCAAATATAGACATGTGCTTAATGAGACACTTGGAGTACGTCGGAATTTGATCAAAATTCATGGGATAGCAATGCTTGCGTAGCCAACTTGGCTCAACGCGCATATTATCCCACAAGAGGCACTCCTGTGCGCTTGCGCGGAAAGTAAATGTGACATATGGATCGAATAGATTCATTTTATAAATGGCTATGTAGACCACGCCGTCGACCTGGCAGCGATTCTTTAAAATTATGGTCGTATTCTGCCCGCCCTTGGGTACATAACAGCTATCGATCAGCAGTTTTGGCCATGTGGGTATCGTGTTCATGGTAATTAAGACGCGCAGTCCGGCGGATGCGTTGACAAACTTGACCAACAGATTCACCTGACCCTCCAGCCGATGTTTATAGACACGCATATTGTCGTACAAATAGTCCGATCTGTCAAACAGTGTGTTTTTTTTATTTTGTTTGAGTTCCAGAAGAAATGCCTCATCAGTTTGCATATTGTGGGTTTGCTCTAGGTTGCGGTTCTTGCCAAATAAGTTGATCATAAACACACCGGTCGAGGGGGGCCAGGGGTCTGGTGCCCACCAGAATATATTGTTATAGAAGCACCAGGTAGTGACGAATAAGTTTGGTGTTTTGAAACGCGTTTGAAGCGCATCTACTGTGCTGAGCGGCACATGGAAAATGCAATTATTGTCCTTATTCTTGGGCTTATGTTCAATGTGCGAGAACTGCTCAAACAGTTGATACTTGAGACTAACGTTCTGAGATAAATAGACAAAGGGCTCTTCGACTTGCATAACATACATGGCCTCCAAACCAATGTTGTGAAACAGCATAAACACCAAATACATTGTTGTAATAAAACGACTGATGCGTATTGAAACAGTCGGATCGAACCGTTCCCAGTCCAGGTATTCTTCGCTGAGGGGATCATCAAAATCTCTGCGCATGATCTCTTGGTGCGTTATCTCTATATTATCCCGCATGCCATAGCTAACAAAGTCCGTTAGCAAACTGCTCACGTGCGTGCACATGTCCACCGTCATATCCCTGATTTCTGTATCTTCTATCACAAAATCAAGGCCAACCAGTGCACGCTTTAGTGGGGCCTGTAAAACTAATGCCACCTCGTTGGTCATGGGCGCCAGCCGCTGCACCATTGTATACGCCACGCTTACCATGTTGGCAACTTCCAAAAAGGAGTGTATTTCGTCTTGCTTTAGAGTTTGGTAAACCGTCTGTACAACCTCACGATCGGTTGCTGTGGCTGCAATTCTTTGCAGTATACAGAACGCCTCTTGTCTGCGACCTGCCGCAAATAGATTGGCCAGATTATGTTTTTCCAAAAACTGCTCGACTTGAGCTGCATTTTTTGGCAGCTCCAAGGGATCGACTGTGAAACTAAGCTCCGACCTGACGCAAGATTCCAGTCTGCCACAAATGTTTATAACCAACTTATCATTGCCATTCAAATATAAAAACGTTTCACCACCATATATGTGCTCCTCATAAATATCAGCGTATTTGAAACTATATAGCAATGGCTCTTGCTGTGGCGCTTCAAAGCCAGTGCATTCGATTTGAAACTTGGTCTGGCATTCCGCACCAGAAGTTGGCTCCATAACACACTGGCCGGCGACTGGCGCGGGCAGCTTTTGCAGCTTGAGCTCAGCGTACTCTGTGGTTCTGCGCGAATTGACAGTCACTGCCACCACCAGCTCACCGTCCACGCTAGCATCCAGCATCTTTATAAAGTGCGATTTGTTTTGCTGCGCATCGACGCCGTTTAATGTCCAAGTGTAGCTCAAGGGTATATAACAAGATACACAAGACACATCCACATGCAGCATTGCGTTCGGGGTGTACATATTATTGTGACAGTTTGTTACGCACTCTATGTCCACGCCCACATGCCTTGCGTCGCCCACAGCTTCAACAATCTGCGTTGCCTTGCTGCTGCGCCCTCCAATCTGCCTATTAACAACCTCTAGTGTTATGAGCTTTGTGGCACCGATGCTCAGATAGTTGCTTGATAAATTATAGAGTGCAGCTGCAACAATGGTAAATTAGCTTAATAATTATCGAAACTTGTTAACACTTACAGTCGCTCTGGTAGCTTAAACGCTGCTTATTGGCCCCATCGAGCTCGCTTATATACCAACTAAAGAGCAGCTGCTGCTCACTGGTCTCATATGCCGGCTCCTCACTCCTCGAACCATCAAGCATTAGATATTGCCCCGCTTTGACTTTCCTGCGATGACCGCCTTTTATACAAGCAACAACACTTCCTGCTGTTACTTTCAAATAGCACTGTAATGACTATACGTTAGTGAAATAAAATATATAGGTATAAATAAGATTTATTTGTTGGCTCTTGATATTTTTTAAAATATCTTTTTCTCGATATTCAAGCTTTTGAAATCAATAATAATATCAATTAAAATATCAAAGACATTTTGTTTATTTTATACATTTTTACTGTAAATGATAAAAAAAAAGAATTAATTAAAATTAAAAATTCTACAATTCTCATCTTATTTCCTGGTGTTACTAACTAACTAAAGTAAGATCTCAGGAGTTGAATCACTCTGAATTTGCAGTATCAATGTATTTACAATAAAAGATTGCATTTGTTTATAAGACCACGGTAAATTTGTTAACGCACTCGGCCCACTTTTTTTTTTAGTTGTTGTCCTATAACATAGTATAACTAATTATTGAGACTTTATGCTTTTTTTTCCTTTTCTTATAATTTAAAATATTTTATTTTGTTCGTAATACGGTCACATCAAATTTACTGTTTATTTGTGGAAAGCATATAGTTTATTCTATAAAATAGGTTTAGGTGATTTATAATTTTATATACTGAAAATCGCAAAACTTTGGCAAAAAGGAAATATAAAGTTGATAAATTTGAATGCGCGGCTACAAGACGACACGAGCTTATAATAAGTTGCATTTGTTTTTATTTTGATGATTATCTAATTTTTGTTACTTTTGTTTATAGACTGACATTTTTTATTAATAATGTGAAGTTGATTTTTTCTTTGGAATTTTGGAAGCCTTTCAAGGTGATTTCTGAAGCCTAATTTTCTCTAAAATTCGTTTGGTTTCCGCAAAATGCTATAGAAACATTTAGGTTATCCGTAAATTCGTGATATAACGTTTGGTATTAAAAATTCTTAAAGAACATATAGAATGCTCTTGTTTTTTTTTGTTTCAAAAATGTTTGTACCCTTACCCTTGTGTGTGTCCACGGATTGTTCTGTTCCCTTAAGGAAAATTTGAGAGTAAGCAACATTGTGGGATAATTCTTAATCAGCTCATTATACCATAATTTATAACGTGGTATCTTGATCAGCAGGTCAGTGCTTTCTTCCGACTTAAAATAGCTTACTGCCAAGAGAAGATGCTCGCATGAGTGCCTATGTCAGCTGAAGGTTCCAGAACTCACCTTGGCTATCGTGGCTTAACGCTTGCCACATTGTTGTAAATTTCTTGTCATTGGATGAGCAACGGTGCTCCACTATAGCTTGTATATTGGTGAAATACTGTATATTCACTATCCGAGGCTTTTCCGGATTCATGCATTGTCGAAACACAACTTTGGGTATACAAGTTGTTGCTCTAAGTTGCACCACATGCACCTTGAGTGCTAGAGTTTGCCGTTGTCGCTTGTTTGTAGTATTATCCAAGGAGTCTATGGTTATATTCAAGGTATTTTCACCCAGTGTGTAATACTCTGTCGGAAAAACAAAGTACTGCGCCTTACTATAAGGCGCTCTCATATGCCGGCGTATGCCAAGATGCTGCAGCTCCGTCGTTAGATCTTTGGTCTTATTGGGTGCAGCAGCTAGACGCAGCTGTGCTATCATATAAGTGGGCGTTGATATGCTCAGCTGCAAGGGAGCGGCTCCCAGCTCTTCGAAGCTTAGCACTAGCCGCTCTTTGTTGCCGTAGATGGCGCGCATGTTGTAGCTACATATGAGCTTGGTAGCTCTTATGCTTTCGATTCTGGCGCTGCGCGTGTCCGGCTCATTGCATACGATTTGGCCTACGTAGTGCTGGCAGCTCTCTTTGTTGGCGCATGTATTATGCTCGGTTAGGCAAAGATTCCTGACCCGCTCGCAGTATGTTCCTTCAAATGCCTCCGCATAGCAACGGCACTTGGGCTTATCAGACACAATGCTGCACTCTCCCGCATAGTTGCAATACTCAGCTGAGCATGTTTCCGTCAAAGCGCAGTGAGGCAGCAACAGTAGCAGCAACAGCAGCAGTTTTACTTTAAAATATTGTTTTAACATTGTTTTCTAGTTATATTTAACTAACGCTTGCTACGAGGCAAACAACAATTAAAGCCTTTTAGTTGTATATTGGTTTCAAGTCTAAGCTTACTTTTGTGCCTTGCATATTTGGAAAGCAACGATAACAATACAGTAAGCCAGGCCATTATTAACTGTAAATGGTTGACAGTTGCCATTATTATCGTTGATAGCCTTGCGCTTGCCACATGTGTCTACTGCATGGCAAACAGTTAACTTTTATTTGAACAATAGCACTAGGCAACAAACAATATACTTGAGAGATCTCTTTTTTTTAAATTATTGTAGCCATGAAAACGAATTTAAAAATAGACTTGATTGGCACCATTTTGTTTTTGAATTTTGTAATATGAATAATCCACTAGTATTTACATAAGTATTGATTTAGAAAAAGTGGACAAAATCCATTGATGAATTAAAAAATTATGTGTGCTTTGAAACTTGATTCAGTTAAAAAAAAAGTTACATCATTACAAGACGTTGGGGGATTTCAAAAACTTATTTGAAAAAATAATTTTAAATCGACTTGGGGAAAAAAAGAGTTCAAAATGTATATTCGTATTGATTACGAATTGATAAAGAAATTTTATAAAAAACTGTTCGTAAGTAGAAAAGTATTTGAGTTTGTTGGCTGGTGTAATAGCACAAGTTTGAATATTTTGGTATTACAAATTAAAATTGCCTGCAGCTGTGTGTACAATTTGAATAAAGCAAAACTTTAGTTTTAATTGCTGCTCTAAGCAAAGTCAAATCTGTGTATTGCATTACGTATACGCCATGGCTACAGGCAGCGCATTTTTTATGCAAAACTTCATTGATGTTGGACTTGTTAGTGTGTGGGTGTGTTACAACAAATTGCACTCGTAAAGTATTTTTGCTATATTTGGCCCCAAATGGAAACTGTCGGCTCGGCTGGCTGGCTGACAGGCTGGCTGGCTGGCTGGCTGGCTGCTGGTTTGGGCTTTGCCACTATTTGAAAGTGCATCAGCGCACACACATAGAAAATCAAATTTCAGGCATTCTTTTGGGCTTGGGGTTTGCTACATTGATGGAATTGCATTTGATAATGGAGCGCCAGGCAGCGCAGCAGCAGCATCAGAAAAGAGAGGCAAAGAGACTGCCGAGCCACACTCTACACAAGCACAAGAACTGTTTGCTATGTGTGCTCTGAGTGTGGCAACTGAAGCATAAACTCAAGGCTACTTTCCCTCTTCCTTTCTTGCTGTTGCTTGGCCGCCCGAAAAAAAACACCTGCAACAAAAAGAGTGCAGAAATAATTTAAAATCATGCTTAAAGGCGACACTAGACAAGCACAAAGGACTTTGCAGCCAGCCTGGATTGGATGCCTTTGTGTACTACGCCTGCACACAAGCAGTTATCGATCGCGTTGTACACACATATTTTGTGTATAACATATATTTTATAAGTGCAAATCAAATAAATTAGAAAATTTAGAGAATAAATTTGAGCTCAGGCGGCCCAAACTTTTTATAGTATTGATTTATCAAATTTAATGGATGGAAATTGTGCAAAATGATGCATAAATTGACGCACAGACATGCATAAACACGTATCTGGGCTTTTCACCTGAGAGTGTGTGTGTGTGGGTGGGTGTGCAGTCAACTTAACCTCTGCTTAACCTGCTGCCATTATCGAATCGTCCTCGTTGCGTGCCGTGTAGCTCTTGATGCCAGCACAAATTGCTGAAGGACTACGATGCCTTGATGATGATGTAAATGCCACTCTCGTCCTTAATGCTCACCATCATATGCTGTCTCCAAGACGCTGACTGCACGCTTTCATTTGCGTCAACATTTGTAAAATTTCCCTGCTTGGTAATGCCAGCCAGCTGCTTAACGTTGCCCCTATTTTAAGGTTTATCTGTCTCTCTGTCCCTCTGTCGCTTCTAATTTGCGTACGCACAAGCAGTGCTGATATCATCAGCATTCATCAGTTGTATAAATCAAAGTGACTCACTGATTAAGTTGACTCGAGTAGAAAATTTAAGCTCAGCAAGGCTTCAATTTAAAAGGCAACTGCATAATTCTGCCATTTGGGTCACAAGGGCCATTAAAACAGTTACCGCATTAACCTGCATAAACAATGAGCTGCTAATGTCGCTCTGTTCTCTTTGCTGCCAGCTGCTCACCGTGACACTCATATGCAATGTAAAATCTCGAGCCAGCAGCCAAAGTTGTTAAGTGCTATACGAGGCAACAATTCCATTGCGTCCTGCAATGCGGATTCTCTCTTACGGCAATTGTGCATTGTCTGCCTAGGCGCCTAGGCGTAAACGTAATCGATTAAGCGGGTTAAGAGCTTTATAAGCTGCCAGGGCATACACACACACACACACACACACACACACACATAAGCAGCCTGTGGCAAACATATGTTCTGTTGTGCTTACGAGTATCGTTGTGGTTTTGTTGCTGCTGCTGCTGCTGCAGGTGCATTGTTGTTGTGGTTAAATAATAACACTTGCGCTTTATGTGGCCCCCATTGATGCACGTTAAGTACTTGACTTCCGACTACTGCTGTTGCATAGGGCTGAGCTTAGTTTATAATCTGTTGCAAGTAATTCAATTCCATTGCAAAGTGTTTCGCATTGTTAACTCTCAAAACTTAATTCTTCATCAATTAAAATTGCAGTTTTCTGCAGAGCGTCAATTAAATATTTGGCTTTAGCCACATAAATTATTAAATTGCATTATACTAATGATAAATACGCCTATATGGTTGAATATACCATATTTAATTTGCAATAATTAGTATGGCAAATTAAGTGCAAAATTAATTACCTAAACCGCAGCGGAAAATTATATTAAATGCTTTAATACGAATTTACAGCAAAAAACCACAAATAACTCAACTGACATGTGACATACTCATTAAAATAATAAAGTGTCTCTTAACCTCGCTAATTATATTGATACGTACGCTGTTCTTACGATAAAAATGCTTTGAGTTCATTCATTTCCATTTTTATACTCTGTACAAACATTTACAATGCATGCCCCATTATATAAAACTGCTACATAGCTACAGGGTCTAACACGGTCGGCTATCGATATATTTTTGTTTAAAATCAATGACATGCTCTTTGAAACTCAAGCCAAACTCTATTGACAATAATTGCAATTAAAATGTACACAGACTAATTTAATATAATGAACGCGCTATGTTCATGAACATAGCAAACAAATAAATATTTAAGCCAACAAACGCCAATGCTGACAAAATGGATTTATTTTGTCATTTAATTAACTTTTTTTTAATTAAATTTGCATGCAGCATTTAATATAAATTCCTTTATTTGCATTGCAGAAATATGTCAGCGAATTGTCAATTGTGCGAGATTGCGCCACCGAGTGTGCAGAGAAGGGTAAGCATTCATATATGTACATAGATATGATATACGATTTATTATATGCAACATGCATATACTTTATAATTTCTTTATGGCTGCAGACATTTGGGAAACTCAAACCTACTGCTGCAAGGAAGATGGCTGCAACTCCGGCGGCACTTTGGAGTACTCCATTGTTTTATTAACCTTGCCTATTTTAAGTTATATAGCCTGGTGAATTAGAAGCTGCTGTCCGCGTTTATCTAGTTACTCATCATACTTACGTTTGAGCTCATGCACCAATTGTAGCTTTTTATTATAATTTACAAGAGTTTTTAACGTTATTAACAATGGGACCTAACCTAAACACAAAGTACTTTGCAACAAAATTGTGCCAAAAAATTGTGGTACTGTAAATTTGTTATCAAAACTCATGCGTTTAGTTGATCACCTTAACTGTCTTCCCAGCAAAAACAAAATAAATAAAATAATGATAACAAATTAATGTTGGATATATAAACATTCATCAGAAATATAAGCTGTGGTAAAAGCTCTGCCAAAAATTAATGTGAATTGATAATTGAATGTTACAGATAAGCTAAAAATATCCAAAACGTATTTAGAAATGATTCATTGTGAAAATAATTGTAAAGCTCAAATATTAATTCAATTACCCTCAGATTAAAACGCATAGAACAATTGTAAATGTTTTGTGTAAGACTCTGGCTACTTTCGCAAGTAGATAAACTATTAAATCACGATAAATAGCTAAACAAAAAAAAAAGAAAAGATTTATTAAGATGGTTCACAGAACGCTGTGTAGAAATTAATTTGATTAGTAGCTGATGTTCAATGATGCAAAATAAAAATACGGGCAACTTCAAATGTACGCAACGTTCATCAGCCATAGCCAGAATATTTTCTCAAGTTATAGACCGAGAGTTACGCTTAATATTTCTAACAAACAGTTGTTTTATTTAAAATGTTAACAACACCTTTTTGTAGCTGTATATTACACAAAAATCAAAGTCACAGTAAGTATAATTTTGGGGTCTGTGATTTTGTTTTTTGCTCATGTAATATTTATATTTGTATCTGTTACTTCTGTTTTCTAGAACAAGCTAAGCAAAAGTTTGTTTGTTACTCTAACTTTAGCTTAGCTTTTAATAAACGATTCACTAAATATATATACTATACAAAATTATTAATGGCATTATAACAGAATAAAAGCTCATATGTAATTTTAAGGTGGTGCGAATTAATTAATAACAAATACAATTAATTCTAAGGCAACTCTGCATAGTTTTCACTTAACTGTACATGAAAATTTTAAATTATAATTAAATTTAACACTAGTTTTATTCCAAGAATGAATACAATTAGTCAGGTACAGCAATTCGGCATGTATTTACATACATATATACAATTATATTCAATAGTTAACAGCCCAAGCATAAATACTATGGAAACAAAAGCGAGTTTTTTAGCTACATTTATTGCAAAACTTTAGTAGTATATCGAACGTTTTAGTAATGCAAAATGTAAAAATTATACAGCTCTAACTAACTAATAGCGCACTTAATGCATTTCCATTTTTTATTTATATGCAACAAAAAAGTATAAATAATAACAAAAAATTATAATATTCATAAATATTTATAAGCGACAAAATAATGTACTAACTTATTTAATGCGTTTTACCTAACTGTATTTAAACAACATAATTTTGCAAAAAGGCTTCAATACAATTAAAGCAATGCGAACCATCTAAAGTTAGTTTCTTTATACTAATGCTTGTAATCTAAGCTCTAAACATTTTGTTAGCTTGCGATGGCATTTACTTGGGTTGGCATTACAAAAATAATTAACAATTCAATTTTAAATTTTATTTAGCAACAAATATAATCCAAATATTTTGCGTGTTTGTCAACCATAAACATAATACGCAAATTTACCAAAGAGAAACACAAAAATTCTAGTAGTAACAAACATAATTGTAATTGGTAAAAATTCAAACAAATAAATACAAAAAAAAACAAAACAATCTTTTGCGTATTTATTTTGACAAGGCATAATGGAGAAGCATTGCTCAAGTGATGGTAGTTTCGATGCACAAAGCAAGAAAATATTAGAAAGTTTGTATGAAATAGTAGGCTATTATACTAAAGTTCTTATACATAGGGGGCAGGAGGTGTCTATGATAATTATTCTTGATTATATAAATTACTGAAGGGACTTTTATTTTTATTTTTTGTTTTGTCTTATTTATTGCTTAAGTTGGCGAGCGCATTAAAATCTGCGAGACCCTAAGGATTCAATGTCCTGGCAACCTCTCTGCTCCGTTCTCAGCCTTGAGATGCGTGATTCCTTTCACTTAACCCAAAATCAGTATCTTAGATTGTTTTGATATAATTTAGCTATAGTATATAGCATTATTTATTTCCTTACTTAATGCCAAAAATGGACAGTCAATGATAAATAAAAATGAAAATTACAAAAAATTTTTAGAACTAACAAAAATATATTTTTAAAACTCAACTATATTTGGAGAACTAATACTTTTTGCAAGGATTATGAAAAGCAAAGATAATAAATACTCATTGGTGTTAATTATTAATAGTAAAGTTAGAAAAAAGAATATAACCTTTTCTAATCCAGGCAGACTACTCGTTGGGGCACATCCAAGGAGTAGTAGTAGTACAAATATTGAGAGATAATGGGACAAATTTGCGGTAAAAAATAGTTTCACTCAACAAAAATGTGGAGTCAATTTCAGCATTTAATCATAAGCATAACCCCGATCATAATCCGACGGTCAGCTACTTAATTAATACAAGTCAAATCAAAGCATCGTAGATCAAACATAAGAGCCTTATTCAAATCGGTCGAACATGAGATATACTTATAAAGTAATTGGTTGTGTAAGGGTCATCAAATTCTTTTGTCCATCGTTTAATAAACACGAGAGCTTCAATTACTTTATTTACAGTTTGAGAAACATGGCTATCAAAGTAGTGAGACTGATTTCCACTAAAATATTAAATAGTATGCAGGAATAAAAAAAAATATTTGAAAAGAATATACGGATTTTTACAGGTGCTCAGTTTTTATATTCACACCAATTTTACTTAACATTTAATATTTAAAGCATTTTTCCTACGGCTCTTCTCAGCACCAGTGAGTATTGAAATATTTATAAGATATTTTGTTCGTGTCTGTAAGACGTTTTGCATAAGTTTTCAGCTCAGATTATGCACTTGACATATCAGCATGAGAAACGTCAATAACAAAAGCCAGCTTACGTGATAAATATGCGAATACGTGATACGTTCAAATAAATGTTGGGCGTGTCAGCAGGAACAGACGAAGCTCC
This sequence comes from Drosophila busckii, assembly GCF_011750605.1. Taxonomy (NCBI): domain Eukaryota; kingdom Metazoa; phylum Arthropoda; class Insecta; order Diptera; family Drosophilidae; genus Drosophila; species Drosophila busckii. Next base: position 1,951,761 of record NC_046607.1, on the reverse strand, counting down.
ATTACGCGCATTGGCTTGTTGGTTAAGTGAGGTAATAAAAGAGCAGCCAGCAATTGTCAAAGGAATTAGCATGGCCACAATCTAGTATGGCTCAATTGCAAAGTAAATTGTAAAGTGGTTGCTTGATTGCAAGCAGCCTTGAAGCACCAAAGCTTTGACTGTTCAATATCAGTTGCCACAGTAGCTTAGATATTTTACAAGGCACTTGAAAAATTGCAAGCTACACACACATATGAGGCTGGTTTGGTTTGGTTACGTTGCAACAATAAACTCATTTCAAGGCTCTTTTGGCAAAATCTGTAAGAGCAGCAGCAGGAGCACAGCTGCTCGCTTGGTTACGGTTCATCAAACTTGTAGGAAATTGAAGTAACTTGGCGTAGGTGTAATGGGGCCAACACTAGCTATGCTGTTGAAAGCTTGTGTATAAGAAATTTCTTTACTAATTTTGCACTATTGTTTGGAAACAATGGATTGAAATGACAAAGTATCAGGCCATATTAGTTGCTCATATTTAGAATGACAGAGTTTCTCAATCTATCAAGAACATGCAACAGACAGCAACGCATTGCTACAGTTAACTGCATGCAGCTGTATGTTATTTTTGTGGGCGTGTCTCTTTGCTGCCGCCCATGTTGTGCTGCTGCTGGGGCTTCTGCTTTTGTATCTGCTGCTATTTATAGCCTTGGTGTAGCATAATAAAAGCCAGGCTGGCCAAAAAGCTAACCAAAAGGAAAACAAAGCCGTAATGAATGCCTTTGCTGCCAAGCCAGCCTGCTCAACAAACAAAGTCGCACCCACACACACACACACACACACAAACACATCTCGAATTCTACGGTTTGTATGTAATTGTTGTGTGCAATGGAGTACGATTGAGAAATCTGTGTTGAATGTTGACTGCTGGCCGCCTTTGAAATAACACAGACTACCACAATATAATAAGTGTTTGTTTTTGCTGTGCTGAGCTTTCTCTTTGAGCTTCCAGTAACGATGACAACTTAGCTTTGGACATTTGATAATTTAAGGCACACTAGATAGTGTAAAAACTAATTGAATATTTTCAAGCACACAATGAATGCAAAATAGTTTGCAATTTTCAGTTCATTGTTCATTTTTCTCAACACTCAAAATTTAATTTTTGAGCCTACACCTCACTTTTATTGCAATCAAGCTCAATTGGATGCTCTTTCATATGCTCCTTCTTCCTACTGCTGACTGATGTAGGGCACGTGCTTGCATTAGAATTAAGCCCTCCACTGAGAGAGCGTCCGTCTATTGCTCAATGCGGTGCCTCTCAATAGTGGCAAAAAATTTTGTTACCTCCTTCATCGAAAAGATTCGAATTCTCTATGGTTGTTGCTTGGAAAGCTCTAAAAACTATATCTCATTTGAGAAATTTTCTTTTCTTTAGTTAAGAGAAATGTTCACAAAGTTGAATATCTTTATGTAAAAAACTTAGTCTAAGCGCATAATAATAATTTGGCCACTGCGGTCATAAAAATTATAAGATAAACTTGATATTCTGAAAAATAGCTTCGTGGTCCTTTACGGGGAAAAAACTAACACAAAAGCTGTAAGTTACTGTTGACTTTTATTTTGAGCGAAAAATATACAAATGACATCAAGCTTACCAAGAAAAAATAATATAGTATATATAATATATAATACTATCAATATTTTAAAAATATTACCAGCTATTAAATCTATTATTTTCTGCATATAACCTACATTACAGTACTTACAGATTTACGATATAATCAATCGTTAATGTTAAAACAGACGATTTGCTTGTTTTTTTTTTTTTTTTATTAAATTCTTATTGACTATTGTATTTTGCCATCAGTAAACGAATTGCACATTTCACTCGGACTCCCGTTATTATGCTTGTTAAGAACGACAGGTAATGAGGATTTCTAAGAATTGTGATTGCCATACTAAATATTCGATTTAAGTCAAATCACAATTAGGCAATCAAAATGCATTTTCCTGGAATATTACAAGTAATGAACGAACTTATCCTGCACGGATACATTTCAGTACAGTGCATACATGTGTGTATACAAGTGTATATTTTAAATCAATTTTACAGAATATGAGATAAAATAATAAATTTGCATAGCAGCTCAACTAATTGTTGACTACTTGTTGTTTTATTCAGCTATTAGCAACCATTTCAAGGACATTTCTAGCTGGGTGCATGTAATCAGGCAGCTGTTCGCTGACCAAAACGATAATTCACTCAAGAGCCGCAATTGAATTTATTGACCAAAGTGAAAGCAGACACAATTTGTTATTGGCTTATACTAGTATACTTGCGAGTTGCCAATTCAACATTTTTGGGATTTATTTGCCGCTGCACAGCAGCCAAAAAAAATATATGTATGGTATGGTATGGATGGCCTGGTCAAAGAGGCGTACGTACGAATGGCAAACTAATTTTATAATTTATGTTATCGACTGGGTTACATTTGAAATTTATTGCCCAGCTGAGTGACGGCGCATTGATTTGATTTGCATTGGCTCGTTGTCGTCGTCTCGGTTGAGCGTAACCCAAGTTTTATTTCCCTTTTGGCTGTCTGGGGCAGCGTTCTAATGAATTTTTAAGCTACAACTGGCTACATAGACGCCCAAAGAATTCAATTATTTGGCTTTGCTTTTATGCACTAGACTGGCATTTAATTTGCGCGTTGCCCGCAATGTGTCAGTCAACGACACGACGACGTTTGGGGCCAAGAGTCACAGTATTTGGTCAGGCGACGTGCAATAATATGAAAACGGACAAGTCAAGGTGAATGGCAAAGAACTTGCAAAGGCCAACTGATGACAATGGCTAAAGAATTAAATTTCACACCTCTCTGCACACAAGTATCTGCTGCTGCGCATCAGCACAATGCAATAACTCAGCTGAAGCGAAATCTCTAGTAAAATTGATTAAATTATTACTTCGAGCCAGCTTGAAAGAGCCTAGGAGGAGGGTAAGAGCGACAGAGAGAGAGCGCGCTAGCTATTACTGTACCACAATGCCCTCTAATCAGCACCACTAAGTAAACTAAGAGCGCACTCGTAAAACGACATGCTTGATGACACATTTTCATCATAGAGTTGTTGTTGTTGTATTTTTATTTTCGTCTACGCTTGCTATTCTTAACTTGGAGCAGCTACACACATACGGACTACTAAAGTAAACTGTTTACATATGTGTGGGTGTGGGTGTGAGTGTGTGTCTGTATAACTGCTGACTGTGATGTTAAAGAGACACTAAGCAATGCTCTGCTTGCGATTTCTTACTTATGCACATTTTTCTTTTGCTTGTTTCTTATTTTTGGCTGCTTGACCGAACTCAGCGACTTGAAACAAGTTTGCGTCCTTTAGTTAAGCTACGCGGCTTGTTGACAATAATCCAACTGAAGAGACTAGGGGCACATAAATTGTGTGCTTAGAACGGCGCCAAGTCTAGTCAACTTAATGCCAATCCGGCAGTAATTGTGCAGAATTTCCTTAAATTATTCCAGCGTTAATAATTTAAGTGGTAATTGTTTTTATACTCTAACCATTTAGAGCTACTTGGGTTTTGCTTAAGTTTGGTCTGGTAAAAGAGTTAGCATACTTTTAAGAGCATTCGCTTACTTAGATGCCTTTCTTAAGTTTTCTATGTGCTTTACTTGCTTATGGTTTTCTTTCTATTGCTGCTTTTGTTCTTTTGCGTGTTTTTTTTTTTAAGACCAAGGGGTTTATTACTTCAAGTTTGTCTCTGTTACTTGTTTATTTATTGCCGAACCTCACACCCAAATGTACATTATTTCCCGATTGTCAAGTTCCAGCCACTTATTTATTTGTTGTGCACTGCCCTTTTTCTCGTTTTGGTTTATTTCTCAATTCCTTGTCATTGATTTTCGCTTGTGCTGCAAGTGCTTGAGTTCACAATGGTTTGACTTGCAGTTGAACTAAAAGTTTACTTACCTTCTGCCAAAAAAGAATACAAAATTGATATCAGCGTTTTATCTGGGCGTCAGCAAAAAACACAGAACAAAAACTTTAACTATAACTATTAAGTTAGTGAAAGTCCAAATTCCAGGCGCCAGCACCTGAGACACTAACTGTAACTGCTTAGACTACATACATTTGTAGATAAATCTATCTATATATGTATACAGTTGTTTGGTTTTATGTGAGTACACGTTTGCTTTCAAAATGTATATGCAACGTTATAGCATTCGGTGCTGTAGGTCTAAAAAGTATCGCAACGGCTATTAATAACAGCAGCAGGCATACAACATAAATTTCCAATTTATGTGTGTCACACAAAAACCAAAAAATAAATGTGTGTGTGTGTGTGTGTGTGGCCTAAACTAAAGGCTGCTCTATACGCAATGTGGTGTCAACTGCAGGAACAAAAACCAAAGCCTGCGGTTCAGCTGCCCCAGAGCGGAAGTGCTGGCAAGTGCGACGGAGTGGACTAAAATTTGACTGCCTGGGTTAGAGTGACATCAAACCCGTTGCCGTTGGCTTTGCCACAGTAACCTCAGTATCATTGCTGCAATAATGCGTTAACAATCAATTCAACGTGAGGCTGTTCACAGCCAGAATGACAGCAATTAAATATATTTGCTTGAATATGCGTTTTTGTTGAAATTGAAATATTTAGCATATTTTGTTAGGCTGCAATTTAAAGCATGTTATTACCTGCAGACACATGTTCCTCCTCTCCTTTTGAAACATGCACCCACAGTGGCTATGTGGGGCATGCATGTCCTTGGCATGTTGTATGCTAATCCGAACATCAGGCAAACATTTGCATTTGACAGCCTCCGGTGCTCTGGCTGTCAACGCCTGATGAGCTGCCTGGACACACTAAAGCGACGAGCTGACCAGTTACCGTTCGCCTGATGACGAATTGCTGCTCTCTCTTTCTGGCTGTTGGGCTGTCTGTCTGTTGGGCTGGCAATCAAAGCAGCTGGAAAACTGTATTAGCAACTCGCATATGCTTAGCCATGCCTGGATTTATGTATGTTTGATCATTATTAATGAACACACAAACCTAGGTGGGCGTGTGTGTGTGCCTGACTCTGACAAATAAGCATATATACTTTGATTCATTTCTTTATATGATTTCCCTCGAGCCAGCTTCAAGCTTGCTTTTGTTGTTTAATAAAATGCACCACTTTTTGCTTCTTGCTTGTTTGTTTATTAAAGTGTTGCGGCTGCCACATTGTGTCCTGTTGGCTGTCTCATAATCTCGTGCTGCGGCTTATTTATGTCACTGCAATACACATGTGTATATTTCACATTGGCTTTGGCTTCCTTGGCGCATTGCCAGCCTTGGCAGGCCTTTGGGTGTTTTCTCGCTCGTTGGGCTCATTGAAAGAAAGCAAAGATTGCAATTGAATGTATCAATAACAAGGCTTAATTAATTGCTGTAAATTATACGAAATGATTACAGTAATTTTTAATTAATTGCAGTGCCGTGCCCCAAAGGCGCAAATGCCCTTATGTAATAAAATGCCAAGCATAAATCAATTAATAAATAAATGCACTTAAAATGTAATTGCTTATAACATACGAATGTTATTGCTGGCATTCATCACGCAGCAGTAGCTGCTACTGCCTTTGCGGTCACACACATTGCAGAGTGCTGATGACAAGTAACAACAATAACTGCTGCTGCTGCTGTTGCTGCAGCAATTGCAACAACAACAATCAACAACATGGCCTTCAAGTCACACACACAACCACGTCGATGCAACTAAAGATGGCAAAGCAACAAACTGACTTAGCAGTGGTTGAAAATAATATCGAAAAACATTTGCAGAGTTTCTGACAAACATCGAACTTGCCCAACTGACAAAGTTATGATATTAAAAATGTAAAATTTGTAGAAAGCCATACACTAAAAAGTTACTTAAAAAAACGAGCTATTTAAGTTTCAAGAATTGTAAGACCTCGGCTTTTATACTTATTCTTTGACTTATATTTATGTTCTGATCTATTGAAAATATCTACCATCAAGCATAAGAAGAAGAAGGCTCATATTATCATCGATTCGTTTCGTTTGTAAATTTTTGAAAATATTTAATAGCAGTTGATTGAGTATGACTCGTGTCCTTTTGAGATCTTTACTAAGCGCAATAAAAGTGCTGCAAAGTTAAGAAAATTTCTCTTATCGCGTCTATGTAATAGACCCATCTCTGGCGACAGTCGAGTCAGTGTTAATGGCTTTTTAAAAATGCCCTTTTTCGTGGCCAAAATTGTCACGCAGACCGATAGCAAGAGCAACCAGAAGAAAGGGCAAGCGTTGCATTTGGTTTGTAATCAGGCAACAGTAAATAATGCGCAGCTGCCGGTTGCAACAACAAGAACAACAAGCAAAGCAACAAAAACATGAATTTGCAATACGCATAGCAATGTCAAATAAATTCCAGCAGTAAGCAATTTCGACTGTGGGGCAGGCGCAGGATATTAACTGACTACCACACTGACAGGCCCAGGCTGTTGAAATGCTAGAAAATCACACGTAAAATGAAAATAGCAGTAAACTGCCGCAGAAACTGCGAGAGGCGTGGTAAATTTGTGATACGAGCTTAAAGCAACGTGCGCCATCATCTAATTGGCGTTTCATGTCAACTGCGTTATACTAGAGACTAGAGCAGCGCAGCTCATTTTCACCGAGGGCTGTGTGGAAATGTGTAAGAGTCATGGGCGACTCGGTACTACTGTATATGAGGCATGGGAATTTTAAACTCGACAAAGGCGTCAACATTTACGCCAGACTGCCATTTGGTTTGTGTGTGCCTCTTCTCGTTGTCAGGCGACTCAACAGCACCCAAGAGTCAAAAGTCATACTGCCAGTAGGCCACTGATTGCACATTTTGCTTGAAGCTCCCCATCGCACCACACTGCGCAGCATACGCCGCTAGCTCGTTAAGAAATGATTTCAGCATTTTTTCTTCACTTCCTTCAAGTTGTAGGCAAGCTCACATTTTCCTTAATTTTAAGTCTAAGCCAGCAGTAAATAAAATACTGTTATTACTCACTGAAGAAAAAAACTTTATTATGGCTACTATATAAATGCTAAGCTTGTTAGGAACTGCAAGCAAAGTGCTCAGACCTTATGGAAATAACTGGACATAACTTTAAGCCTTTAAAGGTCACAAGCATACATGCCTACACCTACATATGTTTATGCCTGTGTGTGTGTGTGTGTTATGTCAGCAACAATTAAGGCAACTTTTACACTTCAGCTTTCATTAGACTCGTTGACTGTTTGCTCAACTTGCTTTAAAGCCAATTGGCTTTTACCGCCAGCGTTTTTCTATGCAAGTCTTAACAGATATGCGAAACTAGAAACCAGCAGCGTTGGCTGCCATTCAATTTTGACTGCAGCAGTGCGCGCAGTGAACTGCAGCTCATCGTTAGCTCATCGTAATTAGACAGCTGTGATTTTGTTTTTGGCTTGATTGAAGTGTGGCATTGGCCACTGGCCATTAACGATTTCGCTCCCTCTCTGAATGTTTCCAGCTCAATGCAATAGTTCATCGATTACGGACGCCAAACGCAAACTTTGGCAAACTGCATAGATTTGCATTTTTGCGACGTAAATCTAAATGCATATGAATGAAATATGCATGATGCGCCTAATCTTGATTAAAAATATTTAAATAATATATATATGTTTGTAATTTAGTGTGTATGCTGTAGTCTCTGTTGGGAGCTTTGGTTTACCTATTGTTACCTGTGTTGATGCTGCAACATAATGTTGCATGGTCTATGGTGTTATAGTCGCCAGGGCTAAATGCTAAATGTAAATGCTGCTGGGTCAGCATTGCAGTTGTTTACGGAACACTGAATTGACGGAGAGAGGCAGCCGTAACACTTGGCATTTGCCTAATGCAAATTTCATGTCGCAGTGACAACTTTTTTCTGTAGCCTGCTTAAAATTCAATACACATTGCCTATGAGGGGTATAAAAAATAGAGTTAAGCTTTTTAATTGTATATATGTATTTCATGGCATTCGAGATTAATTCAACTATTTTAGTTTTTCACCTCCCACGACTTTGATTGATGCCCAACTGGTCAACGCTTGCGTAGTGCTGCTAATTTGATCATGATTGATTGACGAGCAAATGTATTTTCTTTTTCGATTGATTCCGAGCAGATTTAAGTGTATACAACTAAAAATAAAACACACTTTGGTATTCAATTAACTTAATAAACTTTTAGCTTAATTGCAAAGTGCATAATGAATGCGATTTAATTAAACTGCAATCATTTAAGCTACTCAATATTTTATTCAGTTTTATCAATTATGTCAAGTTTGAGTCGTTAGAAGGAAAAGTGTTTGTTTTTGTCCTAGTGTTGTCCAAAAGTTCACAATGAGTGATATAATTAAATAATTAAACAGATTGAGCGACGGGCGAGCTTCAGCTATTTTTGGAACTGTAACAAAGATAATTCTTTAATGTTAATCATTAATGCGTGAATCAATAACGACTGAGTAAAATAAAAAAAAGAACGTTCATAGCTGGTGAAATTACTGCTTACTAGGCAACCACCTCTACTTACTTTATTATCATATCGATTTTTGTATGAAATGTCCAGAAATAGGGTCAAACGCCACCACATGCTTAATATTGAAATGAAACCCCATCTTAGGACTTTTTCAACGGGTGCGTAACACGAACTAGTAAAATACAGAGGTCCCCATGCAACGGCTACGTACATATCCATACTTGGGGTTGTGATATGAGTACACAAAATTAAACTCAGTGACTAATAATTGTAATTGTGACACACGATTTGTTAGTGTTATCTTTAATATGTTTTTTTTTTTATTTTTATTATTATTCATATTAATTAGTTTCTTCGAAAATTTGAAATCGTTGTCGACCCAAAAATTGAATTAATTAGGAACTATGAATGCCAGCTCTAACGCTTGAATTCGTGTGTGAGTGTGACAAGTGTGAATAATTGCACCTACGGAATTTGTCAAAGGTCGTGGCACAGGTTAGAGAAGCTTTTGCTAGCGGAAGCCACAAAAGCCCCACGCATCATTAATAATTCAAGCCAACGACTTCCAGCGATTGCCACGTTGCTCACATTACTCTTAACGGTAATTATCAAATGACGTCATACTTCCGCTCTGCATGCGTGGTGGCGCTTTGATAACATCTGGCTTGATCTGAATAGGTTTAACTGAAAACAAGTGGACGCATTAAGGTGGGGGGCAACCAACTTTTATATACACTTTGACTAGGGCACAGCAACACATACACACAAAGCAGCTAAAGCGTCACAGCTCGATTTCGTAGCGTCAGCAGCGATGATGACAACTGGGGTCTGCCACGCCTCCTTTTCCCTGTTACATACATTTGCAAAAGTTCATTATACCCTTTTTGCATTCTTTACAAAAATGTCAAAGTGTATAAAAATGCTACCACGTGCAAGCTTCCAAGCCGAGTAATAAAGAGTTCGTTCATTTTATGCAAATGTCTACCAAATGCTGTCAAATTTAAATGTCGGCAAAATAAATACAAAGATAAAATGTTAAAAGGCAAACATGCGTGAGCGAAATTTTCCAACATTTCTTAGCTTTGAACTCAACTCGTGTTTAATAAATAATAAATTTGCTGCTGCTGCAATTGCAATCTTAACAACATGCTCACTGTGTGGATGCAAGTCAAGCGGCAATGCTGCACTTTAAGTCTCCCACCCTCGGGCTTGGCTATTGCTGCGTTGATGACTTTGTCAGTGGCAAGCATATGTTGCAGATGCAAAGCTGCTATCATCACTCAGAGACGCACACACCAACACTTCGATGCGAAATGCGCAACAAGGCAAATAGTCAAGGCAAACAAATTATGAAAAATATATAAGCGCATTACCGGCCATGCCACGACTGTCATATACCCTATAATTTATGCCATAGCTAGCGCCATAGCAACTTTATGCCCTTGGCAATAGGCTCAAGGCTAGGGTATAAAAAGCAACTAAGAAATGAGAGCAGCAAAAGTGCAGATGTCGACGTTAATGTGGCAACAGCTTTACTGCCGAAAAGCTCGCACCAACAAAAAGAGAGCACGAAAATAAAAACTCACACACAGAAGCAAACATTCAAATTTATACACACAGACACATACGTATTATGCGCTCGCTTGCATATGTATGTGTGCAACAATTTTTAAGGCCTTTTTATGTGCCGCAATTGCAGTGAAGGTCATGCAATGAAAATGACGTCACAAGCCCAGGCACTGGCAATTGGAAACATGCACTTGATGTTGGCCAACACCATTGCTGCTGTTGCTCCTGCTTCTGCTGCTGCTGCTGCTGCTGCTGCTGGCGTTGTGGCACTTCCTTGCTGGCTTGCTGCTTGCTGGCCGTAAGCGTTAATGGAATTTACAATAAATCCTACTGCCACGAGCCCTGCGCTGTGTGGTGGTCCACATAAGAGCATTGTTAATTACAGGATAATTTCTTATGCTGTGCCTAACAAATGGCACCACTTGAGCGGCGTTTTAAGCCACTGCTTATGCGTTAAAATAGAGAAAGCAAGCAAATAAAAAGCAATCGATAGCCAACGAAGGTCTTGTAATTGTTGCATGACAAATTGCACAATGTTTGATTGTTAAAGGATGTGCAAAGATTGCAAAACAGGTTGAGTTATAAGTCATATAAATGGTCAGCGGGTTAAAATAGTCTCAAATACTATTCAGATTACTGAGTATTTAAGAGACTATATTGAAAATCTTATCTAATTACTAGCAATAGCATAACATATATATATATATATATATATATATATATATATAGCAGAACATATTCTGGAAGAAAAAAATAACCAAGCTGACACGATCAGAGCAATTTGAATTTAAAATATAACTTATGCTATTATTGTTAAGGAAATTAAATTTTCCATGTTAGCTGGGCTTTGCTACGTGGCTTTTTGCAAGTATTGCATTTTTGTACATTTGTTCTGTTTTGTTTTGTATTTTTTTTCGTAATATTTTGTTTTATATTGTGCGCTGGCAACGAGCCAAGTAATGTTTATGATGCAGCACGAACCAGTGTCCAATTAAAGTTGCGCTGTTGCTTTCACTTACGTACGTCCTCGTCGCATGGACTTGCCGCGGCATTTTCATTATAGCCATTATTGTTTGTGGTCGTTGTGTCGTTGCAGTTGAGTTTACAGCTTCTTCTGTAGTTGTTGTGGAAATTAGCAAAGCTGCTGCTGCCTTTGCTCTTAAACAGTCGCTGCTTATTTAGTGGCCAAAAACGTAATAACGCGCATACGCCTCGTTGCCTGCGGTGCACTACACTACACATAACTCGCTTCTTGGAATTAAGTTATTATGTCGAATAGAAAAATCTACTAAAAAAACAGCACACACACACACACACATACACAGCTTAAGGCGATGGCCAAGTCGTAAGCCCGACCACATGCGCTTCGAAAACAGTGCATGCTGTTGTTGTTGCTTTTTATCAAGTCTCTGGGACTGTGGCAGTGCACTTGGGGCGATACGCTTTTAATGCACTTCCTGTACACGCGCGCCGTTGTTGATGACCTGCCCAAGCATGCAAGGTAATGCGAGGTTAGGGGCAAGCCGCAAATGCCACGCAAAAGCAAACAGCTGAGCTACTCTCCCAAGCTGTGCCACTAAGCAAAAAGAAAAAATTAAAAAGAGTGCAGCAAGTGTGTGTATGTCTGTGTGTATCACAGTCGTGTAGGTAAGCGAGCTCATTTCGTGTCACAGATTCATGTTTATTTAGCGCTTGAAGAGTGCTCTTTCTTTCAGCAGCAGACCCGAATGCCGCTCGAGGCGATTTCCTGTAAAATTTGCAGCACGTTGAATATGAATATGCAGCAAAGGCATCATCAACATAAGCGTAACGACATAAGCATTCATATGTTACTTTAATCGTGTACGCCGCATGGCAAATTCAAATTCCGACAAGCATTTACCATAAAGTTCTAGATAAATTCGTCTTTAACTGGCAGTCTCAACTCTACTATGCATCTCTCTCTCTCCTTCTCTCACTCTGTGTGTGAGTGTGTGTGTGTGTGTGTGTGTGTGTGTATGTATGTCAATTGGTAAGCTGCAACGGCATGCACTTTGATGTCAAAAGCCAATGCAATCTGGCAGAGATAAATCGTTGCCATTAGGCAACCAAATGTAACTATAATGCTGCGATAAGTTACACTTGAAATCATTGGCAAGTATATAAAGTTATAGCTTAGTTCATGCTCGAAACGTATTTGTGAATACAAATTTGTGCAGCCCAACTTTGGGCGCATACATTGTTAACATCAAATCGTACACGTAAACGGAATGCGTGATTCATAATTAGCCGCTTATTAAATTTGCAGAAAGCGAAAACTTTGCAACGCGCCTGGCCCGATTGCTAAGCGTGCTGGCAGTTGTCAAAAAGTTTTTATGGTTGATCAAAGTTGACTTTAGGCGTTAGCAAAGAGGCATCAACGCTGCCGCAAATAAACATTCAAAGAACTGACCAATAAGCACAACATAAAACAACTTTAGTGCACTACATTAAATAAAACTGAGAGCTGGGTTGCAGTCTTTCTTTGGCAAACTAATTAATATTCTTGTTAAAGCCAAAGTTTGCAAACGCAGCAGCTTTAGAAAAACACAAAGATTCAACTAGCCTATTGCATAATAAATATGCCAAGGCCGCCTTCAAAATTAAACCAAAAATTTATTAAATAAACTACGCTAAGTAAATCGATAGTACACAACTGAGCTGACATGTTGAACTGCACTGAAACCGCACCTAAAACTAAACAAAATATTTTTATTGAAAAGGAGTGCCAGCAACAAATTTTGACTAACAAAAGGAGCTGTGCGTTTTTATAAATGTTAAAGTGTTTACCAAAGGCAGCGAGTCGAGGGTGTAGCCTGTGCTTGTCATCGTCGACGTTTTAGTGTGTAAAGCTGGAACCTAGTATCAAAACCTTGAGAGGCACCACGCTGCATTTGTGTGTGTGCGTGTTCATTCAGGCGAAGGACATTTAACAAGGTGCGAATATTGACTGTCAATGACGTAAGCTCAGCATGATGCTGTCGTGTATATCGTATTTGTATTATTTTGTTACTCAACTTGGCCAGCTAAAGAGCATGTAAACACATGTAGTTGAGACCACATTGCGCACACACATACATTTATACATATTGTGTGTGTGTTTTAAAAGCGAACAACGCACAAATATTTAATGAAGTTGACACCTAAACATTTGCACTTACAGTTGAGTGTAAATGTGTGTTCCTGGCGTTGGCGTCTCAGTTGCAGGCTTAGTTACACTGACAGCATAAAATATTATGCCGCGCATGCCACAGGCCACATGCCACATGCCACATGCCACAAGTTGTCAATTACTTGGCATAAATAATTAAAGCTTTACCACACAAAAATTATTGCCATCAATTAGTGTTATAACTTATGATGACAGCATAGAATATATTTGCAGACTTTAAATTCAGTTGATTATTATTTCTTTTCATGCCATGCAACATTTATGAGAAATGAAATTAAAGCACGTGTGAGGTAAATAAGAAAACAAAGGCGTTAAACAATGCGTTAAATTTTCATTTATATGCCAGCACTTACAGTTATTCGGCTGATACATATAAAAAAAACAAAGCTCTTTTGTGTGCCGACACGTTGTCGATACTAATTCAATAAACAATAAAAACACATCCTGGCAAACCCACACACACACTCGCATAGACAATTCCAGGCTCTCTGTCTGCTGCTGACTTTAGTTGTATTGGCTTTAACGCTTGTTAAAAATTGACTTGCAAATTGAGGGCAGACTCAAGGGGAATCAGCGGCGACAAGCAAACGATTGTATATATTACAAATTGACTTTGTTTATAAAATGTAAAATTTAAAACTTTAATTAAATTTCATAAATAAATAAAATATAAATAGTTTCTACAAAAAAATGAAATGAATTTAAAACGTAAAACAAAATGAAATCGAAATAAATACAAAATTAAAGCTGATTACATTAACGACAATTAAATAAAAAAATGTATAAAATTAAAGTTTTGTTAGTGTATCTCTGAATTCGTTATCACGATGTGCTTGTGCTTTTCAAATTTGCATTTACTGCTTGCTTGCGCATATTGAAATTGCCATAAATCGTGTCGACTTCTTATTTTTTTGTGCGAAGACAAATGCAAAAGTAAGCCACAGTTTATTGACAAGCTTATTATGCTACAAGCATTGGCCAATGCCAATTTTACATACATGCATATGTATGTAAGTGGGCGGGTGGGCGGTCCACCCAGTTGTAGTTGTGTTTGCTTTCATTGTTATTGGTATTGTTAATGGTGGACAAACGTTATCAGTTACAAGCACCGTTGACTTTTGTTGCCGGAAGACGCAGAGAAACAAGCAAAAACATAGTACATTTATTCAATTATTTTAGAACAAAAGAAAAAGTTGCAAATCGGTTGAAATATGTTGCTAGCCTAACACTTTAACTCAAGGCTTAAAATAACTAAGCCAAACCACAGCAAAGTTACAAGTGCAGATTGGCCAACTATTTCTTGGCCATTAGCTATAATATGCATCTTTTTTTGCTAAATATTTGCACAAGCAAAAATGTGAGCCCCAAGAATTTGGCGTTGGGCCAAGCATTGTCCTGTTTACCTGTCGTCCAGTTTGACTTGTGTGCGCCCAGCGGCAATTTGAAGCCTAATATTAGCAAATAATTTGCGCCGGGTTAGTTGAAATCCAACCAGCGTAAGCTGCTGCTGCTGCAGCGCGCATAGTCACAATAATTAAACCTTCCGAGCAATAATTCAGGTTAAAGTTACATTGCATCTGAATCCCGACATTACAAACAATTACCTCTTGACAGCACAGCAAACAAGACTCTGCAGCTAATTAGGGACAGTTAAAGCTGCAATTAACTAATTTTCGCGTAACAAGCAGTAGCGCCGTTTAATTATTTAAGGGTATATTTTATAGCATGCAATGCTGGCTGCATTACGAAAAGTCAAAGGCAAATTGCTTGCATTGAATTTCAGTTGAAAAAAAGTGAACGAATTGTATTGAAAATTTTAATAATTCCTAAGTAATTTTTCCGATCGTGAAATTTCCGGCATAGGTCTTAAACATTACCAAGCGATTTTGCGATTTATTTCACATTTTAAATGTTTTTTAATTGCCTAATATGTTTTTTTTTTGCGATTTGCGAGGGAGGGAGGAGGAAATAAGAAAATAAAATAAAAGGGACCGACTGATAGCATGAAACCCTTTGTATTTATACAAAATTAGATAACGCCCAAGCCAGTCAAGTGTAAATGTTTAATTTATATACAGCCTCTAACACACAAATTAAAAATGAATCCAACGTTAGTTGCTACTGCTCGCCAGCGAGAGTCTTTTATACATGTTTCGTACAGGGTCTGAAAACCAAAAGCTGCCGGCTGAGAATTTGTAGCATTTTTCAACTCAATATACATACATGCGAGTTGCTCTGAGTGCGTATGCAGCCACGCCCACGCCCACGCCCACGCATACTACTACGTTGCACATATTCATGTTAAGCAATGTTAAAAGTTCTCTGCACCACTTAGCCGTAAATTTGCTTGAAGAAAGAAACTCAGAGCTTTCGTTGGCCAATTTCGTAATTAAAGTATAATTTATTTATTCGTGCGTGGTACAGAAGAGTTGCAAGCAGCTGAGAATTGTTTAATTTGAATTAAGTTCAATTGAAGAAAAAGCAAAACTATTAAGCCTCTGATTCATTAGAGACTTTCATTGCTAATGGAGAGTCTAATACAACAAAAACTATTTAAACAAGTTGATTTGAAAAATTTCGTTAAAGCATTGTTACGTTCCTTTTTATATTGTAGTTTATGGTTTTAAAATATACACATTAAGCCGAATATAAAACAAAATTATATAGAAAGCCCGTGCATGAATTTAGCCTGTGGTCCCTAAACAAACAGAGTAGAGCACAAGCATTTTATTTATTTACGTGCAACATTTTACACATATCAAATAGAAATACACGTGGTGCTCTTGTATTATGCACCATGAGAAATACATACATATCTTCCTTGGCTAATACGGCTAAAATAAAAGTAATAAATGGCCTGAACGTGACTTGGCATTTGTGTGCCTGTCATTTGAGCCCAACTTTCTCTATCTCTCTCTCTCTCTCTTAATGCTTGTATCATGGGAGCTATTTTAAGTTTTAAAATCTGCCTGACATTTAATAGCGTAGAGCAAGAGTCTGAGTGAGCATTTGATTGCTCTTACTCAAGTGGTCTGCTTTGAGCCACGATTGCATTTTATTATGATGGTTAACACAAGACTTGTCTCAAGTTCCACGCTGAGTTCCAGGAATATACATATGCTCTAATTCTAAGTATTGTATTTTTGTTAGAAACTCAACAATATTGTAGATGGTCTTAAACCAGTTTAAGCAACCTAAACGTCATGTCACAACTTTACCACATGCAAAATAATTCACTATGATTATATTAATTAATCATTATTTCCCTGCACATCGCTCTAATTCGAAAACTAATAATAACATTCCAATTCGTTGCGATTAACTTTCCCCGCAACACTGACAAATTGCTAAACTTTGGCCAACTAAGTATGTACATAGAAGCTGAGCAAGTTTGCCAAGTTTACTGTATGCCGCTTAGCAGCTTAATGAATGCCATCGATTGATTTCAGCCCCAAATGAGCTGAAATAAACAAACTATTAACCGCTTGCACATTGGGGTAGTACCAAGATCTAACGTTATTTCAGATTACGCAATTCCACATCGTTTATCTTTTAGCAGTGGAACTTTTTATCTACCCAATAGCAATGACCTTTGGAGTATATTGAGGATATGAATATATTTCACAATTTCATGCAACTTTTAATACATTTCGACAAGTAATAGGTACAAGTATTAAAAACACAATCTGAAGCTGTCGATTAATTTTATATCTTATCGAAATAAAGGAAACTCTTGTGAAATTTCATTTATGTAGCTACATCGTTACTCTTCATATGAGAGTGAGTACAATTTGCATGATATCTTATCTTTTGCAATTCTAACCGGATAACAGGTTTTAAAATTGCTTATCAATATCAATAGAACAAAATAAATATTTTCTAATTGCTATCAACGTCATTCTCCAAGCACATATAAATATTTAAATAGTTATCTAAGTTGACTAACACACTCAGTCAGATAATCTGTCAATAAGTCAACAAAATTCACTACTACCATAGCATAGCATAGTTATTCCCAATCGAATTTACTTTATATACATACCTATTAATTATTTTTTCCAATTTATTATATTGAATGATAATATTTACTAAATGTCTTCTAAGCTTTATAGTCTGACGTAACGCAACTGTTTTTAGCTGAGGTATTTCGTTTGCCTAGCTTTACAAGCATGTGTTTGCTTAAATATATTTATGTTTTTTTTTGACGGCAAGCATGAGTAGTATTATTATTAGACAGCTTGCAAAAACTGGCTTGTTTGCTATCAGCAGTATAGGGCAATCAACTGAGTACCTTATAAATTCAATAAACAGAGAGAGCTTTCAAGCTCTATGCTCTTTTGAACACCTAAGCATGACTGTCAAAATTGCATCAACAGCTCACTAGCTCAGCTGATCATAGCCGACAGCAGGTAAAGAGCGCAAACGAGCAGATAATGAGCTTTCATTCAAAATAAATCTCTGCTTTTGCTTCCAGGGTGGATTGCAATATAGAGCGCTGTGCAATGGGTACTGAAGGTCATCATGAGTAGATTCTGTTTAGGTTTGCAGTTCATGTCAATCACACTTAACACTAATTTTATAATTGGGGACTGCTATCTCTGAAAGCTTTGCTATAAAAGCTAGCTGTATTTGGTATAAATACAAGTTTTTGGCGGTCTACCCTTTAGTTTGAATTTATACTTAGAGCTTAGCTAGGTGAATATGGCAACAAGTGAGGAATGCTGTAATGCGGATGAGTTGGAAGCACCAGCGTGGATAAACACTGAATTTTTTCAAAATGTGCTGGCTCAGCATCTAAATGAACCCGATATAGAGGTTAAAAAGCTGACAATATCTCCAGCGAGTGTGAAGGGCGATCATTATGCCAGCGTCATGTTCCGGACAACGTTGGAGT
Organism: Drosophila busckii; assembly: GCF_011750605.1. NCBI lineage: Eukaryota > Metazoa > Arthropoda > Insecta > Diptera > Drosophilidae > Drosophila > Drosophila busckii. The sequence goes on along the minus strand of NC_046607.1, from coordinate 1,933,601 downwards.
ACACTACACGGCTGGGGTCTTTCTCGAAGTCGCTTATTATAAAGACATTACCTGAACAGGAGGGTCATAAAAAGGAACTGCTGGGCGATTCGCATATATTTGCCACCGAAATCGCCATGTATACAAAAATACTGCCAATGTTTGAACAGATATTACGTCAAGCCGGCGATGAGACAACACTCTGTACATCCTGCATATACTACAGCCTAGAGCCGCGCAATGTGATGATCTTTGAAGATCTGGTTTCCCAGGGATTTTCCGTTGTACGTGGTAGACCTGCGAACTTGGCTGAGCTAAAGGCAGCTCTGGGAAAACTCGCCAAGTGGCATGCAGTTAGTTTCAAGCTGCTTAAGGAACAGCCTGAATTGTTTGATGAACTCAAATATGATGTGTCGACGTTACCTAACTTCATGGAGCAAGAGGTTATGACTAAGTCGTTGCCAAATTTCATCCAAATGCTGGGTGAGGTTGATGGCTTAGAGCAGTATCAAAAATATTTTGAGCCGCTCCGCGACAATTTAAACCAACGCTGGCTGAACGTATTACGTGAATATCGTGAAAGCCGTAAGCCAGATGGTTACTACGTGCTCTGCCATGGTGACTTTCATTTGCGAAATATGATGTTTAAGGATCTGGAATGCATGCTACTCGACTTTCAAATGTCCTATGTCTCCTCAATGGCAAATGATGTTATCTACGCCATATATATGTTATTCAGTTTTGAACAGCGCCGCGATAATTGCGATGAACTTATTAACTACTACTTTGAAACCTTGTTGAAAACATTGACAAAAATTGGATATGAAGGACATGCACCATGTCTGGCAACGTTTCGTAAGCAGCTTTTCGAAAAGAGGCACAACAGTAAGTTTAGATTTATTAAAAAAAGTTGTAGAGCTTTAAGTTAATTGAGCCTTGTTCTTTAGGTATATTCTTACTCGTTACATTCCTACCTTTTATTACGTACATGCGCAATGGTGGCGATGTAGCAGATCTGGTGGAGGACACAGAAAAATCCAAGGACCTATTATATGAAAAGGAGTACAGGAGAGAGCTTGAATATCAATTGCCTCGCATGGTAGCGCTGGGGTTCTTTGAGGAAGCATAGCATATTGTTATGGAAAAACGTTTGGTTGTGAATGATAATAATTTGTTTTTAATGAAGTCTAAAATACACTCTTATAATTGCTAATAATTATTAAATAACTATTATCTACTAAATATATTTCCTTTTTTTTTTAATGCAACACACGTATTCAATTTGATATAATTATAATTTATCATAGCTTACATGTATAACAGATTATAATTTAGACTGAAATACTGGCAAAGAGCAAAGGTATAAAGTACGTGCTAAGATAAAAAACTTGTATTGTTTCTGACTTCTAAAACAGCGATTGTTACTTAATGAGAACGACGTAACACCCTACGCCTTGCATAATAATTTGTTTTTTTTAATTATAATTGCTAATGATAGCCTACAACAGCTTTATATATACATTTGTACATATAACTATGAATTTTCCGTATGTCAGAACTTATCTCTTAATAAGGCACCCTTCTCTCTCGTTCTCTATTGCTCTATTTCTCTCTCTCTCGCTCTCGCTCTCGCTCTCTCTCTCTCTCTCTCTCTCTCATTCTCTCTCTCTCTCTCTCTCTCTCTCTCTCTCTATCTTTCTTTCTCGCATTTTACTTTAATAATACAAACACAAACAAATATAACAATTCTGTTGATTAGAATTGTGTTTCTGCTAATAAGAGCTTAAAATAGTCAAATATCAAGGCTGACACACTTATCTTGTTCAAATAGTATGAATGCTACTAGCGCAGACAAGTCACATTGAACAAAATGACTGACATTGTAATTGACTTTTTCATGATCAGATTTTATAATTATTACAAATTATTGTTAAGCTTACATACGACAATTATAAAACAAATTCCACTATTCAAAAATGTATTGATCTAAAATTTAAATGGTTTCATGTTTTTATCTAAATTGAATTTTATAAACTTATTTCAAGTAACCTAATTTTTCAAATCGTGGCAATATAATCTTTGCTTCTTCTATAAAGTCTTTTGAAAAGTACAACTTTTGGCGCACTTCCTCATTCGTAATGGCAGCCGTTAACGCTGATGCATTTGTTCTCATGGCGCAAATTAAGGGGAAAAATGTTGAAAATAAAAATAAATCTGCAAAGATCAAAATTAAATGCGATTCAAAAATGTTTACCAACTAGAAGCTCACCATATTCTTTATGTCGTCCCATTTGTGCCCAAAGCTCGTCCAATTTTGGAAGCTCACCCTTGTAGTCAATTTTTTGAAGAGTTTTGACAAATACGCTGAAGTAAAAATTAATCAATTCCTTGTAATTATTATGACGGTCGTTCGGACCCATTAACATATAAATGGAGTAGATCAAGTCCATGGTTATAGGACACATGTTGCTTATTTGAAAGTCCACCAGCATGCAATCTTCCAGGTTACCATTGCGGTGCTTAAAAAGCATATTGCGAGCATGGTAGTCGCCATGACTCAGCACATAATAACAATTAGCTTGACGGTTCTCCCTATACTCCTCCAATGTTTTCCTTGTCTGCTCCAGGTACGTGCTTTCAATGCTTTTAAAGTATGGTATATATTTTGTTAGCTCAGGCACTGATTCCAAAAATTTTAAAAATTGTCGCATGCCATCTTTAACAAAGGGATCATCTATAATATTTGGCATGCTAAACATACCATGCTTAAATTCTTTTAAAGAATCTGGTTGCTAAAAGTATTGAGAGCAAGATTAAATATGAAGCAAATTGATAAAATACTCATGCCTACCTCTTGTTGCACATATAAACTAACTGCATGCCATTTAGCAAGCTTCGAATATGCCGCTTTGAGTTCATCCATAGATACATCACGATCTCTGATGACACTGTATCCCTGCGGCACTAAATCCTCAAAGATCAGCAGCTTCTGCGGCTCTAGGCTGTAGTACAAGCACGGCACACAAAGTGTAGTCTCGTCGCCTGCCTTACGCAGTATCTCCTCGAATTTGGGCAGAATTTTACTATACATACCAATCTCAGTTTCAAATACATAAGAATTTCCCAACATCTCTTTCTTGTGACCTTCTTGCTCTGGCATTGTTTTGCATATCAATGCTTTGGAGAACGTCCCCTTCTGGGTCGTGTAATCAATGATGCCTCGAAACATAACACTCGCATAATGATCCCCCTTTGCACTTGCCGGAGAAATTTTGATGTCATTGACCTTCAGCTCTGGCGCTTTTTCATAGCTGGAGAGAACTTCCGTAAATAATTGCGCATTTAGCCACGTTGGTGGCTCCAATTCATCATCATTGTATTCAATATTAGCCTTAGACTCCATTTTGCTTACACTTGTCAATTAGCGATCTGTCCGTACCCGCCCGTAGATAGAAGTTAACTAAAATACTTGGACTGAACGCCACTATTTAAATGCTTATTTTACGAGCTTTCAAAGCTCACACTTGTGAAATCAAAACAAAAGCGTAAACAGAAAGCTTATTGCAAGTACTTGAAAACTAAAAGCTGATCAGTAAAAAACAAACAAGATTATTGAATAGTTATTTACTTTATCTTTGATTATTTTTAAAGAGCTAGTCACAAAATGTCTACTACTTTTCATTTAAGTAGCCCAGCTTTTCATATCGAGGCAGCAGCACCTTAGCATAGTTAATAAATTCATCCGTGAAGTACAGGCTTTGGCGTATATCTTCGTTTTGCAGTATATCAGCCGGGTCAACAGTATTTGTTCTCACGCCACATAGCATTGGCAAAAATGTTGTAAGCAGAAAGTATTCTAAAAAATAAAACAAATATACATACATGTTTATGAAAAAATGATTAAATTTTAACATGTTTTACAATTTACCATAATACTTATGCTGCGCAACTTGTTCCCAAATTGTATCCAAGCTTGGAAGAACACGCCTAAAACCAATTTTTTTCAAAGTCTCAATTAATTCTGAGTAGTAAAACTTAAACAATTCCTTGTAACTGTTACGGCACTCATTGGGACCCATTAGCAGATACACAGAGTAGATCAAATCGATTGTTATGGGACACAGGTTGCATATTTGAAAATCTACCAACATGCAATCTTCCAATTGTTGATTGGTTTTGTTGTGTTTAAACAACATGTTCCTTAGGTGAAAGTCGCCATGACTAAGAACATAGTACCCACCAGCTTGACGATTTACTCGATATTCCTCCAATACTTTACTAAAGCGATCGATGTAAATAGTCTCAATACTTTCAAAGTATGATTTATATTTTGCCAGCTCTGGCGTTTTATCCAAAAAATGTATAAATAAACGCATGCCGCTCTTCATAAATTGATCCTCTAGAAGATTTGGCATTGCCATGAGTCCATAACTATACTCTTTTAGAAAATCTGGATTCTGGAGACAAATAACCTTTTTATATTTACTTTACAAAAAGAGACAATTTAAGAGAGCATTCACCTCATCTTGAAGTTTGAAACTAGCTGCATGCCATTTGGCAAGCTTCGAATATGCCGCTTTGAGCTCATCTATGGTCGCAGAACGATCTCTAATGACTGTATAACCATCTGGTAATAAATCTTCAAAGATCAACACTTTTCGTGGCTCCAAACTGTGGTAGAGGCAAGCCACAGAGAGCCTAGTCTCGTCGCCTACCTTCCTCAAGATCTCTTCAAACATCGGCAATACCTTAGTATACATACCGACTTCGGTCTCAAAAATTTTGCAATTTCCAAGCATACCCTTTTTGTGACCCTCTTCTTCAGGCATTGTTTTGATTATCAACGATTTGGTGAATGTGCCATTCTGTGTTGTATAATCTATTTTAGCACGAAACATAACGCTTGCATAGTGATCCCCTTTGGCAGTTGCTGGAGACATCTTTACATCGATGACCTTCAGCTCTGGGTCTTTTTCATATTTGGCTAGAACCTCCGCAAAGAACTGTGCATTCAGCCATTTAGGTGCATAAAGCTCATCAGCATTAAAGCTTTCAATATTTGTTGTTATCTCCATTTTAAGTGTAATTATTTAATTAACTATCGCAACAAGTCAGCTGCACATCAAACACTGAGGTGTCTCTTTTCATTTCACAATTATTTTAACAGTTGGAAAGCTTGAAAAGCTCGTGATGTACATTGATATATTTTTCTCTCTTGCGAAATACATTTATTTCATTGAGGCTAAATCTCAATCAATTCTCGCAAATATAGAATTCAGATGTTGAGGAATTAGTATTTCGCTGACAAAAAGAATTTATTTATTTATTAATTGTGTAAGGCTAAATTCAAACCCATATTTCGCTCATTTTTTAATGTAAATACTCGTATCTAATCAAAAACCACTATACTTCAAGTGCATATACTATTTCCTATATTTACTTTTTACTTACCTAATAAATATACACCCATTTCAGAAATTAGTTAACATAACTTAATTATGAGTATTATTTGTATGTACGTTAAATTTAAATTTGTACACCTCAGTCCGTATTAATATCATATATATAATTATAAATATAATTATAAATATACATTTCCATCGACCTGCACAACTATTATTAGAGCCTAATAAGGTTTGAAATTTTAACTTAAATATTGGACAGCATGAGTTTTTTTTGTCATAACGTGGTCAAAGACCACCCGATTTAAGATTCTAGAGAAGAGTTTGTTTTTCTCGTATTGAATCTACAAAGAAAGTTGTATCATATCATTTTGGATTTCACAACAGTAATTTATTGTCGGTCGTTAGTCAAATTTATTTGGCTTATATACAACCTTTTAAACTACAAAAGCTGTTAGTATACATATTTAAATAAAAGTCTTAATAACAGCACTGTTCTGTTTTAAAGACATATAATTTTATTTGTTAACAATAAGTAAATATGTGTGTGTTATACACTTGTGTTTTCCAAATTTCTAAAGCTGCTAACAACATAAAGCAACCATAATAAAGCTTTTAAAAGCAAGTTGGCAGTTCCCAATAGCACAGCTGTTTTTTTTAAAGAGTAACAAAAAATACGTAAACAAAACATTTTGCGAAATAAATGGATGCAAGTGTGACGTTGGAAAGGAAGCTGCAGGGATTTCAGTTAGTAGCCCAGGAAAAGGTGAGTTAAGGCAGCTTAACTAAGCTATGAATTACAAATATTATATTCCTCTACAGTTGCAGGCCATACTATGCTCAATACCGGGTAAAAAGGAGCTCATTTTGGAGCCAGAGCTAATTAAGCCGCTGGAACATGTTTGCACCGCTTCATGGCTAAAGTAGTTGCTAAAGATATGTATGCACAATATTAATGGTAAATATTCTAGGCTCAAAGGCATACAACGCATTTACAAGTATGATGTCAAACAGCGATTGCCACGATCCGCGGATCAGGTGCACATTTATATGATACGCAGTCAGCTGAGCACTTACCAATCGCTGCTGCGTCAAATGCAGCCACTGGCTATGGAAACACCTCATGAGTCGACCGACATGGCCCTGCAATTGTTTCACATTATCTGTGTACCCAGCTGCTACGCCTACTTTCATATGCTGCTCGAACAAGCTGGTCTCTGGGGACTGGTGCAGCTGCATCACTACAATTGGGACTTTATATACCTTGATCGTGGTGTGCTTAGCCTGGAGCTGCCCAATGTAAGAGTACAGTAAAGTAACAGGAATGGTTTTAAGCTCATATATTTGTACTTCCAGCTGTATGAGTGTCTTTATCTGCAAAACAACACCTCAGGGCTGCCAGCTGTGGCACAGAGTCTGCGGCTGTTGCAAATGCTCTGCGGCAAGCCCACAGTAATGCTGAGTTTTGGCAGCTACTCGACGCAATTGGTGCAACTCTTGCAGGCTTTGGGATCTGTGCCGGAACCCAGCACTGCCGCTGACTTTGGCGCTTGGATTATTATAGATAGAGATAGGGACTACGCCTCTTCCCTGTTGACACCTGCTATTTATGCTGGGTTGCTTTTGGAAGTATTCCAGCTTCGCGCCGGCGAAATATTGATTGACAATGCCCAAAACAAAATAGAAAGCCAAAAACTGAAACTCCTGCAGGGGAAGATCCCAGGTGTAACGCCCAAAGGCAAAACAAGCGTCATAAGACTCAATTCAGCATGCGACGAGATATATGGAGACATCCGTTATAAGCACTTTGCACAGGCAAGCAGCTTAGTGCATGCCCAAGTCAAGGCGCTGGGACTTGAACTTCAGAAACTCAACGACTTGCAGCTGGAAGAAATGCACGATTATGTGGCACGTAAATTACCTAAACTAACTGAGCTGAAGGCCAAGGTTTTGCTGCATCTAAGTGCCTCGGAGATTGTTATACAGATGCTAGGCAACTATCGCCGCTTACAAGCGCTGGAAGAGGACATACTCAATAATGTCTCTCGCAAGCGCCTATTGACTGAAATCGATGAGCTACTGACCACCGATGGACAACGCTATAATACGCTGCGTCTGTTTTGCTTGATGCACTTGTGTGTGGGCGTTGTGCCCGAGGAACTACAAAGTTTTGCACGCAATTACTGCAACTTGTTTGGGCACCGGAATTTAGGCGTCTTTCAGCAGCTGGCCCAGGCGGGCTTGTTACCCATGTTGTTGTCCGACCGCAAAACTAGCACAAAGTTGCTCGCCAATTTGCCGCTTCCCAAATTTCAACAAACCGAATTTCAGGCAAATGCCAATCGACTCAAGCTACTCACATCCAGTGAGGATGCGGCTGAAGCGAATGCAGCATCAAATCCTCAGTTGGTACTAAGCAAATCTTGTCCTAGCTTTGTATTCAATGGCATGTATATACCGTTGGCGGCACAGTTATGCTCCATAATGCTCAACACAAACAACGCCGAGCAATTAGCCAACAAATTGGCTATGATTGAGGGCTTGCAGTTGTCTGTAGCTGGACAAGCGTATACTCCCAAGTCGTATGCGTCGCAGTTCAAAGCTGCAACAACCATCGTGCCCAGCGATGTTTTTCCATTGCGCCAACGTAATTTGTTTGTGTTTGTGATTGGCGGTGCCAACTACGCAGAGATAGCTGCCTGTGATTTTGTGGCCAAGCTTTCTGGCGCCCAAATAACTGTTGCCTCCGATTCAATCTTAGCAGGCAGTGATCTAATCGCTGCCGCCTTCAACAACTGAATCTTGTTATTTTGTAACAAACTTTGTATGTTTATATATTTGAAATACACTATAAAGATAGACGTTAAAGCACTCATCGCTCGTTACCCGTCATGCCAGGCACACGATACAAAAACTCGCCATCATCATCATAGTATGCATCCTCTACGCGATATGTTGCGCCAGCTTTATACAGCTTCCGTGGTATTACGATGCGTTCCTTTACTCGACTCATTTCATACTTGCGCTGATCTTCAGCGCTGACCACAATTTCGCTGCGCTCAAATTTTTGGACATAACTAGGCAACGGGCCAGTGCCATTGGGATTGGGCAGCGGCTGCTCAAGATGCTCTTGGACCAGATGTGAGTCCTTTAACTCCTGCAGACGCATCTTTCGCTTGTCCTTTACTTTTGACAGTAAAAATGTTTCATTTTCAGCAGGTGCAAGGGATAGGCTGTCCTGTTGTTTTGGCTCCAAAGCAATCTGTTTATTAGCTGGATTTCCCAGCAAAGCTCGAAACTCGTTTGCTCGCGGCACTGGCAACTCTGGCCTTATTGCCCATTTTTCTGGCATTAGCTGTTCCAGATCTTGTCGTTCTCGTTGCGCAAACTTTTGTAGATGCTGCCACAACTCTGGCGGCACTTCGGCACAGTCCCCAGCTCGTAGTTGCGCCCAATTATGCATGACATTGGCATCATGGGCAAGTATGCGTTTAGTGCTGCGTGGTCGCCACTTGGCACGCAGCACCTTCTGTACAATATCGGGTGTAGCTGGAAAACTCTCCGCAAGTCGCTCTAAGCTCCACTCTTCAGCATCGCGTTCGTGCAGCAGACGCATTTGCTCCTTTTCAGCATAGAGCAACAAATTGGGTAATTTCGCATCCCTAAAGTATTTATGTTTTATCATGAACTGGCGTACACGATCTTTTTGGTTTTGGCGCTCTGCTTCGTATTGTTGGTCTGTTTGATGAGTGGACATAAAATCTGCTTCATTGTCAGCATAATCTTCGCTTACGTCGAGTCTTTGCTGCTGTAGATGCTCCAGTTGATAGCCGAGGCCTGGATTGGAACGTCTCGGTACGCGCGCTAGCAGACCCCATTGTGTTGTATAAAAGCTACGAAATATTAAACGTGCACTCATTATTGCATTATTTAACAATTGTTATTTCTTTTGACTGCGAGCAGCTGTTACGCTTTGGGTAGACACGCGAGTATCGAAATCGGTTATCGATTGTTTTCTCTATAAACAACAACCCTATTTACTAAATAGTACGACTTGTTTACGACTGAAAAAATAAATAATAAAAAAAAACATTAATTAATAAAAGTAATAAATCATGTCTACACCTAGCAATGAGGCCGGAGGAGGTAATTTAATGGATGAATTCGAGGAAGCCTTTCAAGCGTGTTTGCTGTCGCTTACCAAGCAAGAGCCGAATTCCGGCACCAACAAAGAAGAAATTGAGTTGGAGGTGCAAAAGACAACAAACCGCTTCATTGATGTAGCACGTCAAATGGAAGCATTCTTTTTGCAAAAACGATTTCTCGTCTCCACGCTTAAGCCCTATATGCTCATCAAGGATGAGAATCAAGATTTGAGCATTGAAATACAGCGCAAGGAGGCGTTGTTGCAAAAGCACTACAATCGTCTGGAAGAGTGGAAGGCGGGTCTGGCGGATAATCAGCAAGGCATGGGCGTACACAACCGTCCAGCTCCGCCCAATATGCAGCCCATGCCTGGTCCTGGGCCAAGACCCGGCATGATGGGTGGTATGCCACCGGGCGGCATGCCGCCAGGACAACAGCATCTAATGCAGGCGCAGCAAATGCAGCAACTTCGAATGATGGGAAAACTGCCGCACAAGTAATAAACTTTATATATATATTAAACTCTAGAAATAAGCTGCTTTCAATAAAATATTTTATCATATTCTGTGCCATTTATTGTTATTTTGCTGGATGTGTACTTCGATTTTTATTATTTATTTTTTTTGTAGATCTTTGCAAAAGATCGCGTATAGTAGCTAATAAATCTAGACATACATACATATATAACTCATTATATGTTTCTGTAAATCGTTAATGGTATCTAGTGTTATTTCTAAAAGTATTAGGAAAGTGTAAAACATATTTCGGCTTAAGACCTTTTTATAAACTTATGGTTGGGCTATATTTATGTGTTTTTATTTTTTAGCTGAAGACGAAACCAAGGGGTTGACTTCAATGTTAATAAGACATCAATTAACTATAAATAATTCCAAATGATAAAAAGACATTAATCGATATGCGCGCAGTAGCTCTAGGCAAGGCGCGTCTATAAATTGTAATCCTTTCAATTTTCCTGTCAGTCACTGTGTGCGCACTGTTCATCAAACATACGTCATATATCTCCCCGGTATACATTTAAATATGTCAGATCTAATCAATTTCATATACCTTGTCCGCCTCGAATCCCTGCGCACTCACACTAGGTACAGCCGCGCCCGCAGCAGCCGTCTGTCCAGTTGAAGCTTGATTATAGCCGGCTGCCGATGGATTTTGGTTGGCATACAGCAAAGGATTCATGTACATGCCGCTGGGATGCACAATGTGCGTATGCAGCTGTAGCAGATCCTTATACATGGTGGGATCACCATTGTTCATCTCATTGTACAACTGCTGCAAATAGCTGGGCACCAGCTGTATGACCTGGTTTTGAGTGAGCTCTGGATGATCTTTGGAGATTTTCATGTTAAGCAACTGCAGGAGTATGTCCGAACGGAAGCCAAAGATCTTATTCGAAGTTACACTGCCAGAGGCATTGCCAAATTGACTGGCAACCTGCGTGCCAAAAGCATTGCGGTCATAGCTCATATACTGCGAGGCCTGCACAGCGCGCGTTTTTTCTGCCTCGTACTCGGCCCAAGCGGACTTGCGTTCCTCCTCAGTTAGATTCTCATGCTCCTCTTGCTCCAGCAATGAATCATGCTCATGATATTTAAATATAAGCTTCTCATGCTCGGTAAGCAGCTCGGCAAAAAGGCGATCTTTGGGCAGCAGCGGCATCTCGCGCTCAACGCTTGGCTTCAGCTCATATGTATACAATTCCATCAAATCTGTTTGATTATAATGCCTAGAGATCTGTTGCTCATCGATGACGCGCTTGGCAGTCGCCTGCTTTGCCACCTGACGCTCATAAACCTTTTGTTCCATGGTGCCCATGGCAATGAGTCGATATATGTAGCAAGGCTTCACCTGGCCAAAGCGATATACTCTAAAGATGCTCTGTGTATCATGCGAAGGATTCCAAGAGACATCAAATATAACCACACGATTGGCTGCCACCAGATTAATGCCCAAACCGCCAGCGCGTGTCGAGATGAGAAAGAGACGCGCACGTAAGTTGGTGGCATTGTTGAACTTCTTGCACATCGCCTCGCGCTGCTCGACACTGCAAGAGCCATCCAAGCGAAAGTAGTCCTCACCAGGACTCCAACACCCTTTAAAGTTGCCCACGTCGCCTGAGAAAATAAAAGACAAAAATGTAGTGCCAAGTTGTTGGTTTGATTTAATAGCTTACCCTCAAACTCGTAGCCCTTGGTGTTGCTATCGACAAGCGAGAGAAAATGCTCTATGACGTCCAGAGATTGCAGCGACTGCGAGAAGACCAACAGCTTATCGCCAATGGCCTCACACTGTTGCAACAGCCGCAAGAGCATAAGCAACTTGGGGGAATGATTAACATTGTTGAGCTCTCTTTCCTCTACAAACGGCTTCCACCATTCAGATGGATCATCTTTCTGCACAGCTGCAGCACCGGCCAAGTACTCCACATCGGAATCGCTGTCTACTAAGCCAGAGCGCACGCCATTGCGTGTCTTGCGACTCTTTGCTTTGCTGCCGCCTGCGGCATTTGTGTTTACCAACGTAAGGCTAGCATCGGACTTGAACGATTCGCCGCTTTCGGATGAATTGGACATTGCCTCTTCCTCGTCAGATTCATCGCATATAAAACCCTCTATATCTGAGTCATCATTGCTTAACAAACGCTTGGCAATTACGTTGTCGCTATTCACGCGCAAGTTCATTGGATGCGTCCAGATGCGTCGCAAGTCCTGAAAGTCCTGAAACAACCGTGCACCCTTGCCGCATATATCCGAGCTACCTTGATCACGATGCGTAGTCATGTAATAACCATAAAGCTGCTGCTGCAACTCCGACAACGTAGTGTACACCACATACTCATGCTTTGGTGGCAAATAGGGAGCCAACACGGAATAGTCACGACGCTGTATGCAACCTTCAAGCAACTTGTGCAATATGTGCGAGCGATGCTTCATCAGACGCAAGTCACGCTCTGTGGAGTCTGTATACTGACCATTGCTAATCGGATTTACAAAGCGATTCATATACTCCTTGTATGTGCCCAGCAGATTTGGCTTAACAAACTGTATCATGCAATAGTCTGGAAAAATAAAATAAAATGTTGTTTAGAAATATTTTAAATACAAATTAAACTCTCGTTAACCCGTGGCGTGGTTTATGATAAACTCACATTCTTTGAGATTATTCTGCAGTGGCGTGCCCGTGAGCACAATGCGTCGCTTGGTGCGCATACGAGTGACCGCCTTGCTAATGGAGGTCTTCTCGTTTTTCAACAAATGTCCTTCATCGCAGACAACCATATCCGGTCCGGGATCCACTAGCGCCTGTTGCAATTGTTCTCGCTGCTTTTTACGCAAACCCTTGGCCTTTTCATTGGCCAAAATACGATACATATCATAGCCAAGTATGCAGACGCCACCCTCCTCATACCATTCGTTTAGCTTGAAGATACGCGTTGGTTTGTCCTTGTAACGTGAAATGTCATATATTTCAATATCCTTGCGATGTGCAAAGCCCATCCAATGCACAAACTCTCGTGCCCAATTGTTAACAGTGCTGAGCGGTGAAATAACCAGGACACGCTCCACGCCAGTGCGTCGTGAATTGGTCAACAGCGTGTGGGAGAGTGTTACAACCTGTAGGGTCTTGCCCAGACCCATGCAATGAGCCAATATGCAGCCGGAGCCTGGACTTTTTTCGCTCTCCTTGAGAGTTTCAAAGCAAGCCTCCCACATGAACCGGACACCCGCCACCTGATGGGGCTTTAGCTTCTTAAGCAAGCCCTTGTCCACCTGCAGCAGCGCCTTTTTTGATTTCTCATCAAAGTCCAATATGAGCTCGCTTATCTCCACACTCTCCGATTTGACAAAGATGCGATTGTAAAGCTTTTGTCGCTCCTCAATACGTTTACGTCGATCATCCTCCTCTTTGGCCGCTTCCTTGGTGCTCAGATCCAAATCCTTAGTCTTGATAATTTTCCGTATATGCTTGCGCTTATTTTTGTTCTTCTCATCATCGCCATCATCGCTATCGCCACTGGAATCCTTTTTAATACGTCGTCGCTTCTTTTTCTTTTTATCATCTGGCTCAAAATCGGAAGAATCGTTCCCAGAGACAGAGTCTTTCTTGCCGGCAAAGCTGCGACGCTTGCGCTGCGGCATTATCTCACTGTCACTGCTCTGGCCAGCTGCTTCCTCGTCGGATTGCTTCTGTCCTTCATCTTCATCTTCCGCTTCCTGCTCTTCGGCTTGTTCTGCCTTGTAATCAGAATCGTCGCTATTGCTGTCACTTTCGCTTGCATTTTGCTGTCGCCGCCGCTTCGAGGTGCTTGCTTGCTCTGTATCTGAATCACTGCTCATGATGCGCTTTGTGTTAACGGTTTTTCTCGATTTATCAGTAGGAGCTGGTGCTGCTGTTGCTGCTACTTTAGGCAACTTAACACGCTTCACGCGAACCACACAGTGCCTAAGCTTTGGCGTTGATCTCTTTTGCTGTCCCTCTTCCTTGTCACTGTCTTGCAGCAGCTGGTGGAGTTGACTTTGTTTGGTACGATGTGCTCTCTTGGCGTTTCCTTCACTTGTCGCTTTGCTTGAGAGAGACGACGAAGTTGAGACAGTACGCGTTACACGTAAACGTAAACGTCGCGCTGCGGGATTTACAAGAACCACTTCATCCGCAGATTCGTACTCGCTTTCGCTTAGCTCGATAATGGAAACGTTTTTGTTGCGAGTGCTGCGCGCTGGCAGAACAGAGACGCTAGGTCTTCTTGATTTCTCGCTGTTGTTGTTGATGCTGCTGTTGTTATTGTGGATGCTTGCGTTTTTTGCCAATATTGATGTATTGATACTTGGCTGCGCCAGCAATTTTTCCAGCGGCACAATGCTTATCTTAAATTCTGGCTTGATTGTAACGGTAGTTTGCTCTTCGCAGCTGCTGCCGGCGTCGTTTAGCGTATTAGCTACTACTGCTTTATTTCCGTTAATACCATTGCTTTGGTTGCTTGTGCTGTTGCTGCTCGCTTCATTTGTTTTTGTTGAGTTGTTCTCTTTGACATCGTCGCTCGTTTCGTTTGTCTCTGCTTGCTTGGTTTGTCTTGTTGTTGTGCTTTTTGGGTTCTCGTCGTTGCTGTTGCTGTTGTCGCTGCCGACGCTGGGGTCGCAGTCGACGTCGACGTCCGCTTGATTGATCAAAGAAGTTGCAGCTAATGTCTCCCGAGATTCCGACTTTTCCTCTCCCATAGGTAACAGAGTATTGTTGCTCCTCTTCGTTGCGTTGCAATTTCAAACAAAACTAAAACCAAAAAAGAACTAAATTATTCTCTGCTTTTTGTTGCCATTTTCTCTTTGCAAAGAAAAAATTCTTCTTCACGTTCACCCCGCTCGCGCTTTCGGCTTTTTGTTGCACTCTGATTTTTCTCAATTTACTACATTAAAATCGATATTGTTTATGCCATGCGTTCAATCTAACACTGCATTACACATTTTTCTTTGATAACTTTATATTCTTTTATTTTAAATTAGTTATTTTCTCAACATTCCACCGCCGCGCTTTTTGGCACAGACGCGCACACACAAACACACACACACACAAACACCTGAGTACATACACATGCGAATCGCAACTCACCTATTGCAAATTTGTATTGTATGCATTTTAACAGCCGTTCGGATCTACCTTATAGATGAATTATAAATAATTAATGCTTAAATCAATCACAATCAATAGCACTTGAGAAAAAAGAGTATTTGCAGCGCGCATCACACACACATACATATATGCAAATCGCGACTCTCCTATAGCGAGAGCGGTGACCCTCAAACTGCTGTACAATGACTCTCAAACTGGCGCAGTGTGTCTAAAACCGAGGAGTGGATTCACCAGTGCTGCTGGGCATTTTTTATGAAAACAGGCTAGATTGGCTAACATTAAAAAAATAAGTTTAAACTTATGTTAAAACAAAGTAATGAGATGAGCAATATCTTTAACTCATACATGATCGATTTACTACTACACAAAATTTTGATAACACTTTCCTTACTAAATTAATGAAACAAATTATTGCTGATTAGCTTATAAATATGATGAGATGAGAAATTATGATATTGTTGCACACCAAAGAACGGAAAGGATACACCAACACATCAAATGTTGGTTAAATTCTCATGTTTCTGCATAATAATGCTGATAATGATTGTATAAGTATTGATAAAGTTTATACAAAAGCAACCCGTTACAATGCCCTATGTTTTGCAATTATTTGTAATCTGTCTTGAAATTAAATTATTAATTATTATTAAGCGTATTTATTTTTAGTTTATTTTAATCAACTGAAATATCTGAGGAGATACGAATATGTAAATGCATATAAGCTAAAAACACGTAATGATCGATTATAAACTCACAAAGTAGTTTTGCTATACTTATATCAGTTGAATTTGATCGATTTTCCTCCTTCAATATCAATAACTTGCTTGTGTACAGTTAGAAAATCCGCTAACATTAATATCTGACAACAATATACTGTAAGGCTTTTCAAAAAGGCTAAATATAATTGATAAATTTAGCTGGCAACGCTGCGAATGGGAAAAATCACGTAATCGTTCACACTACAGTTACTCGAATCGAATGGGCTAAATTGTTGCTCGATAAGTCGATACAAACATGCTGTCTGCGAGCCGAAGAAGAAAAGCAATAAAAAAGAGGAAAACAAGCAGCAAATATGTTATATGAAAATTATAAATTAGTGTAGAGAAAAAATTTACCTAGTGTAAGAAGAGAAGTGACGCTGCATGCGCTAATTGAGTGAAAACTTAAAAAAAACTCAAGTAGCAATGAACAACAACAATAACAACAGGCTATATGCGGACTCCGAGGAGGACGAGCTCGAGTTAAGCGAATCTTATAACATCAACGAGAATGCCAATGGTCGGCTGAGCTGCAGTAGCAGTGCCAGTGACGGCAGCAGCAGCAAATCAGGCAGCAGCTCTAGCAGTCAATCAAGCGACGAGGACGATGACGAAGATGCATCAGATCAGGATATGAACACGGATTCAAATTCCGATGATGCCATTACAACACAATCCGATGAGCTGGAGCTGGCTCAGCTTAATGCATGTCACACCTTCCGATTGCCGCGTGGTCTCTGCGAAAGTGCAAGCATCTTCCACGAATTCTTCTCGGTGGAAACCTGGCAAATGTTGCCGCAGAATCTGCAGGCACTACTGCAGCCACTTCTTCCCAATTATGCTCCAATGCTGACACCCACGCAGGCTGTAGCAGAGCAGCAGCGTACATTACTACAGTTATTTAATGGAGGCTTGCAGAGGTTTGGCGAATCACCGCTGCTACGGTTACAGCGGCAGCTGGAAGAGGGCAGCCTGCGTCCAGATGTGTTGCAGCTACGCCTTAGCATAGAGCGCTCCCAGCGACGCGAGCGTCGCTTCCAACAAGCGGAGCGTCTCAGTCGACTAGCCAAAGAACTGTTTCTCTCACGCGAGCAAATGTTGCAGCAGGCTTACAACACGTCGCCGCCTTCAGAAAGCGAAAATGATGCCGTCAAGGCGCTGCCTGTCTGTCGGAAGCGCAAGTTGCCCACACTACAACGTGAAAATAAATTCTGTATGGAACGTGCGCGTAAACGCTATTGCCGCGAGCTTGCTGCACTATGTTGCGAGTTGCAACTGCAACCAGGTGACATAAGCGCAGACGAGGAAGACGAGGCAGTGTCTCTTATGCCAGGAGAGTGGCAGCTTAAAACAGATGCAGCTTTTTCCATGCGCGGGTCCAACGCAGCGGATAAAAAATGCATTTATAGCACGTTCTTCAAGCGACGCCAGGACCTGGATGATGAGCAAGTGTTGCGTGGCATGCAAATGGATAAGTTGCAAACACTTAACGACAAGAATTTCAAAAAATATTTACGAGACTACAAGCGACGGAAACTGCAATACGCCGTAAGCAAAATACCTATACCATGCCTGCCTAAACAATTAACGTATATTATATTTTTAGGAATTGCCAGATTTTGATACAGTGGACATACGCTTGCGAGATATTTGCACTCGTGCGCAGTTTGTGGGCAGCTTTAAGCCTGGACGTAAGCCCAAGGCGCTTACGGCGCGTCTCAATCACAGCGCCAATGAGCCACCGGCGTTGGTGCCAATTGGTGGCCCAGCTACAGTAAAACTGGAGACCAAGAGCGAGTTGTTAACGGATGAGCCACAGCAATTGTATGGCCGCGATGGACTTGCGATAGAAGGCGAAGAGGAGGAACAAGTGGAAGTTGAAATGCCTGCAAGCAGACCAATAACAATTCTTACGCAGCTGCCCAAACTGGAGCCCATTGCAGCGCGTGCTTCGCCGAAAGCTTTCATTAAGGCCACAACTGGCGCACACATCACAGGTAGTCCCACACGCGAGCTATTGGTGGGCGTGGCAGCTGCCACACGTGCACATGCCTGTTTTTTCTCGCTGTTGCGCGACTTGTTTGTCTCCACGCCGCAGCATCGTTTGACTTATGCTGAGTTGCAAGCACAGCTAATCAAGTGGCGCACCGAGCAAAGCCTAACGCCGGATTGGATACGTCAATTACCAGCAGATTGTACGCAATTACTGCAGTCCGCTGTCGGTTTTTTGTCAGGTGACTTTACAAAACTGCCGCAGGAATATGTGCCTTACATAGAGCATAAAACGCAGCTGGGCATTTATCAATGGATTGGCGCTGGACGGGACTCAGATGCGCGTCTGCAAGCGCTCTGCCAGTTCTGGCTGCAGCGCCGCAAGGAAGATATAGTGTTGCTGCAGCCCATGCAACAGCAACAGCCCGTTGTAGACGTTACGCCCACGCCGCCGCCACGTTGCCCCACCAGCTGGACAGTGCGAGTGGCCACACAGTCGGAAATGCTGGAGTTTCAGCGTCAGGAGCGTCTGCGTTTTGAGCAGCCCCAACGTCCCTTTACGTACCGCATGCATGGCTACGAGAGCGTTGTGGGTCCGGTCAAGGGTATCTATAGTCAGAGTATGCCGCTCAACAAAGCACGCGGACATGCTGTCATGGTAGATGAACGTCCGCCGTTTGTAACCATCTTGACGCTGGTCCGTGATGCCACTGCCCGTCTGCCCAATGGCGAGGGCACGCGGGCTGAGATTTCGGAGCTGTTGAAATGCTCGCAATACATCAATCGTCTAGCAGCGGAAAACGTGCTGCAGACCATTGTGAGCGGTGCCTTGGATCGCATGCATGGCGGCGTTGATCCTTGCGTGCGTTACGATGCGCGTCGCAAAATTTGGATCTATTTGCATCGCAATCGCAGTGAGTCTGACTTTGAGCGCATGCATCGCCAGAATCAGACGCTTGTGAAGCAGAAGCAGCAGCAGCGTAAGCAGAACAAGCCAAAGAAGGATGACAGCGTTGAGGTTATATCGGATCAACTGTTAACGCCGTCGCCGCCGGCTTTAGTGGCCGCCAGTGCTGGCGCTCCGCCAGTGCTGAAGCAGCAGACGCTTCAGCTCAAATGCCCGCCTGTACCGCCGCTTAAATATAATATACCGCCTGCCACACCAGTTGCTGCCCCACAACCGCAATTGCTTGCTGCCACACAAAAGTCGCTGCTGAAATCAACGCAGCGCAGTGGTATTGTTACCATAGCATCAACAGGAGCATCGCCTAAGCTGCAACAGCAGCAACAACAACAACAGCAATTAACGCATACCACGCCCATTTTGGTGTCCACACCCACGGGACTGCAAACGGTGCATGTGGCAGCAACGCCTAACAAAAAGGTGACTATTAAAAAGCCCATGCTCTTCAACTGCGCAACGCCTGAGCAACCGCAACAACAACCGTTAGAGCAGAAGGTATCGCCAGTGCGTCAGCAAATGCCCAAAAATATTATAAGATTGCTACCAGCAGGAGCAGCGCACAGTGTTGCAACTGCAGCAGCAACAAATGTTATTACTACAGCAGCTGTTACGATGGCCAACAAGCCGGCAGTTTTGCAAGTGCCACATAAAACTGCTACAGGAGCTGTGCAAATTTTAGGACCACGCATGCTAGCCCAGACAACTGTGCGTCCATTGCAGCAAAAAATCGGTGCGGTGTCCATAGTTAGCCAGAGGCCGGCGACTAGCATTGCCACTAGTACAGGCACGGGCACCATTGTTAAAATGTCGCCACAAGCATTTGCCACCCTGCAGCAGCAGCAGCTCAAGCAGAAGCAGGCAGCTAATTCCACACAGCAGACAGCGCAGCAACCACAGCAGCAACAACGCATTCTTGTGGGAAACACTGCCATTTCGTCGAACAAAAATATAGTATTTCAGGCGCTGCCCAAGGCAGCAACAAAAATACTCAATGCCAGCAACAGCAGCCAAGTCAAGCCGCTGGCCACTGCGAATCTCTCGCCGCAGCAGCAACAACGGATTGTACTGCAGAGCTTCAAGCAGCCGTTGGTGAGCTCCAGCGCCGCTGCACAAACCCAAACGACAACGCGTATTATACGTACCACACCCGCAACAACTGTCACGGCCACGCCTACAGCAAACAATCAGATCATAACCCTGGATTGTTTGTTGCAAAAGTCAACGCCTGGAAAACTATTAACCACAACCGCTGGAAATAATATTATTCAGCTGGGAAATGCCAGTGGCACCGGAAATATTATTACATTGGCATCAAGTGGGCAGCAGCAGAAACCGCTGCCAGCAGGAGCAACACGCATTGTGACCGCCGGTAGTCAAGTCAGCATGGTGCCCAAGATTATAGGAAAGACTACTGTGGTGCCCGGTAAACCGTTAATGCTGCAAGCCAAGACACTCAAGTTGAGCACTAACAACACTGTAGCGCAGAACACAGCAACCACAGCAACCGTAGCAGCAAAGAGCACCGGCCAGAATATTGTCATCGGCGGGCAAACGGTCAAACTGCAGGGCGCGGTAAGTTATGGAACTTTAACAAAGTTTATATATTTATTTATTCTACTTTTGCTTACAGTTTGCTGCCCATAAAGCCGGTGGGGGCACCATGCAAACTGTTATTATGGGCAATCAATTGCTGCGCTTAGCTACCAGCACCAGCAACACAACAGCCAGCAACAGCAGCAATACGACCAACAGCATTGTAAGCGCGCCGAAGACATTGCTCATTGGGGGCAGCACACAAGCCTTGCGTCTGGGAAAAAATATATTGCTAGCTACCAGCGGCACCAGCAGCAGCAGCAACAACAACAATGCTACAACAACAACCACGGCGAGCGCAACAACGCCTGGCAATAATCTTGTATTTGCCGTGCAAGGCAATGGAGGCCAGTTGTTTTTCTCACCTGGACTCCAAGGTGTGAACTTAAAACCATTGTCCAATATGAAAGTAATACCCATGTCTGCGGCCACAACTATAACCACTGCCAGTGGCGCGAAGCTTTCAAATGTTACGGATACCGTCACGGTGGCTGGCAAGGCATTGAACGCCAAGCTGTTGCCCACAGCTGTGATTAAGACAGCGAGCGGTGGGCATGGCAATTAAGCGAAGCAAGCAACAGAGGCTTGTTAATTACTTTGTTTAACGCAACAATTGTTTGGATTTAATATTAACAACATAATGCTAACATTTATAGTTTTAGTTAAGGTTTAACAGTTTTCTTAAGCAAAAAGTGAGTACCCATAATTTTTTGCGAATTGTACAATTAAAATAAATAGACAAAAAATATCATTGTAAAAAAACAAACACAGAAATATATACACAACTGTTAATTCGCGAATCGGCTGTATTCGAAATCGAAATAAAAGTTTATTGAATTCATAATTCAGTAGTTTAAGCCTTATTATCAGCGAGACAAAACTAAACTATAGTTGAGTAAAACATAGAAAACTTAACTTTAAAAAAAAATGGTGAGAAAACCTTGTTTACTTTATTAGAATGGCGCCTTGGTGTGAAGCTTTATATGGCGATTGAGTTTGATTTTTAAATTAAAGGATTTACCGCAAATATGACACTTGTACATTGTCTTGGAGTCAGTAGGATGCCCTGGGCTGTTGGAATGTAAACAATCTGCCTCAGTCAATGGGCAAACTGTTGGCTCATTAATCTGCAATGATAAGTTTTCTGCTTGGTATAACTGTTCAAGCAAATTCTCAAGTTTTTCGTCGCTGAGTGTGGAATGTGGACTATCTACCTCAGGGACCGTCAACGGGCTAACTACTAGCTTGTTAATAGACATTGGTGTGTTCTCTGATTGGTATGACTGTTGACCCGGTTCAAACTGTGGCGCTGCTAACTCCATTTGCTTTGGCATTTTATGTGTGGCTAGTACATGTGCTTCTAATTTGTCCGAATTGTCAAATATACTATCGCAAAAGGCACACTCTAATTGTATTATTTCTGGCGAGGGCGTTTGCGGTATTTCCACTGGCTGCAGAGTTACCAATGTACGTGCCAGCTCCTCCTCGTTTTCTGCAATATAAGCATATACATAAAGATATTTTATTTGCTTTTAAAGACTTTTTTAAACCTACCACGTATATGTCGGTTGAAATGCGCTTGCAGTTGCTTATTCAATATTTCTGTTGAGGTTTACAATTATATCAGTTTAAATTTATATATTTTTTAGCACACACTTACGCTTGCCACAAAAATCACATTTTGTGCGTGAATGCACGGCCAACTTGTGCTCATTGAGTGTGTCCCTGGAATTGCAAAAGAATCCACAAATTGGGCACTTGAGATGATTTTGTAGTCTATGCCACTTTATGTGATATCTGATGCGCGACTCAGGCACGTTTGTGAACTTTTTGCCGCAGATATGGCACTCACAATTCTTTAGCAGATGTATGTTGTTCATATGTTCGGTGTGCTGCTCCAGTGTTTTTGAGCCCTGCCCACATAATTTGCAGTATATACTGGTATCCACTTTAGGCGCGGGCAGGGACGGGCTGTCGTTAATTTCTACGTCATCTTCATAAGTAAACTTATAAATTTTCTTGTTCGCCTTTTCTTGTATTATTGGTTGCAGTTTGTCTACATTTTGTACCAAAAAGGCTGCCTCTGGCCGATTAATTAGCAACGCCGGTGATGGATGGCTTGGCATATCGAGCGGAACGCGCGCGGTATGCTCTTCTTTAATAGGCACATGTGGTATATCAAAAGGAGCCCAAACATTCTGGCTACCGTCATCTTCACCGCTTTCTTCGTCACTGTCCAAATAAACGAAACCGCAGAAACTCTGCTCCTTGGGCATATCTATTTCCTTTTTTATAAATGTTGCTTGATCATAATGCACCTGGGCCTCCAAACAGCACCGCTTAAATTTGAGCAACCTTTTAAATTCTGATGTACAAGCCGAGCAGATTTGCTGGGATCGTCCGTCGTCTGGATTTACCTATCATAGAGTAAATGTCAAAAAGAAAAGCCAAGCATAATTGTAAAAGTAGTATACCCCAAGGTTCCATTCATTCATCTGTTGTACTACTTCTGACATCTCACAACCATTTATTCCATCGACGGCTCCTAATTCAGAAGCTTGAAATATTGGCGTCATGTGTGTTGTATTGTACATGTAGTAAATGCCGCAAGTACGACAGACTTCCATGTTTTGTTCGGCATCCTCTATGAGCTCGAGATTTTGAAAATTCATTGTAGAGCGATACAATACCAATCCGGTCAAATACTGGCTTGAAAATTTTGCATTTAATAGCAAGTGTTTTGTTTTTTTTTTGCTGTTAAAATAATTTTAAGACGGTTATGGATGACAGTGTGTTTTCTCAGTAAATAAAGCTTGAGCTGATTAAATTACAGAGATTGTTTTTGGTCAGAACGTTAAAAATTTGAATTGTAAATCAATTAGGCGCTTAAAAAGTTTAATAAATCAGAAAGACTGGTTAACATAATAAACATTATTCTCCCTGGATTTATATACATTTACCAACACTATTTTCTTACAGATATTTTATACCCGTGACAAGTAGCAGCTTATTCACAATAACTAAATTGTAACAAAAACAACAAACTCACAAAAAAAAAACAGCAAGAAAATAAATACAAATCATTGCGCAGTTTAAGCTTAAGATTCTTATCATAGCCGCTGATAAACTTGGACTTGGACTTGACGTGAAGTGAAACGTCTTAATTATGAATTTAACGGAGCAAAATCCGTACGGCAATGGCTTGCTCTATGTTGGATTTAACCAGGACCAAGGTATGCGATAATGCACACATGCATTTATGTGTTCATACATATGTATATACAAATGTAGTACATTTAGTTAACTTGCATGTGTATTAAGGAATATATGTATAATTGTGTGTCAGTTTACTTTGTTGTTTACGTATTTATAAGCACGAATCTTTATCGTGCCCAAATAATACTATATTTACTTTATGATTCATTTCTAATTTAACATTTACATTGCAGGATGTTTTGCTTGCGCCACCGACACTGGTTTTCGGGTATACAACTGTGATCCACTGAAGGAAAAGGAGCGGCAATATTTTCCCGAAGGTGAGTAGTGTTAATTTATTTCCCATGCCCTTAAAAAATAATTTCATTTTACATTGTGATATGCGGTTTCAGGTGGTCTCAGCCATGTAGAAATGCTGTTTCGCTGCAATTACCTGGCGCTGGTTGGCGGTGGTATAAGGCCTCTTTATCCGCCCAATAAAGTAATTGTATGGGATGATTTAAAAAAATCGCCAGCCATATCACTGGACTTCAATCAGCCAGTGCGAGCAGTACGTCTAAGACGTGATCGTATTGTCGTTGTACTGGAGGGTGTTATCAAGGTGTACACATTCACACAACAGCCGCAGCAACTGCATGTATTTGAGACCAGCGCCAATCCTAATGGCTTGTGTGTATTGTGTCCGCACAGCAATAAAAGTCTACTCGCATTCCCTGGTCGACGCACTGGCCATGTACAAATCGTTGATCTTGCCAATACAGAGCGTGCGCCGTTGGAGGTGATTGCTCACGAGGCGGCAGTCAGTTGCATTGCACTTAATTTGCAGGGCACACGCTTGGCAACTGCTGGCGAGAAGGGCACTCTTATACGCATTTTCGATACGGATAATGGCAAGAAAGTGTCGGAGCTAAGGCGCGGTAGCAATCATGCAAACATATTTTGCATCAATTTTAATCATCAGTCGACAATGATTGTTGTTGCCTCGGACCATGGAACAATACATGTCTTCAATTTAGAAGACAACAAGCCGCGAGAGTCATCGCTGCCGATAATACCCAAGTATTTCTCAAGTCAATGGAGTTTTGTGAAATTCTCCATACCGCAGGGACCTCGTTGCATTTGTGCCTTTGGTGCCGACTCCAATTCGGTTGTGGGTGAGTGCAGCAATATGAATACAAAAACTATCGCATTAAAACAAAAATCTTGCATCGGTTTTAGCTGTGTGCGCGGATGGACACTACTATAAATTCCTATTTAATAACAAAGGCGAATGCAGTCGCGACGTGTGCACCCAGTTTTTAGAGCTGCAGGATGATGAAACTTAGATGATTTACAAACGCAATTGGGGCGCTTGTTATGCATCTAAAATTAATAATTATTAATTAATAATTATTTACATTAACATACATACATATATATATATACATGTGTTATACAACATTATAGCTAAGCATGCTTTAAACGTACGTTACGTTGGACTTGGGTTAAACTCTACATAACATTACACATTACAACAAGAACGAATTAAAGTTGGGCGCATCCAACTTCTTAATACATTTTGACTAGGGCCTCTCACATATATACACACTTAAAAGCTTATGCGTCAGTGCACATATTGTCAGCAGCAAAGTTTAACTGCTACGTCGGCAGCGAGATTTGGATTACGCGCGAGCAAGGGCGTGAAGTTTTCTATCCGATCGCTCTGTTAGACATCGGTCGGTCATGCTCTCGACTAGTGTGTGCTGAGTTTAAAAGAAATCCGTTAAGTGTTGTATTGTGTTCGTGAATTGGTTATATTCAATTCAACCGGTTGTTCTTCGATTTCACCGGGGGCAGTGGAGAAGAAATTAATATTTCCAAAAGAAAAGCAAAAAGTGTACCTACCTATATATACATTCATACCTAATTTGGTACCTTTAGCTCTTATAGTCTCTAAGTTCGACATTGCTTGTCGAGCTGATCAAGAATATGTATACTTAATAGGGTGCCACGCCTCTTTCTATCTATTGCACATATTTGCACGACAGTCTGCTGTTAGAGTGTATATCAAAGTCTGTCACACTTGTTTCACATAAAACTAGTTAAGATTTTACTTTATTTCTTGTAATTAATACTAATGTTTTTAGCTGTTGGAGGGACTAATATTGTTGGCTATGCTGCGCCACGCCTAAAGGTGTGTGGTATTGTTACTCTCCTCAAAGGCCGGATTTGTGTGGCCTGGCGCAAAGTCGCTCTGCTGCAAATGAATAATCTTAGCCTGTTGCTGTGTGCTAATCGGCACATGCAAATTTTGTAGATTATCCAGTTGTATAGCATTTTGATTTTGTGGTTTTTCAAGTGACGCCGCTGGGGGTTGCTTGCTAAAGAGATTTACACTGGATTTCTTGGAGAAGTGCGCTTCAATTTCCTGTAAAAAATAAACCATTCAGTAAGCTTAGACTGTAGTCTAAAACTGTTTTCTACTTACTGCAAGAGTGCGTCCCTCAGTTTCAGGCAGCGTAAAATACAGCACAATGCAACCAACAATGGCCACTGTGCCATAGAAAGCAAAGGTGCCCGGCAAGGTCAAGGCGCTTAGCATGACCAGAAATAGTTTATTGGCCAGAAAGCCAAATACATAACCAATGCCGCCTGAAAATCCTGAAGCGCTGTTGCGTATATCAGCTGGAAAGACTTCACCGATCAGCACCCAGGGTATCATTCGTATGCCCAAATGGGAAAAGAAGGCCGACAGCAGCAAAAGAATAAGCGGCACCCAAACCAAATAATTGCGCTCCTGCTTGGGCACCGTTAGCAGCAGCTCCTCCACAATAGGTGGCTTAGGTGTAGCCGGACTTAGTATCGCTGACGCCAAAGTTGACTGTTTTGTGCTTACAACTGACAATATCGTTGTGGATTCCAGGCCTAGTTCATCAGGCGGCAATGTGCTCTCTAGCTCCCGCTTCTCGCGTGTTCCTGCGTTTATTGTTGTATCCAAAAAGCTCATGCTGGTGGTGGTGTCCATCTCCAGTTCTGGCAGCAGCGTGGTTAAAATCTGCTCCTGCTGTTGCTGCTGCTGCTCATCTGCAAATATTTTCGATATATTTGCCTGGGAAATGATGCTCTCCTTGGGTACAATAGCTGAGGCATTCACCACCACATTGTTGACTGCAAAGCCGGGCACATCGTTCAGAAAATGTGCATAGGTGGCAGTACCAAAGAAGCAAAGACCCGTGCCCACAGTTGAGACAAGCACCAATGGACGCTTGCCCGTGAAATGTATAAGAATAACGCCCATTATGGTTGCCAGCATCTCTGCCACTCCGAGCAGTATGGTGGCGTGGTATTTGTTCATCGGCGCTTTTAGCGTATGGAATATCTGCACAGCGTATGTTTGCAGCGGCGTCTTGCCGGAAAAGTGACCTGTGAAGAAGGTGAAGGCCACAAGCAAGAATGGCGCAATAAAAGTGCGCTTGCGCCACATATGCAGGCGCATTTTCAAGGTGCGACGCTGACCTGGTATCACACCATCCGCCGCATCTGAGATAGCCTTTTGTGTGATTAGCTCGTCGTAGAGTTGATTGAACTCCGTCTCGATCATGTGCTCTGGCACCCAGCCACGGAGCCATTGCAGCGCCTTAACTGCCTCACGAAAACGTTGCTCACGAATCAACCAGACCGGACTCTCGGGCACAAAGCACAGTAGAACTATGCTTATCACTGGAAAGGCGGCACTTACGGCTGCCACAGTACGCCAATCCATTAGAGAGCCGAGTATGAATTGTATAAACACGCCGGTTATAACACAGGTGGTGCCCAGTGCTGACAGTATACCACGATACTTGGGTTGCGTAATCTCGGCCACATATGTGAGCACCTGCAATAAAAAGTTGAAGTTCATTAGCGGCCGCATCACTTGACATTTATGTACTTATATATGTATATGTTTGGATTTGCACTCTACTAACGTCTACTTGCCACATTAAATGACATTTGAAGGCGAGATTCAAGTGCTTTTGTGTTTACCACTTGCGCATGATCGTATCTTATGTGAGCTTATCCATAATTAAATCAAATACATAGTAATATGTATTAGTTAAAATCTCCATCGATTTTTATTCAAACCTATTCATAAAGGACTTTTGGTTTTATTTCTAATTGATTTTAAAATAATTAAAAAGTTTTTCAAAAAAACAAATTTGGCATTTTTTCAAGATGTATCTAGAATTCTCGCAACTTCAGCAAAGTACAAATAAAACAGATTTTTGCCTAACCAGCAAAGAGAAACACATTAGTGCCGCTTAAGATTTTAAATAGGCATTAACTATCCGTTTCAATATTTACGAGTAGGTTTGCATACATAATAAGTAGTTGAGGCACACGATTTGCCAATGGAAGTAATATTTTGGGTATCTTTGCTTTATATGACAGGCACTTATAATGTAAGAGGATATCTATATAAGACAAAATGGCAGAATTATAAAACACGCTCGCCACTGATTACGCCAAATGCATTGCCAGATTACTGCGATGCTGCACTTTGTCCTAAAGGTGTGCGTCACGTTGCCTGCAACAATCCGTTCGTAAGTTGTTTCCTTAAATCCAGAACATTTACCCAAATCAAACACCGCATTACTTTAAGTGGGGTCAAAAGTGCAAAAAACCACGTGAAGGTATCAATATGGAAAAATATAAGAGTATCATTATTGACGGGCATAATAAGTTCCGACGCGCAATTCAAGACGGTAAACACGAGATAAAAAGAGCCGCTTCCCTGCCAGCACTTACTTGGGACGACGAACTTGCCACACTGGCAATGCGAGCTGTTAACTTTTGTGAAGAACCAAAAATTGCTGACTGTGCAAATACAGCGCGTTTTCCCCATGTGGGTCGATACCAATATAGCACGATATTGAGACCAGTAAGAACAAGAGGTATTTTGAGGCGTTGGAAATATTCGTTGCCTATGCAGATTGTTCACTTCCGAAATGAGAGTTTGCGAAGCTTTCCACCAAATCCGAATCAAGTCGAATCAAATATGGGGAGTCTTATTTTTCATAAGACGACCCTGTTTGGATGCGGCATGATAACTTTGTTAAAATATGGTATCACCTATTTACAGTGCTTATATAATGAGCAGCCCAAGGCTGGTGATACAATTTATAATATTGCCCCGGATAAACCTTAAAAATTTCAACAACGATTTGTTATAAATTCCAAAAAACAGAGAATAAATAATAAAAACTAGCTAATGATGCATTATTTGCTGTAAAATCAACTATTCCAAGCTATAAAGACAAGCTATGAAATTATCAACAAACTTTTGTGTTCAATTAACAGAAGGCAATAAACCAAAGAAGCAATTGTCTATGAGTACAAGGTTAAAAGCTTAAACAATTAGAGAATTGCTCAGTTGGTTAGCTCGCAACGCGATCACTTACAGGTGCCTCCATCAAGCCGCCGCCGAGGCCAGCCAAGCATAAAGCCGCATAAAGATGCTCCGTGCGCGTTGAGAAGTGAAACAGTAGCCAAGCAGCCAGTATGGGTAAATTGACAAACTAAAAGTGTCATCGGATACAAAACAAATACAAACATTAGAACAAAAGATCACGTGTTATGCATAAACAATGATCCTCAAATTTGCAATTTAAAGTTCAGTGTGTTAATGTGCCAATGCTTTGCGGTTGACAGAGATCGCATCTGATTATAAGCAGTTGGCTTACCTGCATAGCTCGTCGTTTGCCCATCGGTTGGGTCAGCATTCCTGAGAAGATGCAGCCCAGTGGCACACATATCAAGTTAATGGAACCTGTTGTAAGTCAAATTTAATTCAGGCATACATACATTGTAGTTACTTTACTTACTAAACCAGGATACTTCATTTTTGCTAAGCACTATGTCGCTGCCGTTCCCCCCGCTGCGTCCCTCTCCGCCCTGTATGGCGGGTATCACAATTGTTGGAAAGCCCAAGGTCATGCCATAGCCTAAGCATGAAAAATGTAATATATACATTAGGAATACAAATTTAAATTCACTTGGGAAATTTTGTGGAAATTTTAACAATGATAAGCAATAAATTAGCGTTGCACACGTTGATAAAATCAATTTCTCAAGCAAGTTGCAAGTTTTAAATTTTCCACATTATCAAATGTAAGGCATGAATGAATTATTTACCGAATAACAAGGTGTTCTTAATACTAACAGCTAGAAACTGTGGCAGCGCACTACGAAAATTACTAATTTCCAAATCTTTAATGGCCGAAATGCGTCGATTGTTGTTATTGTTGCCATTTTGCATAAATAAGGGACGATCATTCACAGCGCTAAAAGTAAATACAAACAAACATAAATTGTGTTATTCTCTACATGCATATGTATGTGTAAATTTATTATTAAGCTCTGCATAAAAAAAGGATTCGGAATTTGCATAAGTTAGTCCGCTATGTCACTCTGTCTGCTTATGTAAATTATCCTTCTACATGGATAATATTCAGTTTGGAATTTCGAGCTTTCTCTCTCCTCCTTCAGTTGCTCCCCACAGTTTAAAATATAGTATATTGTTTCAAATTAAGTATATGTAAGAGAGATCTATGTAATTTCATTTCCGTTTTTGGAATATGGTGTGCGGGTTGTGAATGAAACTGACTCTTCATATAGGTCTAGTCACCAACAATGTTGTTCCATTTGCATTACCAACTACTCCTTGCAATAACAACTCCGAGTACTCAGTACGGATTACAACAGACTTTATTGTTTATTTAACTGAAAGGCCTCGACTTTGAATCTCAAGCGGTGTATTTGTTATATTTTTTAAAAATTAATAACTAACATTAAACCAGAATTGATTAGGTTTTGCCTTTTTCCCAATCCTTGCAATAAATGGGTTTGTTTACATTCCTAATAAATTAATGCCAATTTTTTTTAATTTTTAAGAAAGTATTTAATTTAATAAATGTTAAATACGTGTATATTCTCATTCATTTGGCGTCGACTGTCAATTATCCCTATTTATAGAGTCTTACACTGTCATCGGCACTACCCCTTCTTTAAGAACAATAAAGCCTTCTTAACTTTTGCTAATTTGTTCCAATTCTTATCTACTTATTTTATGTTCAAAATGTTTTGTGTATTTTACCCATTTTTCTCGGCGCTAACAGCTGATTTGGCATTGAACACCATAACGTATAATTAACGCCGTTTTTATATTTATTTTATGTATTGTTCTTGTTTATACTGCTGAAGAGCGTAACATTTGCTTGCAGAGCAGTATAAATTTAAAAAAGTATATCAAGAAATGATTATTATCAGTTATTCAGCATTCGTAGCTTTCTTTATTGCCACAGCTTTTTTTTATATTTTGGTTATTTATTTCACTTTTTGGGTTTGCTTATTATTCGTCTTTTGTTGTCACAAATTGTAACTACGTGTTAATATGCGCGAATTGTTAATAATTTCTTTTTGCCAGTTTTGTAAACGAAGCTCACGTGGGAGCCAACAAATTGTTTATAGCAATTAGCCAACAATATTAATTAGAAAGATCGAAAAAAGTTCAATGTGTGCCTTAAAATTTTATTTATAAATGGAGACCATAGGCGCAAACATTTGTATATATATAGTGCACATATATGAAAGCTGTAAAAATAAACAGGTAAATATATTTTACGCATAAACCAGTTAACTTTACGAAATGTTTAACTCACACACTTAACATCTCAGGGCTTTCACCTACACACCCAAGATGTTTTTGCATTTTTATTATCTTTTAAATAGCCGCAGGCTATAAGCTTAATTTATGGCCGAATATATTTGTATATACAAATATTTGTTTTGTTTTTCGTTTGCTTTCATAGGTATCTTTGGTGCTATGAGCTAGCTGACACACACTTTAGTCTAATATTTCCACCGATCGAAAAATCGAATCGGAGTTCCTTTTTTAAAAAAAAAAAAAACTTGTTTTATTACGTATACAACCAGTAGGAAGCTTACTAGTCACAACTATTCCAATTATTTAAAACAAATTCTAAATGCCAATTGTTAATGCAAATGTGAGAAACCGTAACCGGAATCACCAAGAGTTGGTTATTAACGTAAATCTTAAATGCGGCGCGCTGCAGCCTTATTTCTAGGACTCTAGAAGTTAAATATAGGTAGCACTGGCACTGGTACTGGCACGACACGACGGCGACAAATTTAAAATCTTTATATTGCACTTGAACTTTTAATAGGCCTTAAATGTTGCGCGTTGTACAGTTAAAACCAAACTGAACATATGTGCCTGTATGCGCGCGACTGTGTATTTGCTCTAAGCGCAGCTTACAAAACAATGCCCTAGCAGCAACGGCAACAACAACGGCAACAGCAAAGCTTCTCTCAAAAAAGCACTCTCACTCACCCATACAATAACGCTACCCCTCTCTGCTTATTATTGACAGCGCTGCTGCTGCTGCTGTTGCTGCTATTGGAATTGGTTGGTCAAAAATATTTACTAACACGAGTAGTTCGCGTAGTACCTGTTGTATAAATTTCCATAACCAAAGCCAAACTATATGTAGTATACATTACATTTTGGTTTTAACAGATGCATAAGAAGAACAATAATATGAACATGAGCATTGGATTCATTTTTGAAAAGAAGAAGCACCTTCAGATATTTAAATTTGGAAAAAGTAAAGAGATGCCTGCTTTGATTTAAAACAATGTGCACAAAATTTTCTCCGTGCTCCCCTTTTTATGCCCCCTTGAATGTCAGAGCTTAATAGAATAGTTAAATACACGCATATACCTATGTACGTATGCATAGTGCAATGCACACAAAGTACAACAATAATAACAACAAAATGCCAACATTCTTATTTTTACATTATGTACCGCTGTAAACAGACTGAAACCGGCTTCTATAGTTATCCTATATATAGATACTTACAATTAGATTTAAAGCATACATAAATAAAATCAATTGTGTCATAATACACGCACACAGACACACTCGTGTGTGTACATTTTGTACTTGCTGTTTTTTGTTATTGTTGCCTAACAAAGCTGCACAGCTTGTTTGACGAAATCATATACAAAGCTGCTTTATAGAATAGAACGACAATTTTAAAGAATAAAACTGCAATAATAGTAACTGACAAAAGAAATTGAAACCGGTTTCAAAATAAATTACCAATTTACTATAGCAACAAGTAACTTTCGCTTAGGTAATGCATAGGCTCTGCATGCTCTGTATATTTTTCTCACACTATTTTAAATATTATAATTTGTTTATTGTTAAGGTTAAGGTTAGTTTGCAAAATAAATGGATACTATTGAGAGGTGCTAGAAATTATATGACACAGGTGTCATTATTTACATATCAACAGCAAATATCAGACACGAATAATGCACGTAAGCTTTAATAGCTTCTCCATAGCTTATCATCACAAGAGACAATGCTATCGTTCCACTTTATTGTAATTTGGATTTGCGTTTTGTTTTGAGTAAGAAAAGTGTTTGAAACTGGTTTGCTAGTAGCTTCAGCTTAAAATTTTTTTTTTCTGTTTTTACTGTTTATTTATACATACGCACACATATTTCCGTTACAACGTTTGAAGTTATTACTTTCCGAGCTCTACGTATATCGAAGGTCATGGGACGCGGCAACACAATGTGCATGAACAATTTCAATTAAACGGTTTTTGGCGGCTGCGCCAACACACGTGATCGTTGCAGGTGATTTATGTTTGTATTTTTACAAACACACATAAACATATAAACGCCAGAATATATAATTGCTGTAGTATGCTGTCAGCCACTTTGAGAGTAATACATGTTTCCCACTGTACAATTAACGGAAATACGAAATTTTAATAATTTAAGGCATTATCCGATTACATAAGCAAACACACGGAGCTTAATTTTTTACCGCACAAAACTGTAACTTAACAATTTTAGCATGAATTTCATTTTCTTTTTATTGATAGTATCAATTTGATACTATAGTAAATATGTACTTGAATTTGAAACATACATTGAGGGTATTTGCCGACTTATGTTTCTGCGCAAGCGTGCCTCTGCCATTCTGTTGTAGTTCCCGTTACTTTTAAATATTAATAACCATGTGCTCCTTTTCAACTGTACGGGGCAACTAAAAGACTGTCCAAAGTTTATTTCGTACCTTTGTGAATTTTGAATACAGACCGAAATCGCACTAAGCGAAGCAATAAATATTTTGTTTAACAAATTAGCGATATACTGTTGATTGGAAACTAATACAAACGCACATTAGTACGCCCATAAAATTGGTGACCGGGCTTTGCATGTGTGGAAATCTTTAGGTGATGTGAGTAACAATTCAAAATTTTCAAATTAAAGCATTTGTTACTAAAACTAAACTTAGATTTACAGTTTAAATTTAACCACCTTTTTATTAAAAAAAAACTGCCTTCTTGACATTGCCTCAAAAGCGACGCATTTTTTGCAGTCACACAATAAGTATACGTATTGACTTTAAAATACCACAGCTTTTTGTGCTCACAGATACATGGTCACACGTACGCATAGGACTCTAAATTTGAATTTGCACACTTTTGGCAAAAAGCACTAAAAAATACCAAATATATACACATTTACGTATGCATGTTAATGACTGAGCGTGTAATTTCAGTCTTCGTCAACAGCTGTTAGAGTTTTTGATTTAATGCTCCCGCGTGTTTTGCACACAATTCGGAAACAGCTTTATATATTTAATCCTACAAGATATATAGTAAAAATGAGCGCAGAGGAAGCAACACCCCCAAAACGCAGTATGCCAGCGGTTATTGGGACGCACTCAGGAACCTTTCACTGTGATGAGGTTGTAGCTTGTTTTATGCTCAAACAATTGCCCGAATATGAAAATGCTGAAATATTCCGTAGCCGAGACGATAAAGCACTACGAGAAAAATGCGACATAATTGTGGATGTAGGCGGAGAGTTTGATCATGCCAAGAAATGGTACGATCATCATCAATTGTCGTTTACAGATACATTCAACAGTGTGCGACCGGAGTTCAAAGAGGAATTCAGTATTAGGTAAGAGTTGAACATGTCGATGAAACTCCATATGGCTATTGAATTGTATATTTTGCAGACTAAGCAGCGCGGGCCTAATATACTGTTTCTACGGCGAGCGTGTAATCCAAAGTATTTTGCAGCGGGAACGTAAGATCCAATTGTCGCCTGAAAACCTAAGGATGGCATTTGTACAAATCTATCGCAATTTCATAAGTGAATTGGATGCCATTGACAATGGAGTGCCTATGTTCGAGGGTGGCGAGCCACGCTATAAGATATCGACTCATTTATCAGCACGCATTGGCAAACTAAACCCATCTTGGCAGGAAAAAAATGTTGATGTTGATGAGCGCTTTCATCAAGCCATGTCCTTGGCGGGTAATGAGTTTGTCGAAAACGTATTGGAGGTTGTGTGCTCCTGGATAGCAGCGCGCGATCATGTTCGCCATGCATTAGAGCAGGCTAAAACTGTACATGCTAGTGGAGAAATTCTGTTGCTAGAACAGTTTTGTCCGTGGAAAGCACATTTAGCGGATTTGGAAAAGGAGCTAAAGCTGGAGGGTGTACCCAAGTTGGTCATATTCAATGATGGCACCAGTTGGCGTGTGGCTGGGGTGCCTATAACGCCAAGCAGTTTCTTGGGACGCAAGTTTCTGCCCACGCCCTGGCGTGGATTGCGAGATGAGGAACTAAGTCAAAAGGCAAACATAAAAGACTTGGTTTTTGTTCACCACACTGGCTTCATAGGTGGTGCCAAAACAAAAGAGGCTGCTATGGCCATGGCGCAAAAAAGCATGGAATATGCTGATGAATAAGCGTAGTCCTTACACATTCAATAAATTCCAGCTATACTGATCCTAACAAATTTTATTTGTGTTTCTTTACCATTTTAAAGTGTTTTTTTTACAAAATTATGCTTAATCCATACGCGTTTTGAGCGAGCGTTCCGTAATCTTGTCCTTTTCGATAATGTAGACCGTTGCACCCCAACCACTCATAGCATCGCGATCAAATGCATTCACCATTGACTGAGCAATGACCTCAAAAAGCTGATCCGGCTCCAGGTCTGGGCGCCATAATGTTTCGCACATTCCGTACAGCTGCTCAGCACAAGTGCCAGCCACTACGAAGTCATCAGGCTCATTAGGACATCCTATGAGATCCATGTTGCAAATAAATGGTTTCATTGTCTTTGGATCCAAGCCAGCCACCACCGGCTCAATAAAGTACGGTCCGAAGCGGTGCTCGTAAAGAAAACTTGACAACATTGCAGAGAAAGGTTTGGGTGCCATCTCTCTATTCTCTTTTGTTTCATAGACATTTTTCCGGAACATCAGACGGTCCCGCACGGTTAGTATATCAGTCTGCAAGCCAGTCAAACCCAGGAACATGCGAGGGGCAATGTGGAACACCTTCTTGAAATCTGTAGAAATTGTTTGTGCCTGCACACCAAAGCGATGATCCGTAGCAATGGCCACGCAGTCCTTGCCGCGCATAGCGACGACGCAACCTCCATTGTAAGCTAAAATGGACATTATGACTATGCTTTAATATTTGTTTGAGTTCGACAAATAAAACTTGTAAAATGCAAACGCCGCTTCGAAGATGACTTTTTGTTTCTGCGTGTAGACGGCGTTGCCAGACTGCCAACGAGAAAAAGTGCTTAATTTGACAAGTAATTTTAAATTGAAAAGCTATCGAGACAAAGTGATCGGTGTAGAGTTCCAAACAGTTTTAAGAGAGTTTAGTAAAAGTCCACCGAATTAATTATGATGAGTTTCATTTAATAGCTATTTCTTATGTATAGTTTCATATTTGTACAGCTTAACTCCATTTAAAATTATTTACTTTTACCGTATTCATGGTAGCTCTGGTTTAGTATTAAGTACTACATTTATTGTAAACTACCAATAAAAATACAATTTGGTATGTTTATTATATTAATTGTATTAATCTGATTATTTCATTAAAGCAATACACCTCAATTCATCTAAAAGTCGCTATTTTTGTATGGCAGATGAGTCAGTTGACACTAATTAGCGAGTATTAAATGTATCTGGTCAATTGGCGCAGCACACTGTCATCCACACGAGAATTAAGTCAAATAAAAAAAGGCCTACCGAAATGTGCGTGATATCAAAGGTGTACAAAATTTAACATTAAAAACAACAACACTAAATGTTTCACTGGCTACTGAGCACCAAATTGTTCCACTGCACGCGTCCTTGTTTTGAGGAATCAATAAATTAACAAGCAAAGCAACAACGACAATTGAAACTTGTGGCAAATAGGTAAGCCGACCGCAGCTTGCACAACAAATATAAGGTGAAAATTACAAATTCATAAATACCAAGAACTAGACGAAACTAGAATGGCAGAAGCAATGGTTGTAGAGGAGCGGACGGCGACGCCGAAGCGTTTCTTTTGTCACATGTGCAATGTGGAAATTAACATTCCGAACACCGACTACACTTGTCCGCTGTGCTCAAACGGATTCGTTGAAGAACTGCCAGCCAATGCGCCTGAATTGTCAGCTTCCACCTCTAATAGCGCCTCCATAAGTGATGCCGGTAACATAGGTACCAGTTTTAGTCCCGGCGGTAGTGGTATCCTCAATGTTGAGTCTTTAAGGAACGACATTGTGTCACTGCTTAGCATGCGAAATGTGCCCAATCTGGAAATAACTATTGAGCCCAATCGCCGGCATGTCTTGGGTTTGGGTAGCGGTGGTGGTGCGGCAACTCCTGGCAGCAACATTGGCGGTGGACGCGTGCGACCTGCAAATCTGGATCGTTTGGATAATGTCTTGTATGATTTTCTGCAGAGTTTGCCATTGTCAGGTGCTACTGCCGAAATTGTAGCCGGGCCTGGAGGCAGTGTTGGTACTGGAAATTCGCATATGTTTTTTATGGGCAATCCAGGTGATTATGCTTGGGGAAGGGAGGGTCTAGATACAATTGTTACTCAGATGCTTAATCAAATGGAGACATCTGGCCCGCCGCCGCTATCCACGCAGCGCATCAACGAAATACCAAATGTAAAAATCAGTGCCGAAGAAGTAGAACGCAAAATGCAGTGCTCTGTTTGCTGGGATGATTTTAAGTTGGATGAATCCGTACGCAAGCTACCCTGCTCGCATCTTTATCACGAGAATTGTATTGTGCCATGGCTGAATCTACACAGCACCTGTCCCATCTGCCGCAAATCGCTGGCCAATGACGATGATACCGAAGGCACCGACGAGGACTATGTCTGGTTGAACAATATGGTGGAGACCGCCAATAGGTCCAGAGCTCAATCAGCACAGAGCAATACATCTAGTCAAACAACAACAACAACAACAGCCGCCGCAGCAGCACCAGCAGCAGCATCGCAGTCGGCAACAGCTGCAGCTCCCAATCAGCTCAACAACGTGTTCACTTTTGATGAAGACAATATGAATTTGGACTAATTCCATCTGTGGAAGAGTCGCTTGTAGGCTACGATTGAACGAGCATACGAAACCTGATATTCAAAATTCAACCTAGCACACAAAATCCAAAACCGTTTCTTATATTCATAAAATTTTTCCTAAAAAATATTATAAATACGTACATACATTATTTATTTTGCTGTTGTCTAATGCGTCAAGGTTGGTAAAATACATTACAAAAAAAGTATAATTTAAAATCTTTGCCTCATGTAAAATGTTGGAATGTACCAAACGAATAAATATGCTTGCAGACTATACCCACATATAAATACATATATGAATACAATTTACAATGCTAAGTAATACGAATGTTTAGTTACAATATTAACTTGCGCTTTATTTATTACAATTGCAGATATTACTTATATACATGTATAATTCAATAAATAAACTAGTTACTAGTTTTAAAACTCAATTTGTAATGCTAATAATGCAGCTTGTGAAATTTAAGAATCACAAACATTTAATAAAACAAATAAAACAAGCTTTATTTGTCATTATGCTACATTTAGTTTGAAGATTGCAAAGTGCTGGCGCCTTAAGACAAATTTTTGGGCATAAATCAGCTGTTTCGGTTAGCCAATTGGCACTACGTGGCAACGCCATGTAAAAAGTTTATTGATGCAGCGACAATTGTTGTTGTTAAAAGTAGGCGCTAATTTAAAGCAAAGTAATTGTTAATAACTGAAATTTGAATGCTGCGGTTGCAGAGCGCATACAAAAATGGCAACTATAAGCAAGAATTTTGAAATATTGCAGCTGACAGAAGTGGTAAATTGACATAATCTTTAAAAATGTAAGTTATGGTAAAAACATATGAAAATGCAGGTGCGTGAGCATTATATGCGCTACTTGGAGCGCCAACTGCAGGAAAATGTATGTGCCTGGGCGGCCTCGTCCCGAAATCATCATAAGCCCACAGCTTGGGCATGCATTACGCTCAGCGTAAAAACTTTGGAATCGCGTGCACTTAAAGCATGTCAAGCGGCATTATTATATCAGCGCGCCATGATCAAGATGGTAATATTAATACTCCATAAATGTTAGATTTAGCTACAATTGTTTGTTTATTCAGATAGCTGCTGTGCGGCGTAATACTCAGGAATGTCGATTAGCTGACTCACTTTTTAAAAACATGCAGCAGGAGCAGTCTCTTGGACAGGATGAAGAGACATTGCAGAAGCTTGACAACAGTCGCAGCACAAAACAGTTTGTCGATAAAGCAACACAAACACTGCAAGACATAACAAATAACGATAGTTATGCAAGCTACACGCTGGGTGAGAAAATGGATTTGTTCCAAAGAAAATTCCTAACGCATGAGAGTCAAAAAGAAGAACCGCCGATTGAAGTTAACGGTGAGGCAAGAACGCCAATATTAAGCACAGAGGATACAGTGGCACAAGAGCTGGCAAAACTCTTTGATGACGAACCAACCGATCTGAATGCCATATTTGGCATTGAAGTGCAGGCAACAGCAACAGGGGCAACCCAACTGCCTTACTCAGAGCCAAGGCCCGCCGACGTCAAGGCAGCGCAAGCATCACCCACAACGCCGCAACCAGCTTCACATAGAAAAACTCATATAGATCTAAGAAGTAGTCGGTGGCCCTGCGAGCTCTATGCCCAACGTCGCCTGCTGAGTGCATGTTTGGTGCGTCTGCTAGATGCCGACTGGCGTTGCGAGCACTCCCTGCGTTATAAATTCAATTTGCTTTTTGGCGAAGACAGCGATGATGAATTTTCCACACAGATAAGTAGTCCTAGCATTGATTTGGTTGATGAGGTGCTGCTGGCTAGCTGCATTCTACGCATACGCCCGTGGATAGTGCGGCATCTGATGCCGCCACTACAAGAGGGTCTCATTGGCAATCGCTTTTTGTTTAAGAAACTGGCCAAAACGTTAGCCCACAATATTGTCCTAATCAATCCATATGCTTCCGAACAGCATGTCAAGCTGGCTATAGAACATATGTTCTGCATGCTACCCAGAGGAGTACAAAGCGCGTTGGATTTGGATATGATGCCAGGGTTAGTCGTTGATAGGTTTGAGTGTTAGGGAAGCTTTATGCTTGGTTACTAAAATCGCAATTCTAAAGCAATAAAACGTCATATATACACTTTCCGTAGTTGTTAAACCCGAAGGGTTTTCTAGTCTAGCAGTTTGATAAAACGTACTCGCACGCACCAAATTTGTATTCGTAAAAAATACAAACCAAATTGTTTTAGAACATAAAAATACGTGGAAATATTTAAATTTTGTTGTTTGTTTAAATTATAATTAATTCAATGATTACAATAATTATTTCTGCACATCTCGGTTCAGTTTTTTTTTTATAATTATATAAATTTTAATATATTTAATAAACGATACATATAATATAGTTTTTGACGAAATTGCTGCTGC
This sequence comes from Drosophila busckii, assembly GCF_011750605.1. Lineage (NCBI taxonomy): Eukaryota > Metazoa > Arthropoda > Insecta > Diptera > Drosophilidae > Drosophila > Drosophila busckii. The sequence goes on along the minus strand of NC_046607.1, from coordinate 1,893,016 downwards.
GGCTGCTGCTGCGAGTGCAACAACAGTTACGCCTGTGGCTACTTTTGTTGCTGTTGTTACTCTTACGGCTGTGTTTGTTATTATTGCTGTTGCTATAATGGTGGATGACGTGGTCTTGTTGTGATTGGTGTTGTATTCCAGCTGCTGTTGTAATTGTTGGCGTGTTGCTGTTGTTGTTGCTACTGTTGTGGCGTCTGCAGCAGCTACAATGTGTTGTCGCTCTTATGGTGAGACAACTGAGACACTACCTAGTATCGGGTATCTGATTTGTGTTTGACGCCGCATTTGCATTTTGTTTATATTTTTGCTGTTGCTGCTGTTGTTGGGAGCCCGTGGCAGTCTCTGCTGGCTGTGATCGTCCACGTCTATCGATGCCACCTCGATCAGCTGGCGTTGGCCTGACGCCAGCACCAGCTGCACTTGCTGCTGCCGGCACGACTCCACCGCCACCCAATGTATTCATGCCGCCTGCTGCAGCTGTGCCACTCGTTTGTGTTGTTGCTGTTGTATTGTTGGCCTTTTTGTTCTTGTAGCGATACTCATCGCATACAAAATCCTCTGGCGAGGTTTGTTGCATTTGATTAACCTGTCGTGCCATACGCTCCTGTTGCGGCTGCTGCTCTTGTTGTTGCTCCTGCGCATTGTTGTTGAGCAATGTATCCTGTTCCTGTTGCTGTTGGTTGCTATTGCTGCTGCTGCTACTATTGTTGCTGCCGCCGTCATTTTGATCTTTATTTACATTATCACTCTTGGCCAAACTATCGCCATCATCATTGGCTGCATTCAAGTCCAGTTGCTCTGTACATAACAATGACAACCATACCGACTGCACGAACATCGAACTGTAAGCAGTTAAAACTATAATTAATTGACTTTTCCCATGAGCTTTCCTAAAAAAGATTGCTCACCGATCGGCGCGTTTACGCTCAACTTCCGCCCATTCGGCATCCGTTAGAATAGGCTGCATAAATTTAGCGAGCAAGTACTGTGACTGCGAGGCATCACCACCAGAGGATGATGCGCCGCCGCCAGCTTGGCCAGCGTTGACGCCTGTGCTGCTACCATTGCCATTGGATGTGCCCGAGCCAACACTAATGCCCAGCGCATTACTAGCACCAACCACGCTGCCACTAAGGCAACTGCTACCGACCACCTGGCAGGATAGAAAACAAGTGGGATTTAGTGTGCGGTCCATGGGTGTATTAAATAATTTGAAATTTTACTTCTCTGGCGTTGAGTGTATTGGCGGCCAGACTGCTCGACTGTGCTTGCTGATGATTGCTGCCCGATGAGAAAGTCGCGCCCACGGGCCAATCGGTGGTGCGCAGATTGGGTGGCGGTGCATTTACACTGCTGCCAACAGCAGCGCTGCCACTACCGCCTGCGCCGCTAATCACTTCGGCCATGGTTGCATTCGAATTCGATGTTGAGACTATAGGATGCGCGCGTCTTGGCAGTCGATCAATTTGGCGCGATGCCTAAAAATAAATAAATGAAGATTGCCACAAAATGCAATGCACACATGCACACATGCACACACGCACACACAGACAAATAATTACATAGTTAAATATATGCATTTAGACAATAAACAAGCAAAGATTGCTGGCATTCACTCACCGTCGCCTGTTGCCTATCCATTTGCATTTGCATCTGCAATTGTTGCAATTGCGATGTTGGTGGTCCGCCACGTCTAACGCCGGACAGCTGTGAGAGCAGCTCTGCAATTGGATCTACAGACTCGCGACCCGATGGCGATAATGCCGACAGTCCACTCGATGAGCTAAAGTGCATATTGGAGCGACGGGTGCGGGGGCCGCCCAAGGTGCGTCCTGGTATGCGGCGCACACCACCGCCATGTCTTATGGCCGACGGCTCGTCGTATTGTCTAAAGGTTAAGGCAACCAAAATAAATTATATGCAACATTTTTTATGCTGTTTAAAAATAAATAAAAATCCAACTCTTATGGTATTGTTATTGTTTTGATAAGGATATTAAAAAGGATATTAACTCGCGTGGTCCTTGCCGATGCTCCAATGTGAGATGACCAGCAAAATCATCTGTGACTAGATTCGGCTCACCGCCCGGTAAACCAGCGCAAACAGGACATACCACCTCCAGACTGGTTTCTGCATGCACAGCCGAAACGTGCTCCAATAATGTGGCATCACTGAAGCCCATTTTTTTACAATAAGGACACGTAAATGATTGTGGCTGCTCCGTGGTTAGCATTTCACCGCCAAAATATAATTCAATATCCGAGCGGGTAAGTATGCATTGCATTGGATGCTCAACCAGATGCCGTGTGGAGGTGACGCCATCCTCATAGCAATCGGCGCACAGATCATAATCGTAACAGATTAAGCACTTGTAGCGACGCCCATTAAAATTACTCTTTAGACATGAATCGCAGCTGACACCTGAATAATAAGCGTTAGTTATACATATGTATGTAAAAAGTTAATGTACGTTTTGTTATGCGTTGTTACCTTCATGGCGACTCATTATTTAGCAGCAGCACCCAGCAGCGGCGTCGACGTCTTCACGTCCACTTGATAGGCGCCTTTCCTATTTACAATTAGGAGCACTCTATCGTTGTCGTAGTAAAGGTGTGATTTTTATAAACTTGCGTTCAAGCTTTAAGCACCTTTTTATTCTTCTTAATTTATTATGTTTACACTATACTTCGTATATCCATAAGCAAAGCTGCAAAAAGTTGTTAAAAGAGGTTTAGACATCAAATGTAAACAAGGAGACATTTGGGAGTTTTAAACGCACACACACACACATACACACACACACACACATAAGCGCACTCAATCACACACACACACTGCACACTGACACAATGGCGCAGCGCTTTTCTTTTGGGTTTGATTGCCTTCCTTCTTTCTGTTTGGCGCACAGCGCTAGCAAGCATACGATTACGGTTCTTTCGCTTTAGCTTTACCTTTAGCGTTTGTCGTTCGAAAATTAAATAAATAGAAGCAAGCAATAGGTATAAAAATCACACACTTTTCTCCTTGCTTCCCGCTTGCTTTCGGACTTTCATACACACACACACACCTCTTACACTGACAGCTCACATACACTTACACAAGCTTTGGAGAGCACTGAAATTATTCAATAATTTTGCGAAATTGCAGTGTGTGTATGTGAAAAAATTAATAATAATTAATAATTAATAAAATTAAATATTTTCGTACTACACAATGCGTATTTTAACCATGCACAGTAAACATTTATTTTTATCTTTTTCGTTGTGCGAAAATTTTCAACTGATTCGTTGTGTGCTGCTCTGCTCTCGCGCCTCACCCTCTATTCCACCCGTGAGCCCCTTACTCAACATACACGCTGTGTTGAGAGTGCTGCCACATTTGCTAAAAACCTGGTGCAATAACCAAGTGCTAGCAAAAATGACTCACATCAGTTGCTCATTGCGTTGCGCATAAATAAAATGTTTGTAAACAAATTAGCATTAGTTATATTATTTCTGTCTTCATGTTAGCTGAAGTTCATTTACTTTTTAAGACAGCGTTGCCACAGTTTTAGCACTATCAGTGTGGCAACATCGCGAAGAATGCAAGAGCTTTTGCACCAAATTTGTCATACAAATATAATGCTCAACATTAGAATAGAAACAGTAGCACGTCATGCTGATAATTGCCAGTTAAGGCACATCGTGATCTTACATGAATGACTTGCAATGTTTACTGCTTGAACACACGCATATACATACATATCAGGTATGTATGTCTATTACATTTATGGCAGCGGGGTTTCGTAGGTGTTGGGGCGGAGAGCATATAGAAAATTTAGTTATCCAGATGTCAAGTAGGAATTGTTATACATTTTTCCTTGTGCATGTTGAATAACCATGGCATTTACACACTCACACGAACTCATATGCCAAGAAAGCTTTACGTTTTTTGTTATGGGAAAATCATTTTTAATTAGACTTGACACTATTTTGTAGCTTTTGCGTTTCCATAATATTATGAAGCGGCGCGCAATTATAAGATATTTTATTTAGTCTAGGTATACACATGTATTTTTGTACATGCTCGTCTGAACATGTATAGGTAAGAAAATACACAAGCTACGCAATTAAAATGATTTCAGCTGAAATCTTTGTTCGCAGCAATTTTCATTGTGCTCAAATATAAATAAGTTGCTCAGTCGCTGCAGCTGTTGTTGTTGGTTCTGCACTTTGTGGCAAATTCGCATTACACACACAGACAGTACAATACAACACACACACTCATACACATATCTTTTTACACGTTCCCTTTTTCAAATTGGATTTTTAGCATAAATTTTCAAGTACACGTACATGTTGACAGTTATAGATTAGCATTGACTACTTATGTTGTATTATTTTCTACTTGAATAAACACCCGCACACAAAATTAACATATAATTGAACCGAAAATAATTTATATCAAGTTAAAAGCTTTCCCCCGACTGCAGCGGCAGTGTAACCAGACTTTAAAGAGAAGCGAAATCACAAACATTACCATGAGTTTAGCGTGAAAAGGCTAAAAGTGATGTTCACCGCTGACACAAATCGCTATATTAGCATCACTTTCCCTAATGAATGAAACAAACCAATTCAATTTTCCTTTTATTTTCTTTTTGCAGTTATTTTTTAATCATCAAGTTTCTCTGGTGGCGGTCCACAAGGTTGCAGCATGCGTTCCATGAGATTGAACTTAACCCGCGCCTTCGACTCATTCTCGGATATAGCAAAATAATTTAGCATATCATAATGTCCCATATAGCTGGCCAGAGAATCGCGGTGTTGATTAGTAAGCCACTCGAATTTCGAGGTGTCCGCATGTCCTGTGCCAATGTACTTGCTCTGCAGATGCTCCAGCTGGCTATGAATATTGTAGCGTTCGCCCATTTTAAAAGTAACAAATCTTTTCAAGAGCCGACACGAAGATATCGTTTGTTGTTGCTTGCAATTAATTCACTTCTGAACTAGTTCACTAAAACTATGATTGAACATAGCGCTAGTTCATTTTTCAGAAACTATGTGCGGCCGAACTTATTTAAATTATTGATTTTAATTTTTAATTTTTATTTATTTTATTTTGTTGCTTGCTGCAACATTAAATTCACTTCTGAAACTAGTTCATAAAACTAATGATAGAACATAGCGCTAGTTCTTTTTCGAAACTATGTGGCGGGCCGAACTTTTATTTTATAAAATGATTTAATTAATTTTATATAGAACACTGCCATCCGGATCAAGTGCTGTGGCTTGTCAGTATCCAAAAAACGAAATCAAAAACGTTGACAGAAACGAGGAAATATTGGAATATGCAAAGTCAGAATGGCGCGCAGAATTCAATTTGAATCGTAGTTATCAGGCCTCCTATAATATATATCACCCACCGACATAACACCTGAAATGTAAGTGCAAACATATTTGTATTATTAATGGTGTTGAGGAACGCACGACGTATAGAATAGTAAAAAATTTATTTTTAAGTTTGAATTTAACTACCGTTTGCAGAAATTTTGAATATCAACGATCGTTTTATATAAGTTTGAAATGTAACGATATTTCTATGTTAAGCTGCCTTGAATTCGCCGTGAAACCGGTATGAAGAAGTGTTGCCGAAAATTTTACGCAAAATAAGCAAAAACCCCAAAGAATAATAATTAATGTAGCCGCTGACCCTTTTTTTTTTACTCATGAAATGTGTTAGTTGAACTTTCACAGGTCTGCCAGCTTTTTTTTCCTCATCAAATGAAATAATGCAAGTGTTTGGAATTACTTAAAAAACCCTGAAAATTTTAAAATAAAGCTAAATTAGCTGCTTCCCCCTAGATTAAAAATTTTCACCCCAGAGCAATTGAAAAATCCCAAATCTGGGGTATAAAACCCCAAAACAGCAACACTGGTCCGTGGTAGAATAATACAAGGTAACTGCGCTCTTAAGTTACTTAGCTTCTTCTTCCTTTTTGCTGCTTTCTCGCTGTCGCTCTTTTCGTTTTATATACGGTGTGAGCGGGAGCGAATGAAGCTAAGTACCCAAACACTCAAAATATAGAGTGCAGTCCGCTACCTTGTATTATTGTATCATGCACTGGTCTAGACTTAAGTTGCCAGTTGCAAAATTCGGGGCAAATGAAACAAGACGTGCTAGTGGCAGTGAAAATTAGTGAATAAAAAAATTACTTGTTTTAATAATAGCGGTGGGCTATTATTATCACACATAAATTTAGTCCTTCGCAGGGATTACAAATAATAGTTGAGTTTAAAAAAATTGAAGTTCAAGAAAGCTGCGGAGGCGGCAGCTATGTACATATGTATGTAAATATGTTCGATTCTAATATTTCAAGGGCTACAAGTATTTACATACATATGCATGTATGTATGTATGTATGTATGTTCGATAAACTATCCGATCGTTATTGGCATAGTGCAGGTTAGGGTTAGGGCAATCTTTGCAAGCATATTTTTGTATTTTTGAACTCCTTCTCAATAAGCGGGTGGTACTTTGGCTCATCGGCTTCCTGAAGGGAATGTATTTTAAATCTCTCGAGATGCTCGACAAAATTGTCTTCTTGCCAAAGTTGCCACAGATACACCGCTTCCAGATGAAGGTCTTTTGTTCTGTACCATATTTTCTTCAAATGGGTGAAGCAATATAAACTCACTATCGAACGTTTCATTTCTTGCGCCACCTTATCTATTCCTGCTAAATTTACTGCATTACCATCGGTGATAATTACAATAAAATCTTTTTCCTTGCCTTCTCTGACGATTCCATTTATGCATAACTGTAATACAGAAGCGATGTGGTAATTGCTGGGTGAGTCACTTGCGTGAATCAGAGAATATATGGGAGAAGCGAATCTCCCATCGACTGTCATGACGACAGCCATGAGAATGCCTATGGTCTTGCCTTGTTCATGGCTGGGTAAAAATAACTCATCTAACAGAAGATAAAAACTGCCCTTTGGAAAGGAGCTCAAATTATTGCGAGTGTCTACCAGTCCCGCCTCCCGGCCCTCCTCGTGAACCTCAAACCTTTGAGATATCCTATAATATTGTAATTTTGTTGACAAAAAATTACAGTTGAAATTAGTTAGTGAACAGAGCACTGCACTCTTTTTTATTTTTGTGCCTTCCAACTTAAGTTTAGTTGCAAATTTTGCGCCACATTCGTTTCTTAAAATAAAAATACGTTAATAAAAACAAATTTAAAAATTAGTCTACAGTATGCCGAACGCCTCCAGCTAAAAGAAAGGAAAAATTAATATTGAAAAACATTTGTTTTTTATTTTGTATCTCACCTCAGCATCCGTTGGCCGCTCCGACTGCGGGATGTCTGCCACTGGCCGGCTGTGCCCACTTTTGCAGAAATTTTTATTTTTGTGCGCTCTGAATCATTAAAGGTGCGAGTGGCGACAACTTGCGCCACACTGGCGATCTGAACAATCAAAAACAAGATTAATAAAAACAAAGTTAACAATTAAATTAAATACTCACAATGGGAACAACTGCGAGCACATTCGCAATAGTGCGCAAATTCGCTATTCTCAGCATTTATACAGGAAATATTTAAAATTTATGTTGCCACAATTGGCCGCAACAGAAATTGCGTGCCAGACGTTGTGGCTTATTTTCGGGTTGGCACATCCTCCACATTTCTCCGGGCACATGCTCACCGGTCTCTCTAGCTGCGTGAAGGTTGCTTTTCCTATAAATGGTTCGCGCAAAAAAAAAACTCCTGGGCCGACTAGGCGGGGGATGGCCTTATTTTTTTGTATACTTACTTCTGTTCTCAGTGATGTTTGTTTAGTTCTTCCTCCCTCCCGTGGTTTCCCTCCCTCGGGCGCCTGTCTGCCACCTGCCCAACATTGCCTCGGGCAAAGGCTGTGCCAAAGTTGCATGGGTCCTAGCAGCTACCCATGAGAAGCCATCTAAACAACTACCAAAACTCAGAAATCATAGAGGCCAAGTAGGAAAATTTTCCTCCAGAACAACTGAGAACCACAAGCATATCTGATCCGAAGTTCTATATATTTAGGAAATTAAAATCCCCCCAATTGCCGCAGCGCACAAAAACAACATTGCGAGCCCATTAGTTCTTCTTATGTTTGTTTTCCGAAAGCCGGGAATATGGGCTCAGGGCCTCGCTCAAGTACCTGCGGCGTTGTTCAACTGCAAGGACTGCGACGCTTCATGCCGGTGGTTTGCACTGAATATAATAACCAACTCTTGCCACGGAAGAATAAATAGTTTCAATAATAAAATTTTTAAAAATTATTTCAGTATTCAATATGTTAAATATAATGAAGGACTAGCACCTGTGGGAGATGTTGCAATGCTGCACCGGGCGCATACCAACGTTGCCGACCGCAGCGCCGCCGTTCCGGCGCTCCCTGATCGGCTACCGAGCAGAAAGAACGAGCTGGGGACGCGTTAGCTGTTTGTGTGAAGTGCAGCTGTCGTTCTTCGGTACTGCCACACTGGTGCATCGCGCAAATGGCGCAGTCCCTCCTGGGCGGCGGGTTGCTCCCTCTCGCATAATGGCCCACCTAAGTCAAAGTGAATCTCCGTCTATGTTTAAATGTGGTGTCGCAGCTCCCACCGTGTAATCATCGCTCGTCCACTGGTAGATCCCGCTCCAGCTCCAGGATCCTGCGCTGCAGCAAACTATTGGTTTTCATTAGTTCTTTGCTGTAATTAATAAATTAATTAGTAACAAAAATATAAAAAGTGAGAGAAAAACTATCACAAGCACGACATTTTTTGACAGTTTGAAAAATTTTCCACCATATTATCGATAATTTAAAATTTGAAAAAAAGCGTTTTTTTTTTTATCGATGTTACTGTTTTGATTCTTTTTTTACATTTTACTATTTTTGTAAAAAATGGAAAAAAGGGGATACGTTCACAAATAATAAAAATTTCTGTTGCAGAAAATGGAAAAGGGTATTATTGTAGTTGCACAATGCTGTGAACTGCTGTCGGATGTGCCTGGAAGGCCGCAATTCAAATCCGCGTCGACTAAACAGCTTGTGGGTTGAGAAGGAGGCATATCCATAGCCCATTGCCAAGACCAAATTAAAAAATTGTCAGATTGTTTCTATTTTATATTTACCAAGGCCCCGACTGCTGTGATCTTTATTGATTTGGAACCAGCCAGCAACAACAAATCAATATTTGAGGTTAAAAGACTGTGCAACGCAATTGTCAGCATTGAGCCGCCAAAGAAGTTTGATGATCTAATACAATGCCACAGGTGTCAAGAGTATGGTCACACTCAAAGATACTTGCCACAAGCCATACCGTTGCGTTAAATATGGTAACAACCACAAAACCTTCTGACTGCACCAAACCACGGGACGATCCTGCTAAATGTGTGCACTGCGGAGATAACCATACTGCCTCTTGTAGAAGGCTTGTCAGAATCTACAAAGCTGCAGTACAAACGCGGGAACAGGGAAAAACAAGACAACCTGTACGAAACTTTCATGCTCGGCCTACTCCAACAGGCACGCCATAACACAAATTCATCCCCACACATCTTCACACAAACCAATAATGAAAAGGTCAGCTATGCACATATAGCAGCAGGGCATACAAACCAACCAATATCTAGTCAGCCAGACCAATCAGTAGTTGCCCAGATTCAATCAATGATGCAACTCATGCAAGCACAATTTGCGCAGATGACGCAAATGATGAACACGATCATAGCCTTCATTTATGCAAATAGGCCTCAATATGAATACTATGGAATGCTAACGGCCTGTGTAAAAGCAGGCCCGAAGTTGAAATGTACATAAAAACGGAACAACATTGACATAATGCTAGTCTCAGAAACTCACTTCACTGATAGATCCTACTTTAAAATCAACGGTTACAACCTAATTCACGCCAACCATCCTAGTGGCAACGCAAGAGGTGGTGCAGCAGTGCTAATAAAATCAAACATAAAATACTCAGAGCGTGCCCCTATCCTTGAGCCTTGGTTACAAGCAGCCGTAATAACGATCGACACTTCAACTGGAATCCTGGTACTGGCCAGCAGCTTACGCTCCACCAAGGCATAATGTAACAACAGATATGTTCACCCAAATTTTCAGACTAATGGGACCCAGATTCATAATTGGAGGGGATTTTAACGCAAAAAACACATGGTGGGGATCTAGACTATGTAATCCGAAAGGCAATGCGCTACTATCCTGCATCCATTTGATGCATCTCACCACTCTTTCGTCTGGAAATCCCACTTACTGGCCATCGGATCCAAACAAGGTGCCTGATGTTATAGATTTTGCAGTGACTTGCGGGATAAACACGAATCTTATACACATTGAGAATGATATGGACCTGTTATCCGATCACTGCGCTATATTATTGAAAATTAACCTACCCATACTCAATAAGATACGAAGGTCCAGGCTGCTGAGGAAAAGCTCGAACTTTGAACTATTCAAAGCAACACTAGAGGAGATGCTGAATCCCAATATTATGCTGAACTCTGGCGAAGACATCGAAGAAGCCGTGGAAGCACTTACACGCAGTATACACGACGCAGCAAGCCTCTGCACTGCTCCGCTCTACTCCAACTCAGAGTATCAACAGAGGCCGAGAAGAGACAGATTCTTACACACTGAAGAAATCACGGAACAGCTAAGAATAAAACGTCGCCTCCGCAGAGTTTGGCAGATCAGTCGAAATCCACGTGACAAGGCTGCACTTAACCGAGCAAGCAAAGATCTGAAAACTCTTATTCACGAACTGCGCAACGAAGCCCTAGCCGAATATCTGCGACATGCTGAGCCTAACGGGGTAGAGCATAACCTCTGGAACAATACCAAATATCTCAAAAGACCCACCAAAAGAATCCCACCCCTTAAAAACTCAGCCGGTACTTGGTGTCGTTCCAACGAAGAAAAAGCTGAGACTTTTGCTCTACACCTGCGGGAAACATTCACGTCCTTTAACCTTTGTTCAGCAACGGATGTCTTCAACACGCAATTCTTCATAGAGTCGCCCTGCCCAATGGATCCGCCGATACGTACAATTCATGAAGATGAAGTTAAAGCCGCAGTGGACAGCTTAAAAACAACCAAAAGTCCCGGCTACGATAGTATTGACGCAACAACTATAAAAAGTTTACCTCCACGTGCAATCGCCTTTCTTACTGTTATATACAATGGTATTATTAGGCTCCATCACTTTCCCTCACAGTGGAAGTGTGCGGAGATCATAATGATACCCAAGCCTGGGAAACCTGATCAGGACCCCGCCTCCTACCGTCCCATCAGCTTGCTGGCTATACTGTCGAAGATATTTGAAAGAATATTTTTGGACAGGTTATTGCCAGAGGTAGAAGACGGCCAACTAATCCCAGAACATCAATTTGGTTCTAGAAGTCAACATGGAACACCAGAACAATGCCACAGATTATCACAGAAGATATTGTGTTCATTTGAAGACAAGAAGTACTGTTCTGCAGCTTTTCTGGACATCAAACAGGCGTTCGATCGCGTCAGGCATCTAGGCTTGCTCTATAAGCTTAAGTCCATGCTGCCAGCACCATTTTTCTTGCTGCTAAAATCCTATCTACACAGGCGTCTATTCTATGTAAGATGCGAATGGGCTGAGTCCGAGATCTATGAAGTCAACGCTGGAGTCCCACAGGGAAGTGTGTTAGGCCCCATATTATATACACTCTTTACTGCAGACATGCCTGTGCTAGAAAGAGATGATCTCGTTACTGCAACTTACGCCGACGACACTGCATTTTTAGCCACTTCAACTGATTACGCAGAAGCATCAGCAATTCTGCAGCTACAACTAACTAAATTGGAGCCATGGCTACAAAGATGAAACATCGTCATTAACGAAGGCAAGTCAGCTCACATGACTTTCGCAACTCGGCCAAAGTTTTGCCCGGAGGTTCGACTGAATGGCACTACACTGCCTACTGTCGATAAAGTTAAATATCTCGGCTTAACACTCGACAGAAGACTAACATGGGCAGAACACATTAAGACAAAAAGAAAACAGCTTAGTCTAAAATTTCGCCAGATGAGATGGCTGCTGGGCTATAGATCACAGCTGAGCCTCACAAATAAAGTCCTATTATACAAAGCCATACTCAAGCCCATATGGACGTATGGCATCCAGTTGTGGGGTACAGCCTCAACATCGAACATTGACATCCTGCAACGATTTCAAAACATAACCCTGCGCAAACTTGTCAAGGCACCCTACTATGTCAAAAACAAAGTGATCCACAATGACCTTGGAATTTGCACTGTAACCGAAGAGGTTAAAAGGCATAGCCTGAAATACCAGGAGAGACTGGATCGACAGACTAATTCACTGGCAGTCAACCTCCTTGACAACAGCCAGCATCGTAGGCGTCTGAAAAGACTTCACCCCTTAGACCTTCCCTTTAGACCACCCAAGGAGTGGTAGTCAGAATGTAAAAACCCTGTAAAAGTATAGCCATATAACTTAATTATTATCTTTAATTAGATAGATTGTAAGTAATTTACTAAATAAAAAAAAAAATATTACAAAATAAAATTAAAATTATAAAAATAAAATTAAGTTAAAGTTATTAATAAAAAGCGTATCCAAATAAAACTAAGTTTGTGGATACTAAGTTTGCAGTTTCATGCTACCAAACTCTTCAAACTAAAAGAAGGGAAAAGTTTATTAAAAAACTCTTTTTTTTTATTTTGTAGCTTACCTCAACATCTGTTGGCAACTCAGACTGTGCAAGATCTACCACGGGCCAGCTGTGTGCTTTCCTGCATTCTTTTTTATTTTTGTGCTTTCCAACAAAAGTTTGGTTGCAAACTTTGCGCCACATTCCTTTCTTAAAATAAAAATACGTTAATAAAGACAAATTTAAAAATTAAATTATACTTACATAATTGGTAGGAATTTCCGCATGCACTTTGTGTAGTGCGTCTCATTTGCCTTCTTCGATTTCAAAAGCCATGGCCCATTACCATTACCCATGACCAAATTATAAAACTATTAGATTTTTTCAATTTTACAAAATTAAAACTATGTATTTAAAAAATAAAAACAATAATAAATAAAAAAATTTAGTCAGAGTATGCCGAACGCCTCCAGCTGAAAGAAAAAAACAATTATTATTGAAAAACATTTTTATTTTGTAGCTTACCTCAGCATCCGTTGGCCGCTCAGACTGCGGGATGTCCGCCACTGGCCGGCTGTGCCCACTTTTGCAGAAATTTTTATTTTTGTGCGCTTGCAATCTTAGGGCAGTTGCGAACTTTGCGCCACACTCGCATCTGAAAATAAAAACAAGTTAATAAAAACAAATTTAAAAATTAAACAAGTGGACAGGTTAAAGTTGGGCGCCACCAACATTTAAATACACTTTGACTAGGGTATCGCAGCAAACACACGCATGCACTCACAAACACATACACACAAAACAGCTAACGCGTCACAGCTCGTTTTCGCTGTAGCGTCAGCCAGCGACGGCGCGCTGCGTCGGCAGCGACGTTTGTATGACGCGTCAGCAAGCGCCACCCCGCTGTCTATATTGAAAATTAGAATGTGAATAGCGTGCTAAATGCTTAAGCATATTTTTTGAAACTTGCACAATCGCTTAGTATTTGTTGTTGATTGTGAGCAAACTTTGAATTGCTTAATATTGTGCGTGTAACTTTAGTTTTTTTCATTTGCGGGGGAGGGGGGAGGAAAATAAAAATAAAATTAAAATAAAAGCGTTCGGGTTTGGATATAGGAGCACCTATATACCAAATTTGGTGGCTCTAGCTCATATAGTTGCTGAGAAACAATTTTGCTCAAACATTCAGATCGGACAGACGGACAGACGGACATGGCTATAATCGAATCAGTTTGTCTTGCCTGATCAAGAATAAATATACTTTATGGGGTCTGCCACGGCTTCCTTCTCCCTGTTACATACATTTGAGCAACTTCATAATACCCTTTTTCCACTTTTTTACAAAAATGTCAAAGTGTATAATTAATTACTTACACAATGGGCAAAAACTTGGCGATGCACTTCGCATAGTGCGCCTCATTCGCTTTCCTCGATTTAAGAAAAAAGTTGCCACAATTGGCGCAACAGAAATTGCGTGCCAGACGTTGTGGCTTATTTTCGGGTTGGCACATCCTCCACATTTCTCCGGCACATCCACCGCCAGCAGCGGGGGCGGAAGCTCTGGGCTTGGCGATGGCTGTTTTACCTGCAGAGTTGGCTGTGGCTCTGGCTGTGCCACCTGCAACATTGCCTCGGGCAAAGGCTGTGCCAGTTGCTGGGCCAGCACTCCCATTTGGAGAGCCTCTACAACTCCAACTGCTGGCCCAACAACTGGCACAGCTTCTGTCCGAGGCAATGCCGCAGGCAACACAGCAGCTTTTTTGGCACCAGCCTCGTCGTCCTCCGGGGCTGCGGCTGCGCGCTTCAGCGTGCCTGTATAACCATCTGCAAAATAAGTTAATATAAATTTAAAATTTCAGATTTTAAATTAATGCTTACCTGCAGACATTCCGGGCTCCCGTGCCGAGAGGCACCGCTCGTACTCCACCTGCCTAATGGCGACCTCCTTCGCGGCCCTCTCCATGGCCAGATCCCGCTCCAGCTCCAGGATCCTGCGCTGCAGCAAACTATTGGTTTTCATTAGTTCTTTGCTGTAATTAATAAATTAATTAGTAACAAAAATATAAAAAGTGAGAGAAAAACTCTATCACAAGCACTACATTTTTTGAGTTTGAAAAATTTTCCACCATATTATCGATAATTTAAAATTTGAAAAAAAAGCGTTTTTTTTTTATCGATGTTATTGTTTTGATTCTTTTTTTACATTTTACTATTTTTGTAAAAAATGGAAAAGGGTATTATTGTAGTTGCACAATGCTGCGAACTGCTGTTCAACTGCTGTCGGATGTGCTGAAGGCCGCATTCGTCGGACAAACAGCTTGTGGGTTGAGAAGGAGGCATATCCATAGCCCATTGCCAAGACCAAATTAAACAAGTGGACAGGTTAAAGTTGGGCGCCACCAACATTTAAATACACTTTACTAGGGTATGGCAGCAAACACACGCATGCAACGCGGTCAACAGCTCGTTTTCGCTGTTAGCGTCAGCAGCGACGCCGCCGCTGCGTCGGCAGCGACGTTTGTATGGCGCTTCAGCACGCACCCCGCTGGCTATATTGAAAATTGAAATGTAAATAATTCCAAGTTATTTATCCGATCGTTAGAAATTTGCACAATCAGTCGAAAACATTGACTAAGCAATATTTGTGATTTATTTCAAGATTTTTAGAGATTTTTGACTGCCTTATATATTCGGTTTTTTTCGATTTGCGGGGGAGGGGGAGGAAAAAAAAAAATAAAATTAAAGCGTAGCTGTCCTGGATATAGGAGCACCTACATTACCAAATTTGGTTGCTCTAGCTCTTGTAGTTGCTGAGGAACACGACAAAGATCACGACAGACGGACGGACAGACCGTCAGACGCCGCCGCCGCGTTGTTGTTGCTAATATCGACTCAGTCGTCCGAGCTGATCCAAAGAATATATATACTTTATGGGGTCTGCCATGCCTCCTTCTCCCTGTTACATACATTTTGAGCAACTTCATAATACCCTTTTTCCATTTTTTACAAAAATGTCAAAGTGTATAAAAATTGTCAGATTGTTTCTATTTTATATTTACAAAATAAAAATAAAATTATAAAAATATAAATTAAGTAAATTTATTAATAAAAGCGTATCAAATAAACTAAGTTTGTGGATACTAAGTTTGCAGTTTCATGCTACCAAACTCTTCAAACTAAAAGAAGGGAAAAGTTTATTAAAAAACTTTTTTTTTATTTTGTAGCTTACCTCAACATCTGTTGGCAACTCAGACTGTGCAAGATCTACCACGGGCCAGCTGTGTGCTTTCCTGCATTCTTTTTTATTTTTGTGCTTTCCAACATAAGTTTGGTTGCAAACTTTGCGCCACATTCCCTTCTTAAAATAAAAATACGTTAATAGAGACAAATTTAAAAATTAAATTATACTTACATAATTGGTAGGAATTTCCGCATGCACTTTGTGTAGTGCGTCTCATTTGCCTTCTTCGATTTCAAAAGCCATGGCCCATTACCATTAAACATGACCAAATTATAAAAGTAATAAAAACAATAAAAACAATATACAAATTACGACAGTAAATTTATGCCGAACGCCTCCACCTGAAAGAAAAAAACAATTATTATTGAAAAACATTTTTATTTTGTAGCTTACCTCAGTATCCGTTGGCCGCTCAGACTGCGGGATGTCCGCCACTGGCCGGCTGTGCCCACTTTTGCACTGTTTTTTTTGTTTTGTGCGCTTGCAGTCTTAGCGCTGTTTCAAATTTTGCGCCACACTCGCATCTGAAAATAAAAACAAGTTAAAACAAATTTAAAAATTAAATTAATTACTTACACAATTGGTAAAAACTTACGGACGCACTTTGAATAGTGCGCCTCATTCGCCTTCTTCGATTTTAAATAGAAGTTGCCACAATTAGCGCAACAGAAATTGCGCGAGAGCCGTACTGCTTGTGGCTTCTTCCCGGGTGGAAGAATGCCGATAATGCGCCCCCTTGAGGAAGCAACAAAAATAATACGGTTATCCCAATATCTTGAAAACAAAATTGCTTAACGTTGATGACATCACGCAAGAACTTCTTGTTATTAGAAATTGATAAGCGTATGGGTTCAATAGAGTAGGTATGCTTCAAATGTCATCATTAATTTATTACTTTAAATATTTTCTTTTAAATGTATTGTTTCAGGTCTCAATTCTGGCAATGGCTACTGTACTTGACCCACGATTTAAGAAACTGTATTTTAAATACCCTCAGGCATGTTCAAACTCTATTATAAAAATCAACTCTATGGAGAAACCGATGGGAAACGACAACAATAGTAATGATAACCTGACAAGCACAACAACGAAATCCAATTATTTTTGGGACCACCATCACCAGCTGGCACAGTGTCATGTGCCTAATGGGGATATTGATGTGGAGATGATAGCATACTTGCGAATGCCGTTAGCGTCATTTGAAAGCAACCCTCTACAAATATAGGAAGGTATGAAAAAACACATCCCAATTTACATAAAATAGCCTTCAATTTTTACCGGTAGAAGGTTTGTTGGTTCCTTCTAAACGGGTTTTTTCAGCGGCATCACATATTTTAAGCCAGAAAATAAACTGGTTAATACCAGACCGACTAAGCCGCACTTTATTTTTGCAAATTATCGACGAAAAGTACTTTTTTTGAAAAAACGTAATTGTAATAATTAAGATTGTCTTAAAAGTACATATAACAAAAAGACATTTATTGTTATATTATTATTAAGTCTCAATTTAATAAAAAAGATTAAATCAAATTATTATTTAATAATTAACTCACTGACCACAAGACCATGAAAAAATCACGAGTTTATAAAGCTTAACCACACAATAAAGAAATCAAAAAGGGCGCAACCAACTTTTATATACACTTTGATTAGAGCATCGCAGCAAGCACACGCATGCACTCACAAATACGTACACACACAACAGCTAACGCGTCACTTACCAAGTTTCCATTTTTTACAAAAATGTCAAAGTGTAATAAACTAAGAAGGCATTTATTCTTGTAGTCTTAATTAGTTTTTATTTAATTTATCCATATATCTTAATAACAAAATTGAAAGGCTTCTAAAAATTGAATTAACGGAATATAATGGAATTGGTTGAAAACATCGATGCATCGAAGTTTCTAGCCGATGTTTCGCACAACATCGATTTATCATTTTGTAAGCATAGATGAACATCGACATCGAAGTTTCGATCTAAATTTACATCACTATTACACACACTCACTCTCAGAGGGTGAGCATTACTGCCAGATAGCTGAAATGACTTTGAAAAATAGCCAGAAGTAGCCCTTTTCACATTGGACGTTTTTAGCATAAATTTTCAAGTACACGTATATTTTGACAGTTATACATTAGCATTGACTACTTATATTGCATTATTTTCTACTTAAATAAACTAGCAAATTAACATATAATTGAGCCGAAAAATAAGTGTGACCCGACTTTAAAGAGAAGCGAAATCACAAACATTACCATGAGTGTAGCGTGAAAAGGCTAAAACTGATGTTCAACGCTGACACAAATCGCTAAATTAGCAGCACTTTCCCCAAGGAATGAAACAAAGCAATTCAATTAATTTACCTAAATTTATTTTCTATTTATTTTTTAATCATCAAGCTTCTCTGGTGGCGGTCCACAAGGTTGCAGCATGCGTTCCATGAGATTGAACTTAACCCGCGCCTTCGACTCATTCTCGGATATAGCAAAATAATTTAGCATATCATAATGTCCCATATAGCTGGCCAGAGAATCGCGGTGTTGATTAGTAAGCCACTCGAATTTCGAGGTGTCCGCATGTCCTGTGCCAATGTACTTGCTCTGCAGATGCTCCAGCTGGCTATGAATATTGTAGCGTTCGCCCATTTTAATAATAACAAATCTTTTCAATAGCCGACACGAAGATATCGTTTGTAGTTGCTTAGATTAATTTACTTCTGAACTAGTTCACAAAAACTATGATTGAACATAGTGCTAGCTCATTTTCCAGAAACTATGTGCGGCCGAACTTGCTTGTAAGTTATTTTTGATTTTTATTCATATAAAATTATTTAAGACAGTTTTTAATAGAACACTGGATCCGGATCAAGTGCTGTGCGCTTGTCAGTATCCAAAAAACGAAATCAAAACCGATGACAGAAACGAGGAGACAATGGAATATGCAAAGCCAGAATGGCGCGCAGAATTCAATTTGGGTCGTAGTTATCAGGCCTCCTACAATATAGCACCCACCGACATAACACCTGTAATGTAAGTGCAAACATATTTGTATTATCAATGGAACTTGTGCTTATAGAAATTAATTTATGTTTGAGCAGTGTGTCATCGGCGCACTTCACAGATGGGGAAGATCAAAAGGTCGGGCGCGTTGTGGTTCCCATGATGTGGGGTATGATACCAGCTTGGCATAAAGGGGACTATCGTAAGCATGGACTCACTACCAATAACTGTCGTCTGGAGAATTTGATGGAGTCAAAGCTCTATCGCGGCCCCTTTAAGCGTGGTCAGCGGTGTGTGGTTATCTGCGAGGGCTTCTATGAGTGGCAGACAAGCAAGCCTGCCAAGCCATCAGAGCGTGCGGCATTCTTGGTCTATGTGCCACAACAAGAGGATGTCAAAATACACGATAAAAACACATGGACGCCAGACAATATAAAGCTGCTGCGAATGGCCGGATTGTTTGACATTTGGGAGGATGAGAGTGGCGATAAAATGTACAGCTATAGCATCATTACCTTTGAATCCAGTAAAATAATGTCTTGGATGCACTATCGCATGCCCGGTATACTGGAAACTGAACAACAAATGAATGTATGTGTGCAATTTATTATTAGTAAAATCCTTTTTTTCATATTTTAACATAATTAGGATTGGCTGGACTTTGGGCGCGTAAGCGATGTACAAGCTTTAGCTGCACTCCGTCCAGCAACAGCTCTCCAATGGCATCGTGTGTCTAAGTTGGTAAACAATTCACGTAATAAAAGCGTTGAATGCAATAAGCCCATGGAGCTGGCTGCAAAGCCGGAGAAGCCAAAAGGCATGTTGGCCTGGCTAACAGGACGTAAGCCCAACAAAGAGACACAGCTGCCTGGCACTGTGGGTACCCACAAGCGACAACGTTCACATGATGAAGAGAGCAACGATAAGAAAATCAAGTTGGAGCCTAAAGAATGTCAAGAACCCAACACTTAAAGAATTTACTCATTGAATTAGAATATGTATAAAGTTTATTTTTTTAGTCATAACCAAACGTTTTTTGTTCGCATTACCCAATTACCCAAAATAAGTATGAAAAGTAGCGTTTAATTTGATTAATTACAAAGGCTTAATATATAGTACACAATTAATTGATTTAAATTTGTTCCATTTAGTTATTTTTTTTCTTTATTTCATAAAATGTAAAGAGTGCAGTTTGTACGCTGTATGACCTAATTAACTAGTTATTAAGCATAAGAATGTTTTGTGAAAATATTTGAATGTATGCGTTTATTAGCTGCCAATGTTATAACAGCAACTACCGTAAAGCAGCGCATTAAAGCTGAGCTTGTAGTTTCATTTTACTTTAATGGAAAACAAAATTGAGCAATAACTTACTTTTGTTATTGGACTTGAACTACTTTAGCAGCAAACCAAAATGCAAAGAGTAGCAAAAGCACAAAATAAAATAAATTGGTGTCAATGTTGCAGTGTGACGAAGAGAGCAAATATGCAGTCGGTAAATAGAGCCCGAGAGCGCTCAGGGATTTGCATTTCTGTATATATTCATATACATACGTATATGAATGTATGTGGGTGTTTGTGCAATTGCTTATAATTAAAATGCATGTGAATTATTCTAGGAATTACAAATTTAAGTATTTAATTATGTATGTAATACATATAGGTGTATACTATATATATATATGTATATATAAAATTTTGTGGTGTCTTTCCGGTTAAATGAACTTTGAAATTTTAGTTGAAAAGAAATATTGTAAGTTTTTTATAGTTTTTGCACATGTATGTGTGTGTGTTTGTGTATGCAATATTGATATCCATATCGTAAACGTTCACAAGTTGTATACGTGACTACCGTTATGTACTTAAAATGTCTATTTACGGAGAGTACTATACAACACACACATAAACAATTCTTCAATATGCATGCTAAAATATTTCAGTAATTTTAGATAAAAAATGTTTTGTTGATTGCACTTAGTAAATTATTTAACTGAGCGGTATAAAATGATACTGAGCATAGAGATGGACGAAAAGCGTGTCACGAGATATTCCAATACTTAGATAAACAGAAATTCTTCTATTAAGCATAGAAAACAATTTGGACACAAAACACGCTCTCCTTTTCAATAATATAATTGAGATTTAGTGTCTGTATGGGTGGAGGAAGATTAGCATTACTCAAAGGGCGTATTAAACATGTTAATATTAAGATCCTCAAATGTAGCTGTGCCATTGTGATCCAACATTTGTAGCATTTCCGAAAACTCCTGACCCTGCGGCTGTTGAGCACTGCCTGCTGCCACTACTGCGGCGCCGGGATGGGCATGCGCATGCGGATGAGCATGGTGTGCATGGGGATGCGTATGGGGATGTGCATGTGGATGCGCCTGCTGCCAATCCCAGGCTGTAGGAGCTGGCGCCGCTTGATATGCGCTTGCCTGTTGTTGCTGCTGTCGCTGTTGTTGTTGCTGCTGCTGCTGCTGTTGTTGTTGGCCATTGCCAGCGCTTAGCTGCGTGTAAGTAGGCCCGCTGGGGGAGCGTGTTGGACTGCTCTGTTGATAGGCAGGATAGGCCTCGGCAGCAGTGGGTTGCGCCTGTTGCTGTGGCGTCGGGCGAAGGGCACCCCAAGCGTTAGGTGTGGGTGAGCCGCCCGATTTGGGTATTTTGGCTAGCGGCGAGGGACCACCGCCGGATGCTGCAGCGCCATAGGGCGAATGCGTGGTGTCATAGCTATAGCCAACGGGCGTGTTTTGCGCAGAGGCGGGACGTGGCGGTGCCTGCATGTGCAGCTGATAGATGGCATCGCCACCAGTGGGCGTAATCTCGCGTCGAGGCGGCTGCAGTGTATAGTCCACACCCGGTGCTTGCACATAAACATGTTGTTGTTGTTGCTGCTGCTGCTGCGGATCCGTTGGTTGTTGTTGTTCAGGCGTAGCGCCATGCAAAGTTTTGCCGGAGCTATTGGTGCACACAATATACTCTACCTCATCTGTATAGGGATTGAGGAAGGCATAGGCCTGCGTGCGCAACCAGACAAATTCGTTGCTTTTGGCGCGCGCACGATAAAGTAGTGAGAACATTTGCCCCTTTTGTTTCAGCACCTGATCGAAGCTCTCCTTCATGTGACTCTGATCCTCGGGATGGAAGAAGTCATAGCATATTTTTCCCAACAACTCGGTGGGCGTGTAGCCGAGCACTTGCAACACGCGCTGATCCACAAACGTAAATTTGCCATCAAGTGCATGGCGCGTGATGAATTCGCTCTGATTGTTATTGCCCGTCATGTCGTTAGCGGCCGTTGAAGTTACTTGCAGACGCCCTATGGCAACCAGGCAGCAATGCGAGGCCATGTCGTCCACATCGCGTTCCATGTGCATGTTGGGAAACATATCAGTGGGCGGCCAGTTCTTGATGTAACCAGTGCAGTGGACCACTGCATAGTTGGAGCCATCTCTGGACGGTCCCAGCGAATTTCGCTGCTTGAGGCGATTTAAATGTCCAGAAACCATGGCGTCTGGATTAACATTGCCAACACGCATGCGGCATATAAATCCACGTCGTGCGCCCATGCTAAGACGCATTGACGACTGATGACCTTCCTTTTTGACTGTGCCCGATTTTAAATCCAAAATGCGACCAGCGTTCTGGGACTCTTGGGTGGAGAGCTGCTCGCGTATCTTCTCCCTATCGTCGGGATGTATGTGTTCATACAGACTGGTGCCATACCAATCACTTTGCGTGTAATTTAGCACCGGTGTCACTGAGTCGGACACGTAGATGACACGACCCGAGTCACAGGAGACAACAAACAGAAAACCATCGGCTGCCTCGAGTATTAAATGTTTTAACTCTTGGTCTGTTAGGAATGAGGGCTTGTAGGTGCCATCGCTGCTAGTGTTACCAGTGCCACGCAGCGCCTTCATGTGTGCCACGGCCATGCGTAAGATGGTCAGCTTGTCGGGCTTGCGCGCCAATGCGCTGCAAGTGGGCACCATGTCTGATAGTTCCGTTATATAGGCAGTCATTTTATTGCGTCGCCGTCGTTCAATTTCACAATGGTTCTCGCGACTGGCGAAGCGTTCCTTGTCCTGTATGTTGGCCTCGTCCATGTTCAGAATACTTAATTAGGGCTCTCTCCACACTTGTTTGATTATCTATGTGTTGATCAGTATGTGCTTGTTTGAGTATGTGTGTAGTTCTTTCTTTATCTCTGCTTTGTTTTGTTGTTCGCTTTCTTTATTTGGGTCGCTTGCCGCGACGGCCAACACTGCTCTGGAAAAATATTTGTAAGTGAGGGAGGGTTTAGTATTTTGTCTACGTTGTTTGTTGGTGTGTGTATATGTGTGTGTGTTGTGTATGCAGTACAACCTGTGTGCAAGTGTATATGTGCAACACTTTTTTAATATACACAATCAATTGACATGCACACACGCGTATATTATTTATTTGCGCACGTTAACTATATTTTGTTGAATATATTTGCATTAGTTAAGAAATAATTTACCAATTTTTCTTCCACAAAATTTCACGCACACTATAAAAATATTAGTGATGTAAATTTTAAAAGAAACACAGATATCGATGTTCGTTCATGATTTTAAAATAAAACATCGATATGTTGACAATTTAATTTCACTATCGATATATCGCGCACACAGTTGGAGTAGGAAAATTAGGTTTGAGAGTCACAACGGTGAGGAAGAATTAAGTTTGAGAGTAACAAAGCGAAGGAACAACTAGGTTTGAAAAGCATTACGGGGAGGAAGAACGTGTGACTGCTAAATTACCGATCAGCTGTGGTTTGTTTACGTTCACGTAAAAGTTTACGTATATGGGAAACAAGAGCACATCTGAAGATGACATTGGAGAACTCGATGAGACAATAAAATAATTATAAAAAAATTCAAATATATTTAAATTAAAACATGTTTTTTTTTTAACAAAAAAACTTTTTGTTGACGAAAGTTTATAGAGCACCGACAAATATACATATACATAAGTTATATATGTATGTACATATGTTTGGCAGATTAGCCTGTGTCTGACAGTCATACTATCAGAAACTTTGGATGGTGTAACTTTCTATGGTCTCCATCCTCTAAAACTTAACTTTTATGCTCGCCTTGCCATATTTCTCAAGATAACGCGGTTTTCATTTAAATTTAATATTCGGAAACTTCTGAATTTTCAAAAGTAAAAATAGCAAGTGAAAATGCCAGTTTTTGTTTAATGTTCGTCTTTAGTGTTTAATGGTATTACAGCATTGCATTGTCTTACAAATACATATCATATATAATTTCATAAATACATATTCTTTATTCCACAACTAGGCATTCATTTAAAAAATTAAAAATATTTATTTGTAGTGACAATAACATGTATATGTGTCTGGTACTTAAAACATTTTATTTTCCATTTCTTACAACAAAATTAAAAGGCTTGCGTTTCCATAAGAATAATCATGCTTTTTGTCATCAGTATGCTAGTGTTTTTTTTTTATTTTAATACAATCTTAGGTAAAGTTCATATTTGTTCTTTTCTTGTTTTTATTGATTCGTTAAATATTATTGGCAATTTTCTAACTGCATGTTCTTAACATTTGTTTCAAGCAAAGTCTTTTGTTCTATAAATATATAAATTTCATAGTTGTCTTTTTAAAAACTGTGCACTACCTAATTGTAGATATTTTAAAATGCTTCTCATAAAAAATTGCATAGCGTGCATTTCCTTCTACTGACGTTGGAGGAAAGCCTTAAACTTAAACTTCAGCATAATTCGTTGACTAGAAATTAACTTAAGTACTTACAATTATAAACTTAGCTAGAACAGTTTTTTTTTATATGTTTTGGTGCAAAATAATTAGCTGAACAAATTCTATGCATGTGTTTTTTTTTTTTTTGTTATTTTGTGTTTTTTTGGTCTTAAGTCAAGCTGTTTTTTCCATATAATGTCAAGGTTTTGGTTCATCTATATAACTATTCAGTAAGCTATGTGTAGAAATAAACATATTGCTCCTTTGATTAATTCTTTGTGCATTTTACATAGTGTAGTTGCTGCAATCTTCAACAAAATATTTATATATATTTCTATCGTAACAATTTTATTTAACAATCCAAAACATTTAGCACCAAATTGATTTAAACAGGCCAAATTATAAACTTTTCGATTTTTTTTTGCACATTTAACTGAAGAAAAAACTAAGCAGCTTTGCAACTCAAATTTTGCAATTTATAATATAAAAAAATGACTTTCTATGCGAATACTTTGGTTTACAACTAAGCTATTGAATGTTTTTTCAAAAAATAAACTAAATTTTGAACAGAAATTTTAGATTACGCCGCAGCATCTTAGCAATAAAATCACAAAAAATTAAATATTTAGCTTAGACATTACAATATGTTTAGTGCTTAAATTTAGCCATAAATAAAGTGCGTACATATATTTTAATTTATAGTAGGTCTTGCAAAAATATCTCTTTTGTCTTAGTATTGTTTTTCTTTCTTTTTTAGTATGTTTTCTCTCAGGCTCGATTTGCTAACAAAACGAACTGCTAATACTTAGTAAAGTAAAGTGATGAGTTTGATATTTGTTCTGTTTTTGTTTTGCGCGTTTTTTTCTTTTTATTACTTAAAACGATTGCGAGTTGCAAAGTTAGGAAACGGTTGCGTCTTTTGGGGCGTAACGTAACCAGGCAGCTTTACGTAGTATAGGTGCGTATGACATCACGTATGACGGCACGACAAAGCGGACACTGGCCGCCGCCGGCGCCACGCCATTGCTCAATGGCGCAATCATAGCACATGCACATATGTCCGCACATATAGAGCACGGAATCAATTTGATTCTCATAGCAGATGGTGCACTCAGCGCTGGAGTCGTTGCTCTGGTGATCGCTCAAGCTGTCCTTCCATTTGCTGCCATTCAAGGTGCTGCTGCTTTGCGCGACGGGCTATAAGCAATGAGAGTGTAGAGTTAGTTAACTTGCTCAACTTTCGAAATGGTCTGGGAGACTTACCTCAATGTATTGCTGACTGCTGCTGGTGGTGCTGATAATGGTGCCGCTGGAGCAGGCGCCTGCGAGAATGCCGCTGCTGCTAACCGTTGTGGCATTGCTGCTGGCAACATTCGGCAACTGTCGCGCCGTTAACTGTCCATTGAGATCATGTGAGCTATTGGCGGGCGGCAGATTCACGACCAGGACAGTGCCACCGCCATTGGGCTGTATCTGCAGTATATCACCGTTGGAGGGCATGCTGATCATGCGGCTGCCATTGCCGTTGGTAGCTGAGGCGAGCGTGCTGTTCGACTGTGCCACATTTAGCTGCATCTTGGGCGCAGCAGCGAGCAGCTGCGCAGCATTCAAGCTATTCAACGACTCGGCGGCCATGGGCAGCATGCGTGAGGTG
This sequence comes from Drosophila busckii, assembly GCF_011750605.1. Classification (NCBI taxonomy): domain Eukaryota; kingdom Metazoa; phylum Arthropoda; class Insecta; order Diptera; family Drosophilidae; genus Drosophila; species Drosophila busckii. The sequence continues at coordinate 1,866,712 of NC_046607.1, read as the reverse complement.
CAGGCAGTTGGAGGAGCAGCTCCAGTGGCGCCGGCGCTTGCTGCGCTTATCTGTGGCTGCGAGGGATAGGCCACCATATTGGGCAGCTGCTGACGGAACATGCGCAGGGATTGCGTCGAGCCATAGACGTCCAGGAATGCCCAGAGCTGCAGCGACTGATCCACATGCATGACGACCACAGCGGGTCCGTTGTTCTTGCTGATGCTCACCTCGCCATTGGGCGCCACAAAGAAGGCGATCTCATCGCCACGCTGCGGCGCCGCAGCAATGTCCTTGCTCACCACCCAATATTCGGGGCGATCCAGCAGAAAGTCCGAATCGTTGGGCAGATCGTTCGGCTGCAGCACAGCCGGATTGCACGAGGTCAGTCCCAGCGCCAAGGCGCCCACATACATCTGCTCTGTCTTCAGCACCTGCACAATGAGTTTCTCTCCAATGCGAATGGGTCGCGCCGTGAACACATAGCCCTGGCAAAAGTCAGACTCGGTGCGCGTGGCCACAAAGCGGTCGTGTGAGAGTCGCACATTGCGTCCCTTTGTGATGTGGAAGGGCACGGGAATGAGACGTCCGTTGGCATTGTAGCGCAAAGGCGGCAGTCCATTGGCCAGGTCGTGCTCCATGACGCCCCCAGGTGCGGCATTCGCGCCAGCCAAGTGCAGCGACTGTAGCGAGGGCATCACATGACGCTCCAGTTCATGCTCCACCAAGCCACCGGGCAGCGAGCGGCGCGACTGCTGCAGCGGATGATGCGCTGACAAGGCTTGCTGCTGCTGCTGCTGCTGCTGCTGGGGCAGCTGTTGCGGCAACGCTTGCGGCAGCTGCTGCTGCTGTTGCTGATACATGTAAATGCGCGAATCCAGAAACTCGATGCCCGTGCAGTTGCCGTAAATGTCTATCACCGTCCAGAGTAGACTGCGTGTATCGATGCCGGACAGTATGACGCCCTTCTCCTCGTTGTTAATGCCGTAGATCACATCGCCGGCATTGTTCACATAGTAATACAAAATGTTATCCTTTTCGCAGTATTGCTCGTGCAGCGCCTTGGCCCAGAAGCCCGGACGATTTGTGAGGTCCGGACAGGCGTACTTGGGCAGCGAGCCCTCCAGCGAGGCCGGATCATTGGATGTGAAACCAAAGCGTATGCCGCCATTCCAGTTGTTCGAGATTTCCGCAAACTTAACGCAAATGCGCTCATTGATGCGCACCGGACGCGCCGAGAACGTAATTGCACGGCAAAAGCTCTCAAAGCGACGAGCTAGTGTCCCATCCCTTGAGATGCGTATGTTGTCGCCATGCACGGTGTGGAACTGGAGGGGCGGCAAGTTGTTTGGACCCGGACATGAGGAAGGCGAACGGCGTACTGCAAATGAAAATAATAGTGAGAAAATAAGTAAAGACAAAAAAATATAGAAGCCTTAAATTAACTTTGTATTAATTAATTCATGAAATTTAAAAGTTTCTAGCACAGGCCTAGTATCTTTTCGGTTCAAAATCTATACTAAAGAGCTTTTCAAGTATTCTGCTAAAATATTTTCTCTGCGCCGTCCATTAATTTGTCGAACTTGACCTTTGATTTAAATTCTTGTCACATATTGATTTTCTGTGGAACACTTTGCACTTGAAATCTTCTAGGAATAATTCTTACAACAGCTGCTGCTGCGATTGATATATACATATGTATATATTTTTTTCATATACTAAAGAGTTCAATAATCTATAGATCAGAGTCACGTGCTGGGCTTGAAGCAACTGTAAGAGCGAATTAGAGTGCCAAAGGGTTTATTGTCTGTGCTGATGGCTTCAGTAATTTGAGAACTAGCACATGGTCTGTTGCGCTTGCTACCTGCTCCAAAAATAAAGAAAAAGTACCATGGTTTTGTATTTTTTTTTTTCAACTATGCGACATTTAATACTTTTGATAGCTTAAATTGTTACTGTTGCTTTTATTTAGTGGTCGGCTGCATAAGTTAGGCAATGCAATTATTATAATAATTATTGCACCTTGTGCCTTTGGTGCATTAAAGGCAGCTGCTTGATAAAGCAGCTCGCATCGAAGTAATTACAATGAGGTTTGGCTGCTTTCGGTTGGGGCTTGGCGACAGGTTTTTGCGGCGGCAAGTTTTTGCGGCGGCAAGCCAACAGTTGCGAATATATGTGTGCCACAGACGCTGCAGGGTCAAACAGAAAACAGCAAACTGCGACAGCAGGACAACAAGCATAAGGACAGGCAGACTCCTGGCTGATTACCATGTTGATATGCGGCGCGTGGCAGCGTCTCGGGTGAATTCGGCACACACAACAGGCGGTCGAATGTCTGCAAGATCCTTGGCTACAGACGTTTTTTTGTTGCTGATTGTTTTGTTTGCTCAGACGACGGCATGTGGCAGCTGCTCGTCCCGTGCCCCTTCGCCCAAGGCGTTGCCTTTCGAGGCAGCTGCGCAAAGCCTTCAGAACTTCGGAGAGCGCTCGCGCGAGAGCAAAACAGGTAAAAGAAACGCAATGCAAAGAAATCAACCCTAAAAGCCAGTGCAGTGCCAAGGGTAGGCAACGATCGGATCAATAGGGGTTGCTAGCACAAAATATATCAGTGGAAGGGGGCAAAATATAAGCGTAACAAAAAGCGGCAGATGTTCAAATTTCCAAAAAGTGCTTAAAAGAAAATCGAACACTTCGCACAGAGACAGACAGAGAGAGAGAGAGAGAGAGAGAGGGAGAGAGATAGAGCCCAGTATATTTCGAGGGTTGAAATTCAATGCGTTCGTTGCCCCAAGCAGCAGTTAGAGGGCTAAAGTAAAAGCAAGAGACAAGGGCAGTGTGTTGCATACACGAAATCTGTGGTTGCAAGCAACCAACCAAGAACTAAAGTAGCTCGACTCGACTCATATGCTAAATGCGCTTCCGGCCAAGGCCAATGCAGGAAGTCTGGGGCCAAAGGAAGCGCAGCAAGAGGCTCTGCTCAGCTTCCGGTAGTTGGAGAGCGAGAGAGAGAGCGCGCGCGCGCTCGCTCTCTAATCCAGTCTAAGCTAGTTGGTCAAGCGCATATTTTAAACTTGGCCCGCAGTAGAATGTGCAAGCGAACGCATCAATATTTATGAAATGCTTGCTATGAGGAAGTCGGAAATCACGTTTTTTCTGCTTTTGTTGTACGTGTACTGGACTGGGCTTATTAGCTGCAGGATGTCGCCTGGCGGCGGCTAACAGCGCCGCCTACTTTTTGTCCCAGTCGCAGTCACTGACGCCGCCGCCGCCGCCGCCAATAACAACAACAGAAGCAAACGCAATGCGTGTTGATTTCTCGTGCTCAATCACCATCGATCGATCGATCGATGGATCGACATGAATGAAATACTCTTCAGACGTAATATAATGCAAGCGTGTGTTTGCTTTTAAATCAAACGGTTTACGCGCTACGCGACACTCATTACAATTAACTAAGAGAGCGACAGAGAGAGAGAGAGAGAGAGAGCGCGACATGCAACATGGTCAATTAATTAGCCGCATAGTCATTGCTGCCATGATCTTGCTAACAAGCTGCAATGAGGCTACAATTGAATTGAATTAACGTTATCATTTAGATGCTTAAATTTGCTGCCTAGCTGCTGATTACCAAAGCCATTACATACAATTATAATTTTTCAAGACAAGTTCACGCTTTTTGGCGCAATATCTATGTCCATGCGTGCGAGCGAGATGGACTAACTAACCAACGATCGTAACGTTTTCGCAGGCAAATTTTCGTAAAGTAATTTTTTGGATATAGAGTTTTTGCTCAAAGGAAAAAACCTGATTTACCGTTGCGCTGGCAAAAGAGACGCGTCTCAAACATTTCCCACGCTGGCCGTGAGCGAAAAACCAAAATCAAATGCAACAACAACAATTTCCCACGACTCCAAATTTGTATATATAGATATAGTAAGTAGTCGATGCTGCCAAATTGTATTTCGTGTTTTTGTTTTTTTTTTTTTTTTGGCAACAAAACTTGTAACTGGCAACAATAATTGCAATTGCAGGCAGCAACAACAACCACAACAACAACAACAACAACAACAAAGATGAGTAGCAAAGCAATAGTAAAATCGATGTTAAAATCATGCAGGTGCCATAAAAACAAACAACTAGCGTAGTTAACAGCACGCAAATTGCGCATTTGGTGCCACTGTGCGGGCGGCAGCAAAAAACAATTTGAGAGCGATTGTGTTTCAAAATATGCGTAGAAACTAGAGTTAATAGCGCAATCAATTAATAAAAATAAATTAGTGCTGCTTTCACAGGCAATTCAACATGTGTGTTTAGCATGTTTAGCGCACACGTCATGGTGCAACATTTTACGAGTCTGAGAATTGACAATTAACAGCTGGGGCTGGGGCTGGGGCTGGGCAGCTTGCGCCCACAAGCAAAACAAAAAGAATTGAGTTATGTGCTGCCCACGCATTGCGTGTTGTTGGCCACTAATTTTCACTGACTAAATATTAAGCGTATAAATAAAAACAAGTGTGTAGGCCCCAAACATATGTGGGCTTAGTCAAAGCTTAAATGCAGCACGCGTGAGTGAGTGAGCGAGAGGGGGGAGCACCTACACTTGCCTACTTTTGTCAATTGACCTGTGATCGATACGTGGGCTCTGCTCAATTGATACACTTTGTAATCGATTCAGCTTTACTAATGCGCCTTCACTCGCCCACGTCCACTTCAATTGGCTTTGTCAAGCATTTCCGGTGGCAATTAAGTGGCCTTTTTGCCGTTAATTGTTGCCACACGTTCCACGCGTGCACGTGGGTCGACAATAGCAAAAGTAAAGCACTGCCGACACGTGACCTATAACCTCAGCAGCAGCAGCAGTAACAACCTCAACCTTCCAATTTCATACTGCTTGCAACTTGTTGCTGGCTTTTAAGTAAAATTTTTTATGGTCTACCAGCCGCTTCCGCTCAGCGTTAAGCCACAGAAAGAAAAAAAGCGCATACGCACTCCCGCTCATTCTCTCAACCGCCCGCCCTCCCGCTTTCTCTCTCTCTCTCACTCTCGCTCTCGCATTCAGTCTAACTCGTTGCTTTTAGTGTAACTTTAGCTGCGCAATAAAAGAAATTGCAATAGAGAGCCACAGCACAGCAAATAATAATAAATAATTGCACAACAAAGCAGCAGCAGACACAAACGACTGTCCGAGGGCCGGCGAGAGGTCAAAACTACAATGCACTTTTTATATGTCTGTGTGTGTGTGTGTTATGCGATTAAGCGAAATCTGATGACAGCGCCATGGATGGGATGCATTGCAAGTTGTGCAGCCAATGGAAATAAAAGCAAGCTGATATGCTCAAAAGCAACGACTAACGAAAAAACAGTCAGAGCAACTCGCTGGTCTGTTAACTTAGCAGCCCTTTAAGTGCATAACTAAGTCTATTGATCGATCAGTTGGGAGTTCAATGACATCACACATACATACATACATATGTATCTATATTATCTATATTTGTAGTCCACACATAATTAGCCAAGGCAAGGCGAGGGTGGCCAAAAACAAATTTACATGGTTATTTTTACAAGTGCCGCTCTTTATGACTGCAGCGCGCACTCTCTCGCTCTAACTAACTGTATATATATATATGTGTGTGTATGTGTGTGTGTGCTTATGTTTATTTGGGGAACTTGGAGCTCTGTTTAGCAGACAACGGCCTTTTTACACGTAGGCACTGAAGCATGCGACCCCAGCCAAGAAGCCGCGCATGTTCATGTTTTAAAATAGCAAATTTATAAATACATAAGCGCAATTCAAATGAAGAAAAATATCTGAACATAAACAAAGATAAGATGGCCGGCTAGTCTATACTTTCTTCCGCTTTGTTTTTATTATACAAGTTGTAGGCTGTTTATCGAAGCGTTGCAATTGTTGTTTTATTTTAAAAGGCTCTATAGTGCAGTATCACACACACAGAAACACACACACACACACATATATATATATATATATTGCATTTCCTACACGCACAGCAGAACGAGCGAGAGCGCGAGCGCACTTGACTGCACACAGCGCCGCTCATTCCCCCCGCCTACCACTTATGTTGCTTCTTCTTTTCGGCTTTTGTGTAATTAAATCACTCGAGCGTTGAGCGTCAGCGGCTCGCTTGAGTTGAATTTATGCTACATAAGTATAATAGACAAAAGTCTTCTTCAATGGCTGAAGAGCTTACACATCATTATAACATTATTACAATACGTTGAAGATAATTTTGAGAGCCAGCCAGGCAGCCACTGTTGCTTGTTTATTGTTTTCCAACACTCTGGGCGCTTAATGTTTGCCTGATTGGCATATTACAAAATTTGTTCAGATAATAGTTATATTATGGAAATTTTTAGCAATATGCATATTTAATTAGGCACAGCTGCAAAAACTTTGTTACCAACATAGCTGGAATTCTAAGCTCCAAAGCAACATTGACAGTCACAAATAGAACATGAAATCGAAACGACATCAAACATTTTATCGTAGGTAGACACACAACAGAAACGTATGCGTTGATTTATCAGCTCTCCGTCCAGTCCAAAGCCCAACTCTCCGGGCGTGTATAATTGAGGTCTCTGGCTGAGCCGAGCCGAGCTGAGCTGAGCGGCGCTCTGGGCACCTAGTGCGTTAGTTAATTGCCAAACCAGGCAGCTGCTGCCCGCATAGTTGCGCTCTTGGTCTTACCTGTTGCATTTTACCTGCAAGGGAAGGGAAGGGAAGGGAGCAGCTTTTGTCTTACAGCTGTTGCAACACTTACAGACGATTTTTTTTGTTTTTATTTTATCTGCTATCTGCTGCTCTTTGCTGCATCTATGAGGCGGACAAAACTGTGCGCGCAGCTGTCAACCTGGTGCCTTAACTGATAAATAGAGAAAAATGTTTTGTACATACTCTGGTAGTATACTATGTGGGTCAGCATGATAAAAAGAGTTTCGCTTTTTCAAAAATAACTAATAGAGATTTTTCACAAAACATTATTTTCTAAGCAATTTTTTAGCAAATACTATTCGCATTATAGACCACTTGAGCGAAATGTAGCTTATGCTGTCTTATCAGAAGAAAAAAGTACCCAAGTAGGCCATATCGCTGGCGACAATATTTATATATATTTGTATGTATTGCACTGGTTTGAAAGCTTCAAGAATATGACGCATTACTATATGAGCTCATAGGCAATAAAAGCAAACTGAAAAGCACACATGCCCACATCAACAATTAAAAGCGGCGAATTTATTGTTTAAAACACACACACACACATTTGCATATGGAGAAGGGTTTGTTGTTTACGTTCTGCAACAAATATTTGAGCGAGCGAGAGAGACAGCGCATGCAATTGCAGCGCCAGCAGCTCAAACAAAAAGTAAACCGTGAGAAGCGCTGAGTAAAAGCAGCTAAAAACTTTTTAGCCAAAGCCAATAGAGCTAGGCGATCGTTGCGCATTGGCATGCCAACAACAACAACAACAACAACAACAACAACAACAAACCCAAAGGCAGAAGAGACGTGTCATAGAAACACACAAATAAAGAAAAAAGCACACAATAGCGAGTAAGCAACAAGCAGACATAATAATAAAAAATTAAACAAAAAAGCAGCTGATGCCAAGTCGACAACAACAACAACAAAGCAAAACACAAAGTAATTTCATTGATTACTGATACGCAGCGCAATGCTCAAAACGAAATGAAATCAAATGCAGTAGAAGAGGTAAAACAAACGTCGGCTTAGCCATAAAGTCAATCCAAAAAGAAAAGAGAGAGACAACAAAAATTGCTGTGCTCAAGCTCAAGCAACTTCACTTCACTTCACTTCAGTTCGGTTCAGTTGTTTCCAAGCTTGTCTTCTGCCTGTTTTATTTTCTTGCTGTCTTCCTTTTGCTTTTGCCTTTGCCTCTGCTTTTTGCCGACAGCGGCAACGGCGCTTCGCGTACAATTCCCCAACAACAACAACACCAACAATGAAGACTACAAACAACTGCTGAATGGGGCATTTTGGGCAGTCTTTATGGAGGGGGCAGTGCGCCGAGCGGGGGCGTGGCGGAGGTCTGAGCTTAAAGAGTAATGTATGCGTCATTGGCTTCTTTGGGCTTGGTTTGCTTGGTTCCATTCCAGTCTTTATGCTCTTATGGCTTAGCTTCTCTTTTAGCTTTTCCAGTTGCATGGGATGGCAATCAAAACAAAAAGCGACTAAGCGACTTCAAACAAAATTGAGCAGCGTAATCGTTATGATAAACATAATCACTCTTTCCGTGGCTGTGGTTTTGTACTGCAAGCCAGAACTTGCATGGAATGCCCACACACATACATATGCAAACACAATTATTACCTGTGTTTGTGTGTGAATTTACAAAATTGTTAGCAAGATCAAGTGCTTTAAGCCACAACATCCGCTTGTTGCTTCAAATATTGAAATTCAAAAAGTAACGTACAAGCCTTTCTAAGAATTTTTGCGTTTCACAGAAAAATTATTTGAATACTGCTATCCTGCTCTCTAATAGTAACTTCTGTTGAAAATCATTCAGAATTTGCCAAGTTTTTACTCATTAGCCACACGCTAGTGCTTTTATTGTTTAAACAAACTCAAGTATGCTTTCTGATCTTTTCATTTAACTTTTAATGTATTCAAAAAGTCACAACTGTTGTTGTTGTTGTGTGCTTTTAATGTATTTATTTATCTTTGCCGCATTCATTAACAGCCAGCAAATGAATGGAGGAATGGGAGAAACACAAGCGTACGTATTTTACGTTAATTTTATGTGGGAAATGCTGAATTAATTCAAAATGAATTATTTAGCGGTTTGAATTTTTCGCACGCTTTTACAGTTACAAAAGCGAATTAGTCTACTGATGTGAATGTTGTACTAACCAAGTCCAAAGCGTTTTTTGATCTTCTTGAGCAAATGCATTTTCTTTTTGCTCGACATTTTGTCCTTGGGACTCATCATCAGCTCGCTGCTTTCCATGGCCAAAACATGAGCTGCCGCTGCAGCTGCTGCTGCTGCTGTCGAATTATGATGATGATGGTGGTGATGATGATGTTGAAGCTGAAGCGTAGCATGACTGCCCTGTTGCATATAGTTGGCTGGTATATCCGATAAACCCATTTTGAAGAATTCCAACAACCGTTGAATACAAACTAACGAACACAAACAGCAACGCGAAACGCAAAACTTTTTTTTAAACCGCGCGATGAATTTACAATACAATGTTTGTTACACAAACAACAAATTAAATTGTTGTTAATACATTTTGGTACAATTAACTTTTTAAATGTTTGTCTCAAACACAACTCGCGCACACAGAGAACAAACCCCACGTAGAAGACGAACAAACGAACGAGCAGCGAACGAACGAGTCGTGCGAGCAACCAACCAAACACTTTGACGTTCTAAAAACAACTGTCAAGAGTTTCTGCTGTTTGGCCAAAGTAAACCGTTCAGCAGCTGAGCGGCAATGCGAGCGTGACACGAACAGGCACCACCAGTCGTGAGAGAGCTCTTACTGCAGTGGACTATGGCCAAAGATTCTGAATTTTTGGTATTAAGCCAAGTTCAATAGAAAATTCACACCTGTGAAAAAGCTTAGTGAATAATTTTCAATTTTATTCCAAAAAATATTAGAAAAATATTCGCTTAGGTAATCTCGCATTATTTTTAAATTATTTACAATCGAAATGATTAGTAATAAAAATATTATATTATCATGCGATTATTTTACAAAAATAATTTGAATAATAGCATTAGATTGATTGAATGAAATTTGTATGCCAAAAATTGGTTATTTTTGACCATAGTGCAGCGCTTGTTAGCTACCTTAATCGTGAGCTGTTGCTTTTGTCTCATCTCTAACTGAGAGCAGCATTGCAGCTGTTTCTTATTTACTATGGTTTCGCTTTTGCGCCTGCTCTTCGCGTGTATTGAGCCTCCCTTATAATTTCACATTGCTGCTGCTCTTGTTGCTGCTGCCCAGAGCACCTTGTGCACCTTGATCGCTGATTCTGCTTGTTGTTGCTATTCTAGGCCTGCATTTTGACAAAAAACTATGCTGTGTGCTCTTTGCTCTATGTGGGGGCTACTCTGCTAACTGTTTTGCGGCACTTTTGGAGCTCAGTTCAGCAAAGTTCAAGACAGTTGCTATTCGGTTTCTTTTTCATTTTTAGTTTAACTGCTAGCTGTTTAAAGTTGAGTGCTAAGAGCTGAAAATTAATGAAAACTATGCAAATTGGTTTTATAATGCTCATGCACTATGAACTCTAGAGAAAAGACGAGCTCTTTAAACATTTTAAAAGAAAGAATGAACACTTTTCAGAAAAATACATAAAAACTCTAGGTTTGTTTGAATTTCAAATGAAATATAATACAATTTAAGAAAAACCTTTCGATTTCAATTCCAATATAAAAACTCTTATCAAATAATACAAAAATTAAAGCATATTTTATATTTACTTTTATCACAAAAAGCAGTAAGGCAAAAATTACGATGAATACGATGGACTCTAGGGAAAAAGCAGAACTCTTTAAACAATTATAAGACTTTGAGATAATACAAGTCCCATGACAAATAAATAGCAAATATTTTATTGAAAACATATTTAAAATTTAAATTTCTAACTATTGGATTTATTTAAATTTCAAACTTAATAAACATTTAAACAACCCTATAAGTTTAATGTACAAGTCCGTATATAAAATATAAATGACAGCATATTTTCTTTCTAATAAAGTAATTTAATTTTGTTTCAGATTATCAAACTTGTAAGAAAATGTTCGTTTGGCATTTTCATTAAATGCTTGCTTGAGAACAATTCTTGATTCTTCACAGTTATTGATTTAAATAGTTATGGTGTGTATAGTACGGTTAGACGAGCAAGCCGATCTGCCTGCTAGATGAGAACTCTGTGTGACATTTGCAGACAATAGAGCCTTGAACCCAAAAGGCCAGACAACAATTGTCAAGGCAGAGACAAATGGCAATAGACGCAGCATAAGAAACCAAAAGGAACCTTAGCCTGACTGCAGATGTTCCGGCAAAGTCCGTGGGAGAGGGACTAACAAACAAACTGCACATGTGTGCAAAAATAAAAATATATAAATGCTAAATATAAACCAAAAACTACTTTATAATGCAAAACCAAACAGCAGCAGTTAAGAAATTATCTCCCCCAGGCAGAAGACAACAGCTGCCTTTTGGGGGCGCCTGGCATAATTCGAATAAGCATACATAAATATAGACATACATATGTATGTATGTATGGTTTATGTAGATATAAGATATATAGTATTTACTTATGTACAGTTGTATTATCAGCGACGCTGAGGCAACTGGCGCACGTTTGCCACGTGCGTTTGTGTCTATAAGATCACAATAGCTATGCTCTATGGCAATTTTGGTTTGTATCCCTTTTACTTTGCATAGACAGGCGAGAAGTTACACCTGGAATTGGCAAAAATGCAAACAAACAAAACATAAAACGCTGAAACCCTTTCCGTGCCTAAAATGCAGCCACAGATGCTAACGCGAACAAGCTCTTGGGGGTAGGTTTTTATTTTTGCACTCTTTACAGGACTCTCTCTCGCTCTGTCTTTCTTTTTGCAGCGCTGCGGTTCCTGTTTCGCCAATGTCCTTATTTTACTTTTTTCTTTTTAGCGACAGCAGCTGTATTTCCTCACAATTTAGACGGACGCACGCCTGCTGCCAGGATGCTGAATATGCATTTCCACTTTAATATCAAAATTTAAACGCCTTTTTTTTTGCTTGTCTGCCTGATCCCTTCCGATCAAGTCAGGCAATTGCATCTGCTGCAAAAGCAGCGCTCAGACCTGCGTCTGGTCAAAGCAATTATTATCCTTCGTCAAAGTTTGTTGTTGTGATAGCATCCTAGAGGCCGTTTGAGGAACAACGACAGTTGTCCACTCGAAAGAAATTCATGTCCATAGCTTCAACTGAGCAAAATTTTAACTTATTATAAATTATTTATTTATAGCTAGATTGTAATTAAAACTTATAATTTCATAATCAACGATAAGTTTATATTTGAAGTTAAATTAAAAATTGTTATCATTGAAAAAGAAAATTCCATTTTAATTGAATTTTGTTTGAAGTGTTTTTCTTTTTTAGATAATATGTAATAGATATGCTGACTGCTTTTCAACCGCAGCAATTATGTGAACTTAAATGATAAACAAAATGTAATCAAAGGTTCAACGTATTCGACAATATCAATCAATATAGAAGGTTAATTTAAATATAAGGCATGTGCAGCCTGCTAGCGATTATGCAGAGCAGCTGTAACTGGCTTATCTGTATTTACAAAATGTTGATCAATAACTATAGAAAAGATAGAGAAACTGTAACAGAAATGTTTGTTTAATTAGAAAACGACATATGCAAACTGAAAGCGAAGTTTAAGGTCTCGTTTCACATATGACGCAGGGTATTAGAAATGGAAACAGAGTTTCTTTTAAACAGTTGTCGATTGTGTACAAATATAACAAACTAATCCTGCAAGACAAACGCCGGAGGAGACGTTGCGCAAGCACTTGAGAAACACAACAGCAGCAGGCATATGTATGTATATACTTTGTATATAGGCGCTAGGCATATACTAAATCTATATATAGGAAATGGCTTGGGTGTTCGTTTACCTGCGCTCTGACTGTGGCGCAGTTGTTTGCAGGCGCTCAAGGCGAGGGTGCAATGATAGAAATCTAGCGTTTTTCAGATGCACGCAACTTCCTCTTTTTTCTCAATCGCGCATCCGCATGTTAAGGAAACATACGCTAATCAAATATCAGGCGCGTCCTGAAATACCCGCCAAAAATCAACATATGTATGTGTATGCCTGCAAGAAAAGTATTTGCAGCTGATTCCGTTAGATGTTGTTCGGGAAATTTTCATATTATTTAGTTATTTTTTCTGTTTTTTCCCCGTGGAAAAACTAACAAACTCTCCTGGCGCATGGAGTTTTCGTTTCGCAGCATTTAGCAAGTCATATAGCGCGCCAGGCGGAATCCTAGCGAGTCCTGCTCTACGCCCTTTTTGTTCTGACTATTGTTACACTCATGGTCAGCATGTAGTTTTTACCTGTAGTTCTATTAATGTGTTGAGCATAGCATTTTCACTTATTGGGTTTTCCATTGTCCTTCGTTGTCCTTTGCTGCATTCTGCTTTTCCTAATGTTTTTGTAAAAAATCATTGCCATAAACTCAATAATTTATTATCACACAGCTGCGTAGATCTCAGAAAAAGCCTATACAGCTGATTTGTAGTTAGGGAATTATAACAGGTAAAATAATCAGAGCTATTGCACCTGTAACCTGCGTACCGTCAATCCTTTGCGCCATTTATTACCTAAATCACTGAGATAACTTGTTTTCATAGCCTCGTGAGAGTTTCACTCTTTCAATATAAAATACTATTCACATATTGACTTCTTCGAGGTCTAAGCAGATTATAGGTTAGATGTCCTTATCAACATTGCAGCAGGATGTGTTCTAGTTTCTATGCTCAGATAGATATTTAATTCATAATTTATGGAGGTGAAATAGTCGAGTAAGAGTTTGTTTGACTATATTAAACGAGTAAGCATTGAGAATTTTTAAATTCTCAATTCAAGCTCTAATATATCTAATAATTCCACTTTACTCAACTTTAAGTTATAACGTACAATTTGGCACCGACTAAAAGTGTCATCACTAAGGTAAACAGCTGTTTCGGTGCGCGAGTTTTTGGGAAGGTCACAAACCTTATTGGAATGCGGACAACTATTGCCAAATGTGCAGCAGTATTCTCGCATTGGACAAAGGACTCATCGATTAACTTTCGTGGACATTCAAACATTGAACGATTCAATAAAGTTGCATATGAATTATAAATATGTAAATATGCTGAACTTACCTATTTTGCTTGCCGACTGACCCATGACCAGTGTTGCGAATTTAGCTGTTTTGCAGCCAGATCCGTAGATTTTTAACTGTCCAATGAATGTCGAAATATGATCTGTTGGTCGGTACTGCACATGTATTTCATTTATTGTTTGAAGGACATTTTATAATTCTTAGTTTTATATGTAACGGTTGTGCTGTTCAACTTGATCCCTTTAATCTTAAAAGTTATTGTACAAAAACTTCGTTTTTGAATAGTGATCTAAATTCTTTTCGCGGCGACTATAACTATGACATTGTATTATTTATAGGTTATCCGTTAATTTGAGTTATTTCTATCTGTTTTTGAACTTTGCTTTTGTCGCTAAAAAGTTGACAGCACTGGCCATGACTGCTATTCGCACGCTATTGAGGCATTAGATTAATTTCTTATTCGACTCTTTGGCATACTTATTTTTTCACGGTATTAGCACTCGCACGTGTTCACACTGTAGAATTGAATAGTTTGCACATATCTAATTGACTATTTGTAAAGGTACAAAACATTTTATGACTCATTGTATTAATCTTAAGGCATTTTTGTTTTATTTATTGCTCACAATGCTGCCGGTACATTTGTGCGATATTTACTGCAGCTGGTATCGGATATAGGTATTTTAAGGTGACAATTTGAGTATCGATAACTATAAGGTTGCCACACTTCGGAAGGTATCGAGCGTTTAAGTTTGACAGCTGCTTGTAAGAAGAAGAGGCAAACATAATTCGCGATGTGAGAAATTGAAAATTTTGTAATGAAAAGCTGATATTAAGTTGTGCTTTCTAGTTACTAAGGACAAGAAGTTACTGAAAATATTGTTATATTAATTTAGAGTGTGCAGGCGAGCAGTACTTCTCAGGGATTAAAACTCGTGGGCCGTAATCCAATCACAGCACAAAAATGGCGGATCCACTGAGTCTTTTGCGGCAGTACAACATAAACAAAAAGGAGATAATTGAGCGTGATAATCAAATAATATTCGGCGAATTCTCCTGGCCCAAGAGTGTTAAAACAAACTATCTCAAATATGGGTAAGTTGGCGCTAGCGCAGTGCATGTAATTACACTAGAAGAATATTTGCCAACGTCAATGCGTATTTTGCAACATTTTCAGCTCTGGCAAGAAGGGCGCTCCACGTGAATATTACACGCTGGAGTGTCTATTGTATTTGCTCAAAAATGTTTTGCTGCAGCATTCGGTGTATGTGCGTCAGTGTGCTGCGGAGGATATACCAGCTGTGAATCGTCCGGATCGTAAGGAACTGCTTGCTTATCTCAATGGCGAGTCCACAACCTGCGCCAGTATTGATAAGAGTGCACCGTTGGAGATACCCACACAGGTGAAACGCGCTGCCGAAGGCGAAGCTGTCAGCGGTGAAACAGCTGCCAAGAAAGCGCGCTTTGAAGAGACACAAGTGCAAAAGGTGCGCGAACAATTGGCAGCGCGCTGGGATGTTAACCAAAAGGAGACTGCTGTCAATATGGACAATATCAAGTCGCTGTCGGAGACCATGTCTGTGGAAAAGATTGCTGCTATTAAAGCAAAGCGCTTGGCCAATAAGCGAACCACCATTAAACGCACGGACAATGAGGACGCAATGGGCACAGATTTACGCGCCATACTTGACTATGATGTGGATTCTACCAAGGACATTATAAGTCGCGAGCGGCAATGGCGTACACGTACTTCCATACTACAAAGCACTGGCAAACTATTTGCAAAAAACATATTTGCCATGCTGCAAGGAATTAAGGCGCGCGAGGAGGGACGCAATCGTCCGCAGCAGCCGAATCCCATAAAAATGCCTGAGCCGACGCGCATTGCCAAGCCGCAGCCACAGCTCTCACAGTACAATCGTTACGATCAGGAACGTTTCAATCGCCAGAAAGAGGAGACTGAAGGTTTCAAAATTGATACGCTGGGTACGTATCATGGCATGTCGTTGAAGTCGGTGACGGAGGGCTCATTGGCGCAGCGCAAGGCACAGGCAAATATGCCGCTGGGCGCCGCAACCGCTGGACGCGTAGCAGCCACCAAGGAGCTGTTGCCCACGGCACAGGCACGTCAACTGCCACCAAACGGACCACAAAAGCGACCTTCACGTACACCTATTATTATTATACCGTCTGCCAATACAAGCCTTATAACTATGCTGAATGTCAAGGATATACTGCAGGAGCTACGCTTTATGAGCACCGCAGATAAAAAGCTACAAGGCTGCCAGCGTGAATCGGAAGTCTTACTGCAGGTAAATTGACAATCTACTTGCAATAGAAAAATAATTTATAAATTTTCATTTTACTTGCAGCGCAAGCGCAACAATCAAACGGTTTCTTATCGCGTTATAGACAACCCTATAAAGTTATCTCAACAGGACTGGCAGCGTGTTGTGGCAGTTTTTGTTATGGGCCCACAATGGCAATTCAAAGGGTGGCCCTGGGATGGCAATCCCGTTGAAATATTCTCAAAAAGTTAGTTTGGCAAAGCAAAATTCAAATATAATTATATTAATTGCTTAATATCTTTGGCAGTTTGCGCATTTCATTTGTGCTTTAGTGAGCTAAAACTGGATGCGAATGTGGAGCGCTGGTCGGTAACGTTATTGCGCCTTTCCCAAAACAAAAGACATTTGGATCGTGCAGTACTCAGCAAATTTTGGGAAACTCTGGACAAGTGAGTCGAATTGAATTAAGTGCATTTGAAGCACCACTAACTTTTCCTATTCTCTTACAGATATATGCTAAAGTATAAGCCTGATTTAAGATTTTAACATCTACATGCGCAGCACTTTTAAGAGAGAGCTTTGTTATTTTGGCCCGTACGCTGT
Source organism: Drosophila busckii (assembly GCF_011750605.1). Lineage (NCBI taxonomy): Eukaryota > Metazoa > Arthropoda > Insecta > Diptera > Drosophilidae > Drosophila > Drosophila busckii. Next base: position 1,849,965 of record NC_046607.1, on the reverse strand, counting down.
AGCTTGGCTATTCAAGCAAATAGTTTGTTTCAATTTGTACAATGTAAACTGAGCTACTTTAATAAGTATATATATAATTTGTAGAATTAGTTGTAATAAAAAGTTATAAGACACAAGTTATGTTGTGTGTGGCTTCACAATTAACGTTAGCGGAATGTTTATCACATGTAGAGAATTCATTTTATATTTTTACAAAATAGCGCACAAAAACAAGCAAAACAAAGAAATAGAAAGTTAGAACAAATATATGTAATAATGCTTGTGACAATTGTGGTCTAAACAGCGCCCATTTGTAGTATGGGCGTAAATAGCTTGTAGGCCTGCTCGATATACTGCACGGCGCTTAGCATTTCAGCGAAAAGTGTATTAACGCGAGTCTTGCAGTCCTCTTGTTCGGTTGCATCCTCTGCTGCAGTCTTACCGCTTAAAATATTTGCGTACCGTTGGGTTAAGCCTTGCAAGTGTCCATTGAATTGCTTGCAAAGCTGCACAATGCTGTCCACTTCATTGGCGGTGCTGTGATGTGGCTTTACCAGCAGCAGCTCGGCAATTTTATGCAATTTGCACATTTCTAAAGCGCATGCTTCACTTAAAGCATTTATACTCCTTGCATAAGCTTCCTCCAGATCTGCAGTACTCGCCTCCTCCGAGCTGAGCCAGCTATGCGACTTCGTCCAGTGACTAAAATTAATAATGATTGGCATCACAAGGAGGCATATATAGTATTCAAGCTTACTTTGTCACATCATCGAACTTAATCTCCACCTCTGCATCAACAATGGTTTCCAGTAGACGCTCGTTGAGCTCAGCAGCTTCATAATCTCCTTCGCTTTCACATTCCAAGTTCTCCATATCAAGAAGCTCCTTGACCTCGCTTATAGTTTCCTGTAAGTTAAGTGTACATTGTTCCGTCAGTTCTTAAACGTTTCACTTATAAAAAGTGATCCCACCTGCAGTTCACTTAGTGCTTGCCCACTCACTGCTTCAAGCAGTGTATCGAGCTTGAGACGCGACTCCTTAGACAAGATTTCTAGCGCTTCATAATGCACCAAGCCGCAGTAGTTCTCAAAAAGTACATCGAAACGCAGTTGTGCCTTTTTCTTTTCCAGCTGCAGTTGCTGCATTGATTGTTCCATTTGGTCTGCATCCTTCTTAGCTTCTAACAGCACTGCACTTAGGTTTGGCTTATTCGCATCAAGTCCCAAGAGCTTGCGCTTATTCATTAATTTGGGATCATTCTCTTGTAGTATGTTCATGGTCTTTTTGCCAATGCCCTCAAGTGTATCCAGACCTGTGTTCAGCACCTTGCTCCCCAGAGTTGTTACTATGCCCAGATTAAAGGCAGCTCCACTGGCTGATTCAGGTTCCTGCTCTTGCTCAGTTTCCTCCACTTCTGTCTTTTCGGTACTTATTTCCTTGGCGGCAGCCTCGGCAGCATTCATGCGCGCCAGTTCTTCAGGATCGGGCACGCCAATTATTTGATTGAGCCCCTGGTTGACCTGCGTAGTTATGTTGCCCAATCCTTCAGTCGCTGTGCTCAGCACAGAGCTTAGCTTACTACCCCATAATCCCCAGCCAGACCCAGCTGACGACGCACTGGGAGATGTCACTGGCGTTGTTGTTACTGCGACTGGTGTAGCAACTTGTGGCACTGAAGGCTCCGCTGCTGCTCCTTTTGCGTTGCCAATTTTGTTATTTTTGATCATTGTTTTCTCCACCACTTCCGACTGGGGCTGCTGTGGCTCCACATGCACAAATTTGTCGTCGTCACCATCGCCCCAGTCATCCCAATCATCATCACTTTGATTCCAGCCATTATCTTCTTTTGACATTTTTGTTTAAGTCGTACACGTCGTATATTTTATATTCTTTCTTTCCCTTTTTCCACCCTGTTTCAATAGGCTCGATTATATTTCTGCTCGATAAGTAGCTATCGTTATCTACGAAAACAGTGTTAGATAACTTGGAAATTTGAATTTACAAATTAACGGCTTAACATTATTAGCCTAATGAAAATGCAAAAATTATATATAGCGGCATAAATTTAATAAATTAAAAAAAAAAAAAAATAGTTACTTTACATACATGCTATGCTAAGAAATGAAATTGAGCTAAAGCAATTGACCTATATAGGATTAAATTTCTTGAGTCTCCTTCCTTCAAGACAACAATTGACTGTTGCTCTTATTAGAAATACATAAATTATGGGAGAAGCTCATGTCACCAGTGCGTTTGGAATGCCCAACATGGCTTCCGCTTCGATGCCTTGGTATTTACACACACATTTAAACGTATATACATACATACATACATACATACTTGTACACAAGCACACAATTTGATGTTCAATGCATACAAATTGAATTGATATTAGTTCGTAAAATATTTAGGCATTATAACAACATACATATGTATGTATGTAAAATGTACGTGTATATGTAGGTGTTGGACATGCTTTGCTGTTGTATTGTAGTGTGTGCAAATATTTTCTATGCAAATTATAAGTTATAGTTGAAAGTATTTTTATATAAATATAGTTTATTGAAGTTATGAATATTTTTAATGTATATTATTTTATTTATGTATGTTCAAATTACTAATTGTATGGTAGAAAAGCTATAAATTTAATGAGCACAATCAATAATTTCCATTAGCCATTTTAAATACGCTTTTAAATGTTCGTCTAAGCTTAATTTATAGACTCAACAAAAACATTTAAAAATTAAAACCATAGAATATTTTTCGTTGTGCATAAAGCCAAATCAAATGCCAGCTGGCAAATGAGCATACTCACTCTCACACCTACACATGAGTAAACACACACAGACACACACACACACGCACAATTTGTGTACGAATCAGAAGCTCTAACCGTTTCTTCGTATTGTGCCTCAGCTAACAGTGCTCATAAATTAGAAACGAACACTAACAAAATTCGGTCGTCAAGCAAAAGTTTTGCTCGATGCTAACCAGCATATAAATTTGACAGCAACGCAAAATTAACAAACCAACACAATTTACCTAGAACTCACACATACCTATGTACATACATACATGCATACAGCTGCACACCTTGGCAAAAACAAAGAATTTTCATAAACTTCTTGCTGCGTACCTCCAGACATTCGCACACACAGACAGTTTCTCTCCTTTTATCTCTCGCACAGAACCACACGCATATTTCGTCAAGGAAGCTGCCATAAAATGCGTATAGCCAGAATTTATCTTCAAGCAAAGCGTGGGTATAACCACAGCCACACTAAAAAAAGAAAGTTAGAATGTAGTAGAACAGTTGAGAGCGGTAGAAGGAGAGTGGTAGCATAGCCAGTGCAGTCATATGATTAATTTTTTAATTAAAAATTGCTAGAATAGCATGCGTGCAAACATAACATTTTCTCAGCAATTACCTTAACCGCTAATATGTTGCTGCAGCGGCAAATGGAAAAAGCGGCAACTGCTGTTAATTAAGTATACGCCGCGTTTGACACAGACAAACTTGTGCTAGTTCATTTTTCATTCTTACTTACCTAAGTAGCATTTGTAATTTGCTTGCTATGCCAATAGCAGCAACAGACCTTTGATTTAGATGCAAATTTACTCGTAAATAGCACCAGACAGGTGCAATAGAGACAGATACAGTTATACAGACAGAGACTGGGACAGAAACTCAAATGCCGCACTCTGGGCAAAATAATTGCATGTTCAGTAACTTTGCTAGCTCTTGTTGCCCCAAAATTAAATGTAATATTGTCTAATGCACAAAGCCTGCACAGCTACATTGATAGCTGTAGTTTTAAATTAAATATGGTTGTTACACTCTGTCGAGTGTAATTAAATCTTTAGATGTTTGAGGCTAGGTGAGAGAACTAATGCAATAAAATATGTACCGAATATAATCATAAGCATGTTCTAAAAATGGCTGTGCTATGATTATTTTTACACCCATTTGAATATGCACACACTTAAGTAGGCACTGATGAAACATAATTGAGACTAAAAGCATAAGCTTATCACCGCTTAAGCAACACAAAGCAGCAGCTTTAAGAACACACAAACACACACTTAATATGGAAAGGTCTTCAAGTGAATGTTTGTGTCTTGCTGTGAAAGCTGAAAGCTTTGTCGTTTTTAGCCCACAAGCAAGGCTTACTTGTTATTGTTGTTGTTCTTGTTGGTATTGATACCTCAACTTCTGCTCAGGCAATAACACACACACAAAAACTAGACAAGGGAACCCTTTTGGCAAATCCCTCAACACTAACGTGTATCTTGTATATATACATATATGTGTATATTGTATGCTATTTTTGTTCCTGCTTGGGAGCTACTAGCTGATGACAATAAAGCAAACTCCAGCTGTTTATTAACATGTCTCTTTGTCAATATATCAGTGTGTGTGTGTGTGCTTATGTTTATATAGATACTATTTATACGCAGTTGTAGCCGTTGTTGTTGTTGTTGTTGTTGCCGATAGGCGAGCGGGGTCTGCTGCTGTCTCTTTACCAGCTTCGTCTTACAAGTGAAAAATTTCTTTAGGCCAAAGTGTGCATTAAGAAGATTGTTTTACTATTGTTGTAATACGCACACAGACCCACACAGACATGGATACCGAAAATACCTTAACTACATGACAGCCTACTATATAGAGAACTTGCCTGCAGCTTGTCTACCCACTTGACGCTGGGGCTCTTTTCACAGCTGTATTCAACAAAAGGATTCAAATTTCATTAAATCTCATACAAAAGTATCAAAATGCCATTGTTGTCGTGCCACACACACAATCACCCATTGCACTTATACAAACTGCTTGCTTGCCTGCTCCTCCGGCCTGCCCCCTCCTCCCACAATTCTGTCTGATGTTTGAGCAGCACCGACACCAATGGAGTGCCATCTACACACGTTCTGGCTGCTTGTTACATATCGGTAACTGCTTTTACATTTGGGCCTTTTATTCGATTTACGTTTCTGAGTTGCTCAAATTTGTTTAATGCTTGTGAGCATGTGTGTGTGTGTGAGCTTAGTGCACATCATTGATCGCTATCAGCTATAATGGCAAACTTAATAGAGTAGATAACACTGGGTTGCAGCAAAAAAGCAAAAAACAAAAGTGAAATCAGAAAATTTCTGCAAGTGTTTGTCGATTATCGCACACCAACAGACAAAACATTCAACTTAAGCTTAAGCTGTCGTATAAAGTAAGCTAATAAATAAGCTTTGAAATTTAGAGAGTAAGCTAGGGAGCAAACGACAATCTTTGACCTTATAGATGGAGCATAAATGGTTAAGCAGGAACCCTTGCATTCTTATTGTAGAGGTTCCAAAAATAAAAGTACATTTTTAGCTAAGTAATTTAATATAGTTTTACAAGTCACTCTACTTAACTTTCTTTCTGAGGTAATTTCGGCTAATTTGAATGGTTATGGCAAGGTTAAGTTGGCAATTTGTTAAATAACTTTAAACTTCTATTTATATATCCAACGGTAGCAATTAACTAGCTGTCGCTCGCTCTTATTTCCTTGAGCTGTCAGCAACTTGTGCGTCGCTTTTAATTTATATACACTAATTTACACACTTTGGCAAATTTGAAAGTCTACTTAGCGGCTGACATCGCGTTACGCATACGCACCGTTGCAATTATTTCAATCAAGTGTGTCGCAAGTGTCGTAAACAGCCTCAAAAATGTGCGGGTGTGTGCCTAATCAGCCACCCGCTTGGCAGCAAACAATTTCAGCCATGTCTCTATCGTTATAACTTTTGCCAAAAGCAAACTTTTCAAATTGCTTTCGCATTAAAAATCACTAAAATACATTTTGCTCAACGCAAAATGGCGACACTGACGACGCACGTGTGTGTGTGTGTGTGTATTTGTTTACGTTAAGTGTCATTAAGCTTTTGCCAACTCATCTGCCTGCTGCCTGGATTATTGCTAAAAGTTAAGGCATTCACTAGTGTAAGCCTTAAAATTTAAAGTTCACTTCAGTGCAGTCTACTCTTGTGTGGCACAAACAATCTGCTCACAATTATCAAGTCATGTGCTCAAATTGCCAAACAAACTTGACCACATCACAATTGTTGCAAACAATATCTGTGCTTGAGAGCCATAAGCTCATAAGGTTGCTAATTCAATTGGCAAAACGAAACCGCAAATCATTGGCTCAATTTATTGATGAAAATATGCAAATATTCATAACTGCATATAGAACTTAAGTCGTGCCGAATAAACAATTAAATATTATTTAAAACCAAGGCGTGTATTGCAGCTGCCATTTATGTGCAACCGAAAGTAACTTGCAACATGTGGCTGCTCATATCAATAGCCCACAGTCGGTAAAAATGCAATTTTAATTAGCCGAACGTGCGACAAACGCACGTAGCATGCATAACCGCAAGATGGCGCTGCAATTAGGCAACTCGTCGCCCCACACTCTGTTGGCATCCAGTCAGCTCCAGCATAAGCATCAGCGTCAGTCGCATGCAGTCACTTAGTCACTGCAACGTGCTGCTTGCGCCAAACAAAATTATGTGGCCAACGTTATACTGCGGGCTGGAGCATGTCCTTGTCCATATCCTCGCACTACGCTCAACAGCAGCCGCAGCAGCAGCAGCTGTTTGCCAGTCGTTTGTTTTGCAATGCCCAAATTACTTTATCGATTTGTACGTTTGTACAATTTGGCGTTGTGCATATATTACGGCTTGGGGTTTTGTGGCCAGGGTGCTCCAACTGGTCACTGTGCGCTATAGAGCGACCACGCTAACGAGCCTCATTAGTGGCATGCGTGGCATTGACGTTGGACTGACGACGACATTGGCGTGCTCGCCACGTTGACATGTGAGCACTACGAACGTGATTTCTTATTGCAATCAACAAATGATGATTGCACTTGCGCTGCCAGCAGCACCCCATCTACCCTTTCATCAATTAATAATCTTTTAGAATATACTGACAATAAAATAATAATAATAAAAACTCATTTAAGTTAAACAGTAGTTTAAAATTAAAAAAATTAGAAAATAGATATTGATGTTGATTTGGGCTTCAGTTCAACTCACTTAGCTTTCTTTATTTGAAGTATACAATCTTTTAAATTTGTATATGTCGGAGACTGATTAGTAGTTTCACCTAGTTGGTATCGTTACTTTTGTAGCTGGCCATATTTAATGAACTTGTTTTTTACATATAGATATATAGAGCGAAACGAACCTCCGCGGCAAGTCTTACTCGACCAACATCGCAAAGGAAAAGACGCAAGTTTTACCGTGTCACTCTCTGGAGCCAACTTTACGTTGCTCAGCTGTCATTTTTGTCATTAGGAGACCATTCCTCCTTTTCCATCACTGACAGCTCTAGTTCCAATATAACTAACAGTACGCGCGTATTTCAAATGCAAGACAATTCGCATTCTCCGACATATACAAGAGATCAGCTAAGTTTTTTTGTCATTTACTTTTTTGGTCGAGATGCAAGGTTTCTATTCGAAAGAGGCAAATTGAACAATTGTTGTGTATCAAAAATAACCCTAGAGTCTCCTATCAGAAGATCCAAAAATTCAGCATTCCACAGCCAGTACAGTCGTAATTGTCTAATGTATGTATTTCGGGACCTAGGAAAAGATTCCGACAATACGCTGTTTGTCTCTTTATTTAGATACTTAGCTCTGTCCTTCACGCTTATTACTATGCTATACTAAATTAATATCTATCTATTTATCTATTAATATCTATATCTTAAGGTTCTGTATTATAATCTCATAATTTGTACACCGTGGACAGTCTTTATTATAATATTCCAAAATTTTCATAGTATAATGTCATAAAAATAATGGATAATAATTATGAAATCTGTTCAATTTGTTGTTGCATAAAAATGCATAAAAATCAACACAGACTTAATTGCCTTTTTAAATTGATAGCTGCATCGAAATTCAATTTTCTTCAACATACTTAATTTTTTATTAACCCACCATCAACATATGTATTTAATATGCGAAGCTCAGCTGCCAGCAATTAGTATTCTGACCCTCAGTAGTGGGGCACGGCAGGCGGGGCAATGAATACAGCAATGAAATTAATATGGCAATGCAGCTGCCTGCAACTGTAAGTACAACTGCAACCCAACTGCCTGCTGTCTGTCAATTGTGCGGCATTAATTTGACAGGCGGATTCTTAACACTATGAATTACACGACCAATAACTCAATATTATGACAATTTGCAACAGCCGAGCCGTCATGGCAACAAGGTGTGCACGACTATGACTATTGTATCGACAACTAATGTACAACACAATGGGCTTCAATCAATTAATTAGGCAGCGAAAGCCCAAGGCTTTACGGCTAAATGGCGGCCTAATTGATTTGCTCCAGAGCTGATGGCTTAAGCCAATGGAGTGTGGATTACTAAACCGCCAACATTGTTTTGGGGATGTGCAGTAGAAAATGCGCCTAAATATCTTTACTATCCCGTACTTAGCATAAGCATGACATATTAAGGAGTGCCACAGAATTATCTCAAACCAAAAAGTAGTATTAATTAAAAATATCCTTAACCTTAAGACAATTTCAGTTCTGTGGCAGTTAGCATTGATGTAAATAGGTGTCTTATATACAAAGTCTTTATATTTAAAACTGTTTCACCAACTGTTACAAAAATAAAACGCTATGCACAGTCTAAAGATAATTATCGCTGTCGTAAAAGCTTTCCTCGTCACTCTCCAGCTTGATGGTGCTGATGATGGTCTCTGGACACTTGGGCTTGCTAACAGGCATTACCTTCTCATCTTCAGATTGATCTACAATACGCTGGGATTGGAATAGACCTCGCTTGCCTCGCTTCAGAAAGCGTTCCTTGACGCTGATGCTGGCACTAGCACTGGACGTTGGCTTAATCTTGGGCTTGGTTTCTTTTTCATATATTTGCAGTGGCTTGTACTTGGGCATGGGCTTGAAACGTTCCGCGGACGGACATTGACCCTCCTCGCCATGATTAGCTGCATAGGCCTGCTCAGGTGGCTCCTCCTCGCGATAGTAATAGCGTTCGGGTATATCTATAAAGGCGTCGCTGTTGTATTCCGAATCTACTGTAGAGCAGCTGCCATCTTCATCTGTGGGCTCTGATGCAGTCTTCGGCTGCGACTTCGGCAAAGTATTTGTTGCCTTTCTGGGCTTAACAGCTAATTTTCTTTGCTCTGTGGCTGGCTTCTTGCTGATAACCGTATTTGCTGTGGGCTTAACTGCGCTTGCCAACTGTTGACACACCTGCACTCTGGGCTTGAGTGTTATGCGCTTTTGAGCTGCGGGACGCGATATTAGTTTGCTTGCTTTCTTTTCCAACTTCAAGGCCACAGCTTGTGTTCTCTTCTTGGGCAACTTGCTGTCCGCCTTTGCAGTCGACTGCTGCTGCTGCTGGCGCAGTAACTGCAAAAGCACTGGCAAGTCCAGCTGCTTTTGGCCGACTTGCAGCTTAAGCTGCTGCCTCAACTTCTCGCGCGGCTGCACACTGATCGCGCTGCCCGTTTCCATAGCGAAGGTCTCTAGCGTGTGCTTAAAGCCATACCACTCAAAGTAGTCCACAATCAGCTCGTTCAGCTGTCGCAGCAGCCCACGCTGCTCCACATTGCCACCACAAAGTGTTGCATCCTTGTCGAGCTTCAGCTGACCGCGCAGCAGCTGCAACACCTTTACATGCAGCGCGCTGCGCAGCTCGGCGTAGGTGCCATTTTGCTCAAACTCTTTTTTGAGACTCTTTTCCATAAACTGCGCGTACGTATTGTCCTCCATTTTTGCTGGACAAATTTAATTTTTATTCATAGAAATTTGATTTACACTGAGAATAAATTTGAAATGAACGCCACACAAATTTGAGTTCAAATTGATTGTGAGGCTTCGAGCTTCTCTGCTTGTTGGTGGGAAAAGCCTACTTAGCTAGATATAGAATTCTATGCTGTCTAAGAAGTTTCTCTTTTGTATTAAAGGTCGTTAATCATGCGGCTAACGCATACATTAAACAACTTTTCCGTCTACTTAAGACAACGCAGTCCAACTAACAGTTGGCAGGAGTTGAGCAGCAGCCTTGAGATGCGCAAGGAGAGGTTGCAAATTTAAATTGAAAATTGTTTAGCGCAGCGTAAATTTGGTGTAAAAAATAATTGTTCTTCAGTTGGAAATAATCAAGTTAGCTCGTGCCTTTGTTTCTTCTACTTTGCAATAGAAACTCTGCCTAATTAAATTTTAGCTAAAAGTCTGCTTTAAGTTGACGATAAAGGCCGCCAGAGTGCGCTGGTTACTGCCAGCTGCACTTGCTTTTTACCGTTGTCGTTGTCGCCGTTGCTTTTGCCTGTATCAGTTGCAAAATTTATTGCACTTAATGGAATTTAAAAGTTTGTTTACTTGAGCAACTTGGGCGCCCAGGTAAAGTCACCATTTTGCCAACCTACGGCATGTTAGTATATACATAGTATATATATAGTATGCGTGTGTGTGTGTGCTTGTGAGTGTGCGTCTGTTAACGATAATGCCATTTAAATGAATTTATGTTTAAGCGATAATCATGCAAATTAATAGTTTCGCAAACACTTAAAAAGAAACTTGCATTTGACATGCCAAGCAGCGAGCTGAAAAATATATACAAAACTTTTTGGCATAAAAACTACATTTTCAAATAGACAGAAAACTTTTGCTGCATGGCGCTGAACTTAGCAATTGAGCTTAAGAAATATTTAATAATTATTTTATTGTGTTTTTTCTTGTTCACGAACTTTTCGTTGCTTTTAATACTATAATGGAATTGTTAAAGTGCGCTAGAGCAGCTGCCTGATTTATAGCCTGTAAAAAGTTTTTTGTATGCAAAATTAAACAAAAAAAAAACCAAAAAATAGCAGCCACAGCTTTAAGTTAAATGCATTTGCTGTTTAAATATTTGTGCTACTAATTAGCAAAAGTGTTGCCAAAAATACAAAAGCAAAGCGAACGTTTTAGCAAAATGCTGCGCCATTTCCGGTTTATCTCTAGCGTTCTTTTATTTTATTTCAGTCTTTTTTTTTTTTTTTTGGAAACAAAGCCAATTAGACAAAATGGCTGCGACACATTTCCGCTGGTTGGACTCTTAACTTGAGCCTCATGCGTTTGCTATAAATGTTTACTTTGTGTAGGGTAATTGCAACTAGAAGAGAAAGTTGCTGAAATTTTTTAGTTAAAGTTGAACCAAAAAAATATTGTATATATTAATTTTGGTAATAGAGAATAATTATTTCGTAGCGCTTATATGAAAGGTGCACTCACCTTTTAAATGAAATATATATAAAGATTTGTTTAAAATAATATCGAACTGTATTTTATAGTATATCTGGGCTTCGCTATGTTTTGGTTCCATTTATTTTTGTTGCTGCTGCGTATTGAGTCTTGTGCCTTGTTGTTATTACCGACACACTTTCAGCATTTTGCTAATCGCATTAATTATGCGTCGCTCTCAGTTGCTGCTGGGCCTTTTGTGCTGCAGGCAAATGGCCAACAAAATTGAACAAAGGCAAACTGCAGGCAGTTCAAAGTGAGACAGAGACACAGGGAAAGAAAGAGAGAGAGAGAGAGACCAAGTGGCATGTAAATAGCTATAGCACTGGCATAATTGCCACACTGGGGAATTAAATGGAGCTCAAAGGCAACGTAGACATGGAAATATTAACAGAAGATGGCATTTGATTTAATTAATTATCAATTAGTTTTTGGAAAATTATTATGGCAGCAACTTTATAAAGTTTTGCTTCAATGAAAACATTTGCAGCAGCAAGCAGCGAGCAGCAAATAAATATTGATAAATTTCTATTAAATTAATTAGCAAGCATGCAGATTAATTGCTTTTGCACAAGATATTTGTTTATTTAAAGCTGTTTATGTGCTTTCTTATGGTCTTAATCATCCCGTCCGCCTGCGTATTCGAGGATTCACGCAGCAGGCCTATGACCTCAGAGACGCCACCACCAGGACGTCCACGCTGTGATTTAGTGGCCAGTGCATAGAGCACGCCCGCACAAGCACCACGTTTGCCCTCCCAGTTCTCCGGACTTGGATCGAGTCTATGTCGAGTGTATAACATTTAATGAAAAGCGCATAGCTCACATTTCATATGCTACTTACTTCTCAAGCATATCAAATGCTTTGGCTGCTACCCAAAACTCCTCGCACTTGTAGCACTCGTTGGCAATCAGCTGCAATAGGATAAACGCCTCCGCATTGGTATCCCTGGTAATGAATACATTCCAGGCCAGTTCTGGATGTCCACAGTGTATGTGACACTTGGCCAGGATCATGCAGTATGTATGCTGATTCTTGATGTCCATATCATTGATTTGCAGCAACAGCTCCTCGGCCTCTTTGTAGTAGCCCGTGGCGCACTTGGCTTGGGCAAAGTTATAGTTGAATACATCATCGCTCACAAAGTAGCTGCGTATGGAGTTCATATAGACCAGCACCTCCTCGAACTGCTCGTAGAGAAAGAAAGCCGAAGCCATGCTCTGGCGACCTGGTATGGTGTCGCATTCCGTGGCCGAGCTGCCCACCAGATGCAGATTCTGCTGGGCCGTCTTTATGTGCTCCTTCTGTAAAACAGAGCAACACGCCTAAGTTAAAGGACTTAAGCCGAAGCTGTGCTTATACTAACCGAGCCCAGCTGCTGTCCCAGCGCTGCATGCACCACACCCTTGAGTATATACTCGTGTGGCGAGGTGGGCTGCAGTTCCTTCATCAGCGCATGCGCCTCTTGCACCTCACCCTGCTTCACATAGTATATGACCAGATTTAGACGCGCCTCGGGAACTATATTAAGCAGCGCAGGCAGCACACGCAGCGCACCTTCGCCATTGCGAAATACCACGAGATTGTGGCGTATAAGATCCGCACCAAAAGTGCCATTATCTGCTATGTTCTTAATCTCCTGCTCGGCCACGCGCCCGTTGAACAGGCGAAAGCGATTGCAGGCCTTCAAATTGATGGCAATGGTGCTATCGCCATGCTGATTAATATACACGTCCAGCACCTCTTGCGACATGTCGTAGTAGTCCAGTTTGTAGAAGCACAAGGCCAAATACACATTGATGGCCATGTAGTCCTTGTTGTCCACCAGCACGCGCTTGTAGACATCAATGGCCTCCTGATAATGTGCGCGCATATAATGCATCGAGGCCAGGCTGAGCTGCTGCTCGACGCTTTTTGTGTCTAGCAGCGTTTCCAGCAGCTCGGCCCACTGCTGATCGTTGGCCAGCTTGTGTGCCAAATGGAAAAGCAAGCGTTGCTTGAGCGGCGACGTGCTGGCTATGCTCGCCATTAGCTGCTGTGCCTCCTCGTACAGTCCCAAATAAAACATGCACACGGCTATGTTCAAATCGAAGTGCTCTGGCTCTGGCTCTGGCTCTGGCGCTGTTTGTCGTTGTTTGATGGCCTGATATTGATTGAGCGCCTGCTGATAGTCGCCCAAATGAAAATTGCAATAGGCCATCCATTGTTCAATTTGCAATTGTTGTTGCAACTTCTCTGCTGTGCCACTTGCTGCTGCTGCTGCTGCTGCCTCCTCCTCCTCCTGTTCATCATTGGCGTACTGCGTGGAGATAGAGCTTTGGCTTAGGTCAGAGACTTGCCAGTGCAACTGCAACTTACCTCTAGATAGGCTCTGGCACCTGTGTAGTCACGACGCATGATAAAATCCTCCAGCGTGGCGGGTGCTGCTGCTTTCCGCTGCTGTTGCATGCCACCGCCACTGGCCAAATGCCTAGAGCTCGCCGAGTCCGTTTTGCCACGTGAAAGTATCTGTGCAACAACAGCCAAGTCAGCTACAAATATTTTTGCTATTTTCTTTAGCTTACCATTATTCTTTCTTTCTTTAACAAAAAAAAAAAAGAAAAAGCGTCTTTTTCTTGCCGCTTTAGAGTCTGTTGTGTTTGTTGAGTTTGCCTGCCGGTGCTTGGTTACCGTTACGTTTTGCGTTTACGTTTTACGGTTGCTTGGCAACCTACATGGCGTCAATAAAGCACTTGCCACACATGACTGCACCCAGAGCCAACTGTTGCACGCACAAATGCAAATGTCATGCTCAATCCTTGGGCTATATTTTCTGTTTCTGTTTCTGTTTCTGCTTCCCTTTTCTGCTTGGGGTTTCTTCAAGCTGCAAATGCGTTATGTTTACACCCTTTTGCAGCTTAATGCGTCTTTCGTTGTCATGCGGGCTGCTTTCTTTCAAATTTTATTTTTACTAAAAAAAATAAAAAAAAACACCTTATTCTAATTTCGTATTTGAAAGCTTCAACAAATAAAAGTTTTGTTTCTTATTGAATACAAATTAGGTACAAGACTTTAATTTCTAAATAAAATTTAAAAATAAAAGTTAATCTCAATCTCTTTTGTTCCAGGAAGCGTATTATTAAATATTATTGACATATGTTTCTGTATATCCAAGGACTGCTTTCCGTTAAACTTTTAATGTTATTAGTGATTATAGAATTTTGTTTTTTTAAGTCAGGAAAGTTGACAACAAGTATTTGTTCTATAGTGGGTGCCTTGCCTGATTTTAATGCAAGAAATTTTTTTATATTTTAGAACAGAATAAGACATGCCAGCAACTTAACTTAAATAAAATAATATACTATAATTACTTAACCATATTCAATACACAATAAATAAATATTTGTAGTAACAAAACCCTACATATATTGTATAGAATGCTAGAGTATTGGTAAACTTACCAAGACTTTTCCCTCGTGCTTTCGTCTTAAGCTTAAAGCAGCAATGTGACTGGAATGCATTGCTGACACAGTTGACATGCATATGTATGTGTGCTTTGGCATGTATTTATAAGGCACAGAAAACTTCATAAATATGCTTACAGCCTCAAGAAATAAATGCGTACATCACTCAAAGCGCCTTTCCGTAAGCAATGCAATCTTGTTTTTATTTTTTGCATAGTTGCGTGCCTTATCTGTTGACACTGCAGAAATATGTTGCTTAACACGTATGCAAGATATTTCCTTTAAAGCATAGTTATGCAGTAATTCGAAGTAGATAAGGTCTATATTTGAAAAGTCTGTAATAAATATAATGTTATGTTTTCTTGTCAAGTGTGAGTAGGATATTCGAGTTAAAGATAATGCTTATCGGAAATCGAATCGTCGCGTGAAAAAAAAGGAAACTTTTGAGGATCGCTCAGACGCGATAGTGAGAGATGGAAATAGAACGCGTAGCTCTCGTTGAGCAGGAGTGTACTACCAATTTTATATTTTTTAATGCCTTACAGAATAAAAGTGTGCAAATTAAAATTCATTGTGACTGGCAAGAAAAAGTTTTGCATTAAAAGCGTCCTTTTTGAGCGATCATTCCTTAAATTTAAATTGCAACACTGCGCCAAATTTCGATAGGTCCATAGCCTATAACCGCCATAAAACTAATATGTTGAAAAAGTATAAATTAATCAGAAGTAAATTACAGCTTTGATTTTGGCAAAATAAGGAAAGCTACGTGTAAATAAAATGATTATAAATTTTATTTATTTACTAATACTTGGATGCAAGCATGTGTTTTCCTTGTTGACTTGCGCCACAATCTGACAACAAGAATTGAATATAAAAAGCTAAATAAAGCTCAACAAAATTTGTTTGCTGCCTAAAAAAAAGCGACGCAAGACAATATAACGTAGATCCTACAAAAAAATATCCTAGTATACATGCCGAGCGTATAGCGCACACAAATTGTGGATATTGTGGAAACAAATTTATTTTCAAGTGCTTGTGCAACGGTAACAAGTATTTGAATCATTTCTAGTTGTTTCTGTGTGTGTCTGTCTGTCTGTCTGTCTGTCTGTGTGTGTGCTGCTGTTGCTGCTGCTGCTGAGTTGTATATTCAGCGCGCGCCTTTGTTTATGCTACACTTTATTGCGCTTTTGCAATTTCGCGTTTCCGTTTCCTGTCAAATCAGCCATAAAAAGCAAGTTGCGAAGACCCGTGACACCGCGCGCCTATTACATTTCGCAGTCGAATAAACAATGCCAACATCATTTGCACCTCCTTCATTATGTGCCCTCGTTATTTGTCAAACAAATAAACAGCCGGGGTTTTGTTCGGGATGGGATGGATGCATAGTATGGGCTGGAGTGGCATTGGGCATAGGGCTACTACGTGCGTTTGTCTTGCTACAGCCATGATTTTCCATCATTATCATTGCGCTCGTGTTTACATTCCTTCTTATTTTTCTGTTGTTTTTGTATTGCTACAGTTTCAAGTCAGGACTAGCAAGTGACAATTTATTGTCAGCTTCTTTGCTGCTACGTCTTCTCACGCTTGTTTTGCTTTTTTCCCTCTGTTTTCTTTTATTTTTTTGTGTGTGCTTTGTTTTTACACTTGAGTATTTGCATTGCCTCTTACTGTATTCATCTGCTGCTTGGGCAAACTTGTTTTGCTTTTGCCTCTTTAGTTTCGGTTTTCGTATTTCTTTTCTTAACGTATTGGAAGTAAAAAAAATCACATGAAAATTGCAAACTTGCGAAATGAAGTGCAAAATTCAAACGGAAATTGAAATGGCAATGACAGAGTTGAGCTCTCTCGTTCCCTCTCACACACTCTGACGCTCTTGCTGCATTTTGCTCTTACTTAGTGCCTTTCCTGCCCTAGCTCAACACCATAGCCTGGGCACACGTTTCATATACAATACTAGAGTAGTTTTCGTAGACTTTCTTTTTACTTATTTCGTTGGCTCTACGAAAATAAACTTGAGCAAAATGGCGATTTTCTCAAGCGAAAACTAAACAGTTGAAATGCGAAAATAAATAAAAATGGACATTTTGCCGATTTATTGCTCAGCATGCTGAATATTTTTGTTGTTCGAGGCGAACTAAAGCTCAAGTGTTGAATGCCACTGAAGCATGCATAATAAGTGGACAATGTACTAAAGTTATGTTTATTGATAAATAAAGCTTAAACCAAAGCAATTGCATATGCGTTGATGTTGTTAAAATATTTTTCATACTTTTGGAGCACTGAAGTGTAGTGTTTACTTGAAGATTTATGGACTTAAATAATTGTACGATTTTATTTGTTTTTGACTGGCTGCACTCAACTATAATATGCACTTTGCTCGACATATTCCTTGAATATTCAAACTGCTAGCACAGATGTAAAGCAGTTGACTACAGTTGGACATACACCTCTCGAGATTGTGCACTTCGCTTATACATTGGCCTAAAGCTGTTGCTTCCTTTATGGAGCAAACTTGTTGAAATATCCATTAGATAATATCCGATTTGCTGTAACTAAGTGTTCATAGCTGACTGTAGTTAGAGCTCTTATAAGGCTGGCCAAGAGTGCTAAATTTCCAAACTGGCAACTGTTGTTTGCAATTAGACGCAAATAATCAAAATTGTTTTTGCGGCTATGGGCTAATGTGCGCCATTTTCAAATTTGTTTAACATGCCCCAAATCACACACACACACACAGAGTGAGTGTACCACAGGCGGTAGTTCGAGTGAGCGCTGAGGTCCATGTGGCAATTGCATTATTGGTAAAATGTTGTTGGTAATTGTGTGAAATATTTTGGCTTGGCTTTTACAGCCCCCGCCTCATTAATTTGTGTATGTTGCACGATTTGCTACATTTACATATTTTAATTAAAACATAAATTTTGCGTTTAAACCCTAGATAAAATTTGTTGCCAACGCATCAAAATCACGCACAACATATTTTGGTGTCGGTAAAATTTATTGCTCTATAGCTGATATTTTCACTTTTTGATTTTTGATTGGGAAAAACACATGCAAAGAGGGTTAAAGAGCGCAGCTAACTCGGCTTGTTTATATTTATAAACATGGCAAAAATGTTGATTACTAAAAAATTGAACCAGCACGAGGAATTGCAAACCTTTTTTATAGAAGATGCTTGCTTGGCCTTCGGTTATTTTAATAAATATTTCAGCAGCAACGTACACATACACTAACAACCCAACAGACATAGTTTACTATCTACTAAATATTTAAATGCAGCATCAGATCGTAAAAGCAGAATGTATGTAAAGTGCATGTCGAGCAGCAATCGAGGCAGGTTGTAAAAATACAGCACTGTAAGAGTCGGAAAGAAGCCCAAATACTCTGTAGAAAATCGGAGAGAAGAACAAAACGTTGTACCAAGTAAAACACTTAAATTTTTAAAATATTTTATTATTATAATTTATTTTACAAAGTATACGACTTGCTTGAAAATCAGAGCAATCGCAGCAAGGCAGACTATGAAGCTTAGGCTAAGAACTTTGTAACAATATTGAATAAAGTTAGTACCTGTCGGTATGTTGTTGTGCTTCTTCGTCGTATGCTGCCTGTTATATGCAACATAGTATTCTGTTTTCTATTACTTTTTTTTACTTACATTTCACTGCGCGTATTTGCCAAGGCCGGCGGTGTAAAGCAGTCAACGGGATTCACACCCCAAAGCATGCATAGCAATATGCATGATATATGCATGTAGTCAGCAGGTGTATGTGTGTGTGTGTAAAGACTTCTAATATAAAGGCAAATATGCAAATATTGTGCTGCGTGCATTACGCCATGCCTTTTCATGGGCAAATAACAGTAACTAAAAATGGCTGACAAACTATATACATGCATATAGTATGCAAGACTTATACGATGATATTCCAGCACAGTTGCTTGGAAGAGCATATAAAGCAAAAGTATGCTACGTGTTTGGCTTTTAACATTTTTGAGTTGACTTATGAAATTATTTAACAAAGACATTGTTCTCAACCGCTTTCTATTATTGATGTACATATATAAAGGTAAAACTTTACTCAAGTCAAACGATTGTTATTTCAACTTAATTTATGGATATTTTTTGTTGCTATGCGTTCGCAGTTTGCCCGTTTTAAATAAAAAATAATCAGGCGAAGATTGAAATTGTCCCGTAAGCTTTATTAAGCTGCTTAACAAATTGTCAGCGATTGGTAATGACAGAGACTTGGTTGCACAGCCAACTTATCGAATGCACATTCTCATGTCGATACATAATGCAGAATCAACACAGCGCTGTACAATGTGCCACTTAAAATTGCTTAATTTCATGCATATACCCCAATGGTGCTGCTATAAATATATTCCCGCCTGCCCAAAACTCAGAGACCCTCAATGCATATACGTGGTCGGCAAGCGAAAACAAATAAAAGCAAATGCGCCAAAGCTGCAATGTGTTTGTGCATATGTATCTGTGTGTGTGCATATTGGGTAGCATGCCTTGCCACGCCCACACAATCAAGCGCCCATTTATGCACTAATTAAAATTTTATCGTTAAATCTTGTTTGCATGCATTGCAACAAGCAGCGTGTTGCACCCAACGACACTATGGACATTGAGTACTGTTCTCGAAAGCAGCAGCAGCAGCAGCAGCAACACAGCAATAGCAACAGCAACAGCAACAGCAGCCATATGTAGTCGTCTCTAGACCATGGCCCATACTACATGTCTTGCCAACTGAAATGTATGCAATGTATGCGCACATTTTTCGTCGAAAATGTTTGGCAACAGTTATTTGCACTTGCAACGCTTGCCCCACCGCCTCACATCACATGCAAACGCGTGCTGGCGCACTTTGCTAGCATTTTCATGCATTTAACGCCTCGCACAAGCATTTCCATATTTTATTTGCATTCGGCCAGTCAAATACTGAACGTACATACATACATATATATTCGACTGATAAGTGCCGCATAGCACAAATCTTGCAGCTGACCCAAAGCTCAGTTATTAAATATGAATAACGTTTGTTGCATTTCAACAAAGTTAGCAGCGCTTTTGTCATTGCTGTTGCGTTTTGAAGTTGTTTCAAATTGCATTTAACACAGTTTGTGTGCCTGACCACGCACACATCAACACACACACACACACACACAGACACGCTTGGATATGCAATTTCCTAAAAAACTAAGTTGATAAATTTATAAAACTAACTGACCGTGCCCAGTGCACAGTCAACTTATTTAATTTAATATTATGCACATTGCGTATACGTAATTTTTGTGGCTTTAAAAGTGTCAGCTGAGTGTGGCTGAAAATTTGATTAAAATGTTGCACAGACACAAAATGTGACCAATTCTAATATCAAATTGCATTGCTAAATGAATAATTGAATACATGCGTTTGAAAAAGTTAAGCGCCAGTGTTGGCTAACAACAAAAAATTTAAATGTTTGCATGAATTTGACAATGCTATTTGACATTAAATCTTGGCTTATTATATACAATGCATTTAATGAAATGAGCTTATTGCTTTGTATTGCATTACGTTTTAAAACTAAAAATTCTCATGTGTCTATCCATTGCACTATAGAACTAATTCAGCTAAACATTTATAATGTTCGCTAGCAGCTTTATTTTCTATTGTGTATCTGTCAAAGTGTTATTAGTGGATTTTCACAGCTAATATAATAGTGTTCCTTTTGACCAGCGCGTTTTAGTTTAAAGATTGCTGATTCAGATTTCTGTAACACCGCCTCATTCGCAATGTACAAGTTGCTGAGATATATATGGAGGTATAAGCTAGAAAATAAATGTATATTACCAAAATTAATTAATTAATTATTTAATAAATTCATTTTTATATTTTACACTAGCTGCTAGAAGAAGTGTTGAACGCGCCAATAAAAATATAAAAACAAAAAATCAAAATTCTTTACAAATTTTATTCATATATCCAAAATATGACGACTCTAGCTCTTAAAGTGGATTTTGTATAAAAGCAATGTTGGAAGAGGGTGGAAGACGTGGCCTAAATAAAAATTATGAACAATTTATTAAATTTATTAAGGATCTCACTTTTTCTATTTCGGAACTCTACGGCCATTTCAAATGGCTTGTGAGAATGTCTTATTGTAAAACTTAAACAGAATTTCTGCTCTCTGAGAGTGACAAAAATTTAAGCAGCATTTTTGCGTCGACATTTAAAATTTTTCACTTCAAGCCTACAATTTTCTGCAGCTTGCCTGCGGGTCATCAACTCTCCCTCACACACACACACACACACTCACACACACACACACACAGGCACACACATACAGCTCCTTAGGGGCTGCCTTAAAAAAAACTTATTTATTACCTTTGTTTAGACTTTATATGACACTCCAGTTGATGGCACTTGAGCGAATGGCATTAGCATTGTCTGCCCTGCTTGCTCTTGCTGGCTTTGTTATAATATTGCTTGTTGTTGTTGCTGCTGCTGTTGTCAGCTTGTAAGCGAACTCTCTTATCAGTATGTAGACGAGGCTAAGGCAACACTTGGCGAGTGTTGCGCCTGATTTGTGCCTTGTGTGCAAAGTTTGTTTATGCACCTTAGAGTCCGCAATGGAAATTACATGTGTGTCTTAAGCAGTTTCCACTATGCAGCAAGGCAACTTTTTTTCAATTTGGGAATATGTTTAGTTTAAAAAATATGTAAATCCTAAAGCACAACCCAAATCCAAGTACTTAGAAGGGTTCATGCAATGCATAAGGGTTTATTAAGTTATTCAAATTATTAACTTATTTATAGATAAATATAATTTATTATTTCTAGATTAATTTATTTAGTGAGTGCAAAACTAGCTCACAGCTAACACACTTTTTATAAATCTCTATAAAAACTCAGTAATCTCTAAGTTTAAATTGTATATTATAAAACTTTAATTTTTTAAATTATTTAAATATACGTTGCTTAAGTAGCCATGTGCCAAGTGCCCGATAATTTTGTAACTTCTGATTTGGTAAATCATTTACATTGCGGCAAGCCCAAATACCAAGTGGTAAGTCAACAGCAATCAAGGTTGAGTTAATTGATTAAATAAACAAACTGCTGGCAGCCACCAAATTTAGGCGATCAAAAGTCGTGGGGTCGGGCACGTTTCATGGTCGTCTTTGAGCATGGCGATCTTAACACAGCAGCGCATTGTCTAGCCCAGGATATGCACGAGCCCTTCAGTCAGTTTCCCATTGCCTGCGTGGCTGTGGAAGAGTCGATACGTGATGATTTCATAGAGCGCTTGAGGCATCGCTTCTTTCAAGTCAAGCCACATGTGGCAACGCATCCGAAATTCGAGCGTAGCCTAAACGAATTGAAATATGGTGGAATCGACTATCTTGTGGCGCCTATAGAGAATGCACCTCCCAATGCAAGCCCCATACTCGTAACTGATAATATTACGCAGCTTTTCTTTGGCAGCAGTCCCTCCGGTGTGGTCACCTTGCATACGTTCGAGACCATTAAGGACATATCCGATGCCATTACCAATGAGACGCCGCCATTCGATGCCATTTATTTATTCGATGAGAGCGTCACTTCAGTTTACTCGCTAGGCGCTCGCGTTAGTGTCAATCAGTTTTTTGTCAACTGCACTGGAGCATGTCTAATGCCCATATTGCCCTTTTATGGACTCCACAAGACACACGCTATGCTGCACAATGGCATGCACTACGAGACGATAGTACTTGGTGGCCAAATGAAAATCATTGTCTTTCCATATGCCTCATCAATTCTAAGACGTTGCTGCTGCAAGCATGGCTCCTGTGTCTGTAACCCCAATGAAATGCTCTGCTGCGAATAAATAACGAGACAAATAGCTGAGCAACTGTTGGCATTCCAAATTAAACACTAACCAAGCAGAGGCAGCTTGACTTTCTCCTCTCTGCTTCCGAGACGAGACTGCTTTATTGCCAGACATGACATGACATCTTGAGCTCAAGAGCACACATGTGGCTCATAACTTTTAGTAACGGCTGCCCTTGCAGTAAGTTTAGTTTTTCTCTAATCTTTGTAGATGTAAAATTGTCAATGTACTGTGTGTAGAATAAAACAATTTGGTAAGACAAAAATGTACAAAATGTAATTTGAACGAGTTTCATAACTAACTTTATTTTTAAATAAATTGTATTTATCGTTTAAGCAATGTTATACATACATATATACAAGATAATGCTCACATTTGCACTCTTTAACAATCGTCCTAATGTTCTATATCTATGTAAACTATTGCTATTGCTATAAACGAAAATCATTAGAAGTAATATTCTAGTATTGGCTTCTAATATTTTATTTTTACTTTTATTTATGTTCACATATAAAAACTTTTTCTGAAAAACTCCTTTTTTGTTAGTGCTTGAGATGTTTAACAAAGTTATGAACATTTTCAATATTGTATGTCCTGTACATAAAATATATTTTAGGCTTCTCTGTACCTTGGCATTGCAACTGCAATTTGTCTGCACTTATCAGCACTCATGCTGTCTGTTGCAACAGACCTCGGCATTTGTTGGCTTTTAATAAAACTTCACACGAGCCGCGAAAAGTAACGAATTGAGTTTCTTGCAAGGCAACGCAAGGCAAAACTATCTCAACTGGCAGGCAGCCATTAGTTGCGGCTGTTGCACACACTACAAGCGACAGCTTGTCGCCAGTCATTGAGTTTTATTTTTTGGAGCCTTCATGTGCCAACTTGTTAATGAGTTTGCCGGCAAAAAGGCAAATAGTGAAATAGTCAAGGCACAGGCCTACCAAAGCAAAAGCAGCGACTGTTGTTGCCCTCATGCATGACAGCTTTTGGCATTGAAATGGCCAAATGTTGTTGCCGGAGCTCTGACAACCAACTGTCTGGCTGTCTGTCTTTGACTACTTATTTGTCAGTCTGCTTTGCTGATTTGAGTCTGCTGCAGTTTTATAGTTTTTGATTTTATTGCACTAGAAACAAAAACCAAAACCAAAATAAATGAAAGCAAACAATCATAATGCGAGTGTTCCGCGCTTGCAAACAGCCAAGTTTCGACGCTGATTCTAGTGAAACGTGTGGAAATCGCAGCGATACAGTTTTTCAAACTGTGCACTTTTGAATATTTTATAGCTTGACTGCGAAAAAGCTTAACGGAGCTGTTTATTTGTTTGCCTGGTCGTCTGGCATTTGCCATAAATTGTTATTTATGCATGTTTGTCTGCTTGTCGCATGGCCTGCCACGCCCAGCGCAATTCAATTGCCAAAACATGTTGACCGCCCGCGGCTGCTTTTCCATTAAGCCGTCAGGCTTTAAATTTTTCCACAGTCAATGCGATGGATTTCTGATGCTTTGCGGTGCACACTTGTCAAATGCTGCATGGCCTGTTGTTGAAGTTGCAGCTACTACAGTAATTTATTTAAAAGATTTTTAACATGTAGTACAATTTTCGTAGCTGTTTTTCGCAACCACTGTGCATGTGCGGCAGACACTGCTTCAGGAACCCAGGTGACCACAGCAATTTGGTCAAACATTACCCATACGCCAGGTGTGACAACCAAAACATAGCTATAAGCAGCAGCAAGCAAAAATGTAGTTGAAAAACAAGTGAGCAGCAACTACTGCAATTTGGTAGACTTAACAATGATGCGCTCTCTCTTTCTCTTTTTCTCTCTCTCTCTCTCTCTCTCTCTGTGCTTTCAACACCTGCTGGTCAAACAAATCGTGTTCATTTCGGCACAAACACTAATTTCAACAAGGTGCAAACAAGCTGACAGTTCAGGCACAGCAATATGAATGTGAATGTGCAACACACACACACGCTCACACACACACAGATAGCATTACAATGGTTAAACACACTCATACAAACGCATGTCACGTGCCTTTTGGTCTGGACGGTGTCTGCGCGCGCTCTCAGGCCTGTCGTCGACAGATAAAATGCTTTTTTGGGCAAAAATGTAAAATTGCATTTGTAACCGCATTTCATTAGAGCAAGAAAGTCAAGCGTCAGGTACTTCGCAGCAGCTGCAGCAGTAGCAGACAACGTGGCAATGGCACGTAGTTGAAATGTTCGCTCGGGGGCAACACAAGCAGCAACAGCAAGGCTTACAAGCGCGACAGCGAAGCGAGTTTCACGGTCAGCCTTAGAGTGACAACAGCAACAAATGATTGTCATAGATACTTTAACTGATGCAGGCAATAAACATTAACAAGACTTTATTTGACATTATGTTATGTACACTAAAATTCGCTAAACACGCTCCAGGAGCTCCCGGAACTGATTAGACAGCTTGCTGCATTCTGTAGCTTACACATAATTAATTCGTATAAACATTGCAGGTCTAGCAAGTGGCTTATGCTACGCGCTATTAACAATAGTATGAGGACTATTAGCACAGGTATTGTTATTGTTATAACAGTGCGAGCCACAAGCATAATTAGATAGCAGAATATAACAAAAGTCAGACTTATAGCTAGCAGTTGTGCCATATCATCGGCACTTACGTTGAACTCCGCAGTCCAGTCTTGCAAGCTCTTAAGCCAGTATTTTGCATCCATTTTGAATTTCAATTAACAACAAATCAAAGTTAAAATTTTAAAATATTTTTTTTTTCTTTTGGGTTTTTTAATGTTTGTTTTAAATTCTTCACAAAGCCTGCTCAGCTTCAGTTGACAACTTGACAAATGCTCACTGTGTGTGTGTGTGTGTGTGTGTGTGTGTGCAGCCTGCCAGGACTGCCTGATGGCAGTGACGTAGCGGCAAACCGCAATACACAAAAGGCAAATGGTCTGCAACATGAAAAGTACCGATTACCGATACGGTTAAAGGCTCTCTATAGCCTATAGCCTATGGCTGTTGTTGCTATTGCTGATGTCTGTGCATAAATTCCATCATATGATATCAATTAGTGATAGTGCGGTGCGACTGAAATGTCATTTGCAAAAATGCGCATATTTTAAACGTGACAGGCGACAGAGCCAGGCAACAAAACCAGACAGGAGACAAAACCAGCCAACAGGCCATGATAGCTCAGCAGCGTAGCGCACGTTTTTTATGGCTATAACCCAAAAGGGTAGACAGTTAAGAGCAAGTTTATAGAAATGCGGCCATCTTTGGTAAAGTCGGCTTGTATGGTCACATTGTTATCGATAGTTCAGTGTTATCGTTGGCTGAGTGTTATTACTTTAAGTAACGCTGGTCACACTGTAAGACGAATTTTTTTAAGGAACGAATAGTGGGTAGGGCATTTAATAGTCTACTAATTCTCCAGGCCAATCTATTACTTCGATTGCTTTTTTGCTCATACGCTGCCCGAACCCATAAAAACCAAACACAGCAAATGGCCAAACGACCCGACCTGACATGGTCAGCCGCATAAAATCAGCTTTCCCCATATCAACTACAACAATGGTGCACGCGTTGCATTCAGCGTATGGCGTATGAATATGCAACGACGCCACACCGTTGATGACTAGCGACGAGATGCTGCACATGCATACTTGCATAGCTTTGCATCTGTTTGCGCACACAGGTGGAATCTGCAGCAGACTTGCTGCATATTCGCTGGCTTGTCAACGTGGCCCAAGGCTTGCGGCAAGGCCAGAGCTCAGGTCAGGCCAATAAAGTTGCAGCCAACTTACAGCTGGGAATGATTTGGTGCACACACACACACACACACATGTACACACAAATTGCATTTACACTTTTTATCGCTCTTGCGCTCGCCCTTTTGGCGTATTGCGGCAATATTTAATTTAAATTTCTGTTGCATGAAAAAATATTGAAATTGAGCAACGAGTGCATTATTCTTGCTGTTGATGCTGCTGCTGCTGCTGCCGCCCCATTGACACTCTCTCAATGGGAAATTAATGCGTGAAACAAATGTGAAAAGTTGCCAAAATTGTTTGTTGGCTTTTGTAATGTTTGCGGTATTTGGTTTTTGGTTAGTTGGCAACGCATCAAAGCCAAAGGCAAATAGTAATGCCAATTCCATGTTTGATATTTTGTAAATTTAAGCAAAAGCATTACAATGCAGCTTTTAAAATTCTCCTGAAAAGAATATTTTTGTCGCCTCACTTTAAGGTTTATTTTAAGCTAAAAAATCAATGTCAGATGTACCAAAATTTCTCCCAAGACGCGTTAACTTCCCACATGACCTTCGAGCTTAGCGTGTTTTTCAGAGGTCTTTATATTTTTTTATAAATTTTGTGAAGGCGTTACAGCAAGTCATTGACTTTATTATTTACTGGTAAATTGATATTTTTTTATTTATACAATAGATTCAAAGGTTGTGTATTTTTGTCAAATTGTATGCTCGTAAAGTTTTCGTTGACTTAGAGATGGACATATTGAAATAAGCATGGCTTTGTGCATTTCGAAATCTTTTAAAATCAAGCAACGGAGTTTAATGATTGCTCTTTAAGCTTCTTTTTTAATATCTTGCTACAAAATTATTATAGCCATCTCCAGTTTCGCCAACGCTTGGCTTTTTATATTGATTATAAAAAGCATGTAATTTGTATTTCTGACAAAAAAAGTAAATGCCACAGCAATGGCATTGCCAATGGCTTATTGGCAACACTTGTCGCCATACTATTTTGTAGCCTGCACAATCAATTTATATTTAATTTTTTCTTGGCACGCTGCAAAATTAATTTCAAGTATTGCTGCAAGCTCAAAGCGCCATTCAAATCGCAAACGCAATCGCAATCTAGTGGCAATAAAATCGGAATTAACTTTGCACGAAGTCGTTATAAAAAAGCATAAATGCTGCTGCTGCTGCTTTATATATAAAAATTGTTTTTTATTATTTCTGTCGTTGCTGACATAAACTTAATTTGCAGCCAAATAGCAACAAAGCAACAAAAAATTATTGTGGCTGATTGCTCAGGTGGTGCACAAAGCTGAGGCGCTGGGCGAGGCAAGGACTTTAAGCCACAGGTAGATGATGAAGTTTTTTGCCCCAACAGCAGCAGCAAAAGCAAAATAAATTGAAAATCGAGTGAGCGCTGGCCTGAGTTGTCAGCTGCACAAAAACAAATTTTAAACCAAAATAAAAAAAGAGCGGCAAACAGTAGCAAATGGAACTCACAAGTGTGGTTGCAAAAAAGAGAATCTAAGCTTTGGCATTCCTGTTGCTTAACAGCAAAAGTTTTTCCATTATTTGAAGATTATAGACTCTAAACATTCACTGCCTTTTACCCCACACGCAAAAGGCAAATAATAAAAACAAAAGCTGAAAAAAACTGACAAGATATGAGGGCCAAGGGCAGCGAGGGCTGCTAGCATTGTTGCTGATGATGACATAGCAGAGCAATTTTCCACACTTTTATGACAGCGTTGATGGCTGATAAAGGCAAACACGCACACATCTAATACGAAAAGAAATGTTAAACTTTTTTGAAATGCATTGGCATTGTTTTAGTCTTTGGCAGTTGCCCAACTACTAGACTCCAAAGTCTCAAAGCTTCTTCTCTGCACTCCATGCCATTCGTTAAATGTCAATAGCTTCCACTTTTGTGACCCTCTGGCTACCCCAGCAGACAATTCCACATGCCAGTGTTTCATATGTTGTATTGTTGTTGTTGTAGCTTGGCTGTGTATGTGATTATTCAATGAGCTTTTCATTTGACTGTTAAAAACTTTAACTTGGCATGTCAAGTTGGCCAAAACAGTTGGTATGTGTGGCCAACTGTTGTATACACGTGGAAAAATTCTCGGAGAAATTCTGTACAAATGAATCCATGAATTTGAAGAATAAATTTTACAAATTATTTAAATTAATGTAGGTTAACACTCTTCTCGTTACACATACATATAAAGCACTCACGTTCAGTACTTTTAAAGTTTATTCGGTTTGTATATAGTAAATCTAGGTAAATTAACAAGTTTCGCGTTGGGTTCACGGTCAAATAACTTCACTCGCTCGCAGTCGAGTTACTACTGATTTGGCGTTGCCATTTATCTTAATAAAATCATAACATATCAATGATGGCTTCATATAATCATCGACAACTACTTAATCTAGATATGACATTTCCACATTCCTACATTAAGCATAATACTCTTACTTATGTGCTGCAAGGACTGGATGTTAGTTATTAATATTTAAAAAGGATAAAATATTCAAATCTGAGCCCTTAATGCTGAGGAATTAAGTTTTCTTATTGCTTAAAGTACAGCTATTCAAGCAACTTTCTTCATCTTCACAAATTAGCATCCATTTTTTTAGCCTTCTTTTAGCAGCTGTATAGCTAGTGAGTTTTCTTTCAGTGCTCTAACATTTGAAAATGATTTTCCCATCGCTTTGAATGCATTTGCTCATGCATACCTGTATTTTGAGCTTACAAGCCAATCAATAAATAGAAATAGAAATCCAACATCAAATAATTTACACAAAAGCGACTGAAAAAATACCATTACCAGTCCTGACGGCAATGCTGTTTCACTCTAACAGTGGCAAATAATATCGGTAGATGTTAAAGCTTGTATGGGTAGGAAGCACTGTCAGGCAAGCCAGACTGTAAGTTTTTGTTGCTAAAATATGTAAATTCAATAGCATGCTAAAAACTTTTCATGGCAAATCAAGCGAGACTGTCAGACAGACTGCGAGACAGACAGGTGTCATTTTAATGTCTGTTGCCATGATTTTTGATTATTGTACGATACACGTACAAATATCCGAGCTGCCTTATGGTTACTTTACACAATGGTCAGCAATTGGCATGAAAAGAGCAATGAAACGAGTTGCCTGTTTGCACTCAACGCAGCCAGGGAGAGGGCTTACCTGTAAGCCCACACGATGAACAAAAGCGAGAAAACTTTTGTGTGTGGCACTTCTGGCAAGGTACTACTTGGAAAATCATGCAATTTTCATTTTTTGTATTTTCATTCTCATTTTATTTACCTTATTTTATTTTGTGCGAACATGTGAAAAGTTTTGCATGCACTCGTAACGAGTATAAGAAAAGTTTTGCACTTCAAAATATTATTATACAAATTGATGGTCATTTTCATTTGTGAAATGTATGCGGCACATTATAAATAAGTTTTCAAAATATTTTTGGCTAAAAAAAGGCGAAGGTAACGAGTTTTGAACAACTTTATTGTAGATTTGAAAAGTTTAGAAAGTTGGTTATACGGCTAATTAGCTAAGCAGAACAAAATTATATTAACGATTTTGCCATACACGGCGCATACGCAATATTTAAAGAGTGAATTTAATTGATACAGTTTTAATTAATTAAAATACGTAATATCAGTATAAATATGCACTTAGGCCTAAAATGATTTGCATTTAATAGCATGGGCTTGCTATATCGCGAATTGATTAAATGTGATTATATTAGTTTCAAATAAAATCCGCGCTTTGCCCCCATTGTAATGCGAAACCACTTGGAGTAGCAAATAAAAGATAATTAAAATTACATTCTACTGAATTACATGCACACTTGTTCAATTCAAAAACCTAATTAAATGTTCATAAATTATACTTTTTCAGTGCGCCCATAAAAGAGTTCACCAAACTATCATACACTCTGCATAATTGTTTACTGCAACCTTATTTTATAAACTATATAGCATACGTACAGAAAAATGTCTGTAAATTGAATTTTATTTGTTGAATAGTTTTGCTGGGCAGCAGCTGTTGCCTTGAGCTTCAACATACTTATGACACTTAAATGGTAAGTGAAATATTTTCACACCCACACACGCACATACACACACAAACACTCACACTCACATGGACAAAAGTAGATTTAAAACACACATGGATTTGCCAACTGTGCTTGCTGTCTCTCTGGCTTTTTACAATGAAAGATGGAAAAGTGGAAAAGTTTTGCGAGTTTTGGGTTCGGCAAAACAAGTGAAGCGCATTAAAATGCAAATTTTTCTTGTTGTTGTTGCTGCTGCTGCTGCTGTTGATTTCTGTTGCCTTTTGCTATTTCTGTTGTGATTTGCTGCTGCTGCGTCTGTTGCCAGTTTACCACAGTTTAGTTGTGGGCGTGGCCTGTTGCCGGCATACATGCTGGGCGGGACTGCAGCCTTTTTTTTTGCGCACAGAGAGAAAAAAATCCGATTGTTCCGCCATGCATAATCAGTTTGCATTTTTATTTATTTATTTTTACGCGTTTTTCATTTGCCAAGTGCCGTTTGTTTATTTTTCTGCTTTCTCTCGTTTTTGTTTGGGGAGATTTTTGCTTTGTGGCATTTACTACTTTTGTTGTTGTTGTTGTATTTTTGGCTGCTGTGCAAAGTAATTTATTTCACTTGAACACATTTGCCTTTGCTGCTTTTTTATGCAGCGACTTAACAACAAAAGCGTAAAAACCAACATTTTTTTTATCACATATTATTGATTAAAGCATACGCTTTAAAGGTAAATTAAGTGCTTGCTGTCCAAGAAATATTTACCTAACAAATCCTAGGAATCGCTCATCATCATTTGCAATAATGAAATCTCAAAGTTTGATATACCTTATATTCCTTTTTATGTGGGGTATAAAAATGAAACAATTTTTGACTGCAACTCTCTTTGTACATGTTTCCTTGGTTGCAATTCTCTCTTATTTTCTGTGTGCATTCATTTATGCATTTGTCTGTAGAAACATTTTAAGCCGCTCTCAATGCATATACGTATATTTTTTGTTGCTGTGCTTTTATGCATTCATGTGTAAGATTTTCTGTGGGCACAATTCTAATCAAATTAAAAATTAAATTGCTCGTACCAAGCAGTTGCTTCTCACAATTTAAACTTGAACAATTGTTGGTTAATTTATTGATAAATCACTAGCACCAATCAATTATATCAAACTGAAATAGACATGGCCCAAACTAATCAGCAAACAATCGTCTCTAGGCAACAAGTAAATGCCTCGAGCTAACCACCAGTGCACCAGTGTCTTTCCAAGTGTCAACGGCAACAAAACTTTGTCTGCAGCGCTGCTCCAGGCGTCCTGGCCAAAGTATACGCTAGGGTTAACAACGCCAACTGCAGCGTACTATACGCCTAGTTAGTGTGCTGCGCAGATAACTCCAAAGTCAGTTTCGTTGCAGCCTGGCCACGCGGCAAGAACAGCACAAAGTAAACTTTATAGATTTCTAATGCCTCAGCATCTTAGTCTGCTTATGCTTCGCACACATTATGTACATATGTATGTATGTGTGTATCTGTGTCTGTGTGTGTAGTGTGGACCCAGCTGTTAGCAGACCGCTGCAAACTTCAATGCAAACTGAATCGAAACTTTATCCCAAGACCAAAGACTTTGGGTCTGCGGCTGCTTCCAAGTTTGTATGTTTGCTTCCTTGGCTGGCACTGCAAATGCTGATTTAAATTGCTAGCAAAATAATTGTGTACGTCTTGCGGCTAACACACACACACACACAGACACACACACGGCAAAGCACATGCATAAGTAAATGCATAATATTTTCGAATAATTAAATTAAAAAATAATCTGACATAATTACGTAATGACAATTAGAAGTTTTGCTCTTGTTGCCCTGAATTACAGTATTTGAAATCAAGGACGCTGGAAAATAATTTTACTCTGAACAATTTCTACTACGGTAAAATTAATGAGCAGCTATGAAAGAGAAAGAGTAAGAGCGACTGTGTGCGTTTATGTCCTCTCTATTGATCTCTCTCATAAAACATGAAAGGATCTCTTATTATATTTATCATTGTAACTGTAAACAATGAAAGTCTCTAAGAAAATAAAGCAATGCACAGTGGTCGCTCCTATACGGCAAAAATTAACAAGTGATCGCATTAAAGTTGGGCGCAACCAGTTTTCATATACACTTTGACTAGGGAATCGCAGCAAACATACTCACGAACTCATAAAAACATACACACATACACACACACACACTCACAAATATATAACAGCAAACGCGTCGTAGCATATACGACAGAGCATTTTTGTAAGTTATTTCAGATTTTTCCGTTTAATATTGTGATCTTAAAACTTTTAATTTGATTTGGGGTGGATGGGGACAAAATAAAATTTAAAAAAAAAGCGATTTCGCTTTAGGAGCTATATACAAAATTTTATTGCTCTAGCTTTTATAGTTGCTGAGAATCAGTTTCTCATACATCCAGACAGGATGGATGGACGAACTTGGGTATATCGACTAGTTTGTCTTGCTGATCAAGAATAAACATAATTTATGGGGAAAGTCTGTTAGGTACATTTGCACAACTTCATTATACCCTTTTGCATGTTTTATTAAAATGACAAAGTGTATAAAAAACTGAAATCAAAATCGTACACTTTGAAGTATGTCAATATTTCATAACTACATCACTCATATAGTAAGAGAGTTACTTATCTAAAAATAAAATTGAATTTTTATTTTCCTTTTCAGGTGTCGCCTCTCTTTCAGGTAAGCGGGCTCACAAGCTCACACTCTTCTCATGCTTTGTGTTTTAAAGATTGGATAATGAAATTTGTACGCAACATAGATTATAACATAACGAATGTTATGCAAATATGAGTAATTATTTTTTAGTAAATAAACGTTTTTTTAAGTTTGACCGTTCGCTTTTTGTGGAAAATCAAACTGTCCAACACATTTCATTGTGTTTTGCAATTTGAAATAATTAAAAAATAGAAAAGTAAATACATTTGTTTGGTCATGCAAGGCCAATAAATTTGTTTCACAGCTACAGACAGCTAATCTAGTGTAAGATCGCACTTTGGCTTCACGCGCCCTCCTCTTGCGATTGTACATACGCGCTCTATTCTTTGTGCATGCATTTGGCACTGCACTAATATAAGCTCGCGCTCTCTTTGTGAGCTCTTCTCGCTATCACTAATCTTCTATCGCCTTATCGTAAGAAATTATGAGGCGAGCTATAAATTCTCTACTTAAATAAGCCCTCGTGTTTTCTAATAAGATATATTCGGGCGTTTAAATCGCGATTGAACATTACAGCTAGCGACAAGTCGTTAGCTCAACAACATTATAAAATAAATAAATCAAAAACTCTTTTATATTATGGACATCATTCGAACAGGTATAAGTTATGATTGTAGTTTGTAGATTCCTCTGAGTTTTTATCTTTAATGGCATCCGTGGATGATATTTACCCAGCGTGTATTTCTGCCAGTAAAATCAAATTTATTATTTTTAATAAAAATTTTAAGCTGACAAAGTAAGCAAATTCAATTGTTGGCAACAGTTTCCAGAGCTTCATTGAAAAATAGCTTACATTATACACGGTGCTAATCCGTTAATACCCATTCGAGTTAGTTATTTTAAACTGACTCTTTATGACAAATTTAGCACAGTTCATAGCATTACACACACACACACACACACACACATATGGCAAGTGTTTGTTAACGCATTATGCTGACTTAGATGCTTGAGAAATAGCTGCTGGAGGCTGGCAGGCAGCTTGCTATTCACACGCCCTGGCAACCACTTTTACTTCACTGCAGCTGAGCGCTGTGCGCTGTGTTTGGGGCTGGGATGGGGCTGGGCGGCTTAGGAGGAGCCTGGGCGCTGCTCGCTTGTTTGGCAAGTGGCGTGCTGACAGCTGAAAAGGATTTCGTTTGCCTTGCCAAAGTTAAGCCTTAAAGCCAAGAGCTAATTTAGCTTTAAGATTTGCCAAGTGTTGGCCAAGATTTTTGGCACAAAAGCTCTGGCCAAACTGCAGTTTGCTGTCAGCGCCGCTGGCATTTTCTCCACTGCGACATTATCCGTTTGTGATTAGGTGCTTGACATGCAAATTGTGGACGCCTTGTGGGCACGGAGCATTTGCCTTCGATAGCTCTGACACATATACAAAAGGAAAGCCAAGTGAATGTGGAGCAATGACTGTGGAGAGCTTTGCTGACAAAATTTATGCATTGTAGAATCTTTCAATGGCATTCAACCTGCAAGCTGAGCATTGCAATGGGATAAAAACTTTCTTGCCATGCCGTGCCATACAATTTTTGCTTAAATAATAAGTATCATAATTTCAAGGGTTGTCAAAAAAGTCTTTTAATTTATGTTTGCCATTTCCGAGCAAAAGTCCAAGACTGCCTAGAAAATCAACATAAATAAGTAAAAGTTGCTCAGTTGGCTCGGGCTTACATTGAGACTGTAAGTTTTGTTACTGCTCCTTCTTCTTCTTCTTCTTATTATTATTATTATTATTCTTTTTTTTCTTATATTCCTGGACTTGCTAAGGACCAAGTTTGTCTTTTGTCACACTGCCTGTCTGCCTGTCTGTGTGTTTGTTTTGGTTGAATGCCTGAGTATGTGTGTGTGTGTGTTTATGGCAAGTTGGCAACTCTGTTACAATTGTGCCTAATTTCATGCTTTACTTTGGCTAGCAAACAAATGTTGTTTCATACTTTCAGGTAAATAACTTTATTAAAATAATGACAAGCCAGTTTTGTAAGGGCAAACGCTAAACTTCTGCCGCAACTGACAGTGTAGTACTGTTGTTGTTGTTATAGTTATAGCTTTTGCTATTGCGGCTGCTATGTTCATGACATCAAATTGCAGATCAGTGACGAAGACAAAAGGGGGTCGACATAATTAAATTTAACCAAAATTTATGGAATACATATTTTTATTCCGCAAGGCACAAAACAGAAAAGCTTACACTTATAGATAACAAATGAAGGCACTAGTATTCTTATATTTTGTAGTTTTTTTTATTCATGCCCTTATTTTAGACCTATGTTATCCACCTTAGGGGCAATCCAGCGATGCCAATTCAAAAATTTGTTACTAATTGTCAACGCTTTATTCTGTCTTAAATGTAATAATTCAGTAAGATTTAAATATGCCAAGTATAAGAGTAGAGAATTTGTTAAAAAAAAAACATTAACAGACCTTTTAAAATAATTTAATTATTAACAGTCGAGCAGTAAGAAGACTCAAAAGACTCCATATCCCCGATCTTGCTGATAGATAAGCACAGAGCGCTCACTGGATAACTGATATCTTAATATTTATCAATAAATGTGTTTATTGTTAAAATACAGATTGAAAAGATTACCTATCAAAAACTGTATTTATTGTTAAAAGACAGATTTTAAAACAGAAAAGAAAGAGAGATAAATAAAACTATACGATAAACCCTTCTGTGTGATAAAATAATTTCAAATACATTTTTTTCCCAGAGTACTCCTCTTGACGAGTGCTTAAAATATTTAGACCACCTCTCTGCATATTTCGCTAACCAGCGTCAACTTAATGCATTGTACAGAGAGGACACACAGGCTCCCAACATTGAGTTCAGGAACTGTTGTTGCTCCTGCTGTTGCTCTTACTGCTGCTGCTGCTGGTGCTGGTGCTGCTGGTTGTAATGCAGAACGAGTTTTATGTCTGCAGCTCTGCCGAAAATGTGACGCTTCTAATTATGAAACTAAGCAGCTTGTGATTTGTTCAAGCGTGAAAATGCTGTCGACAACAGGCGGAGCCCTGCGACTCCACTCGACTAACTTAGACTTTGGCTCGTCTCGACACGCAAAATATTATGGCAACTTGTAAATAAGCCGCAGCTGCCGCTGTAGCTGCTGCTGCTGCTGCTGTCGTTACCGTTGCTGCAACATCAGGTCAGAGCTAGAGGTACCCAAGCCAGCTTGCACCCCTGTTCCCCTTTTTGGCTGCTCAAACTAACCAAAAACCCGCAAAGCCAAAAGCAAATTTTGCCGTCGCCTGCCCAACAAAAATTTATGCAAAATTATTTCGTAAAGTTTGCGTTGCGCTGTGCTGCGACAACGCCCGAAAAATATTTTTTGGTGGCTGTTGCTTAAGCCTTTTGATGATGGTCCTCGGCCCTTGGTAGGTACTACGTAGACCAATGTTTGAGTTCATCGCGCGCGT
Source organism: Drosophila busckii (assembly GCF_011750605.1). NCBI lineage: Eukaryota > Metazoa > Arthropoda > Insecta > Diptera > Drosophilidae > Drosophila > Drosophila busckii. Next base: position 1,813,385 of record NC_046607.1, on the reverse strand, counting down.
CGAGAAAGTTGAGCATTTTGCGCGACAAAGTGGCAAACAGTTTAGCAGAGTTTACGACAACAGCGCGTTACGTTGCGTATGCGCCGTGTTGGCCCCACCGAGCAGTTTATGTTTATTCTGCTGCGTGTAAGCGTTCGTGTGTGTGAGTGTGGACTGTTTAATAGCAGCTGCCATGTGGCCATGATGCTAATTACTGTTGCCATTTAAGTGGTTGCACCAAATGACGCTGCCATTCGTTATTTATGCTTTTTCGTAGTCCGTGTCTATGCCGGCAACGCTAAAGCGTAGCACAGGTGACATGTTGGCCAAGTTGTAGCAAGCAGTTACTAAAAGTTGTCAAAACGTTTAAGCAGGTTTAAAATTTACATAATTTCTGTAGGTTTTCTATTGGAACATTTCCGAATCATAGTTCTATTTCCTCACACCTTTCTAGCTATGTCTGTAAGCCTTAAGACTTCAACAAGCTCAGCGCGTGTAATGCGCGTTTAAAAAGTTTACCAACTTTGCCAAGTTTTGTGTGTGTTTTTATTTTTTTGTTTGCTTTTGCCAACTGCAAATTCATTTTTTCACACCGCGTGCAACTTTGTGGCAAATGCCACGCCCATTTTGCAATAAAACTCACGCGCCTGTTTACACTTTGCGCGTCGCTCGTTCGCTTTACGCTTTGATGTATTTCGTTACCGCCTGCCCACCCGACCGCCTGCCTACGTTGGGCTGGCGCTTAAACTGCAGAACGTGACCATTTAAAAATGCGCCACGTTTGCCCAAAAACTTTGGCAATGCCTCCAACTTTGCGACCAACAGCAAAAGCAACAGCAAGCAAGCAACCAATACAAATGTATATACACACGTCTGTATCGGGGAAAAAATAAAAGAAAGTTCGTGACAAAAGGTGAAAAGAGCAGTTGGCGGGCGTCATATGCAACTGGCGCAACTGAAAAATTTATGAAAATTGATTTTGCTAAATGGAAGCTGAAAGACAACTTAATGCCGAAAAATAAAACCTCACCAAGCTGGTTGAATCGAAGACCAAAGTCATGCTTTTAATGACATCTGACCTACGTCGGGAGGGACATGAAGAGAGCAACAACATTTGTTACGTGTGTGTCAAGCTGGTTTCCGTTCGATAGCTTCTGAAATGCAAAATGGCGCTTTAGATAATTCCCAGAAAAGTATGCAATAGCTGAGAGCTCGTCTGAATGAAGCTCAGCTGTGTATTTCAGCATTTATATTTTGGTGAAATAACTGAGAAATTGTTTAGCGGAACTTCCGAGCCTGAGCTAAACTATAAAAACCGTTGATATCAAATACGTGCGCTGTCTATGCAAGGTCTGTCGAAGTTAATTTTCTATAGCATTGCTTGTGGACACGTTGTTGTCATTCGTTGCTTTTATTGGCACATACCACACTGGAAATCATCCGCATCAGCATCAGCATCAGCTGAACGGACGGACAGATGGACGGACGGCCAGCAGCGAGCTTTAATTGAAAGCAAAACAACGCAGCTGAAAAGCGTTGAGGTGAATGTTAGCGTTGGCTAATTCGGTAATTTGCACGCAATTGCATGAGTTGTTGACTATATATCTATAGAATGAGTGGTCACATGAGCATTCACGCACACACACACATACATGCAATAAACACACAGTAGTGAGTGTGTTGTGTTATCGTTAGCTTTTGGCAATTGACTTAAATGGCAGCCTTTGTTGCATGCGTTTATTGTATTAGGTTTGGGGATACGTATACGTAACGCTCATTTGATGTGCGTGCTTTGAAGTAGCGAAACTGTTGTGGCATTAACTTAAGTAACAATAAATATATCAACTATAAGGTTATAATACTTAAGCTGAAGAACGTTTGCGTTAAATAAGAATATACATTGAAGTAAGACAAAAATAAAACGTACAAGTGATTAGCTCCAATTGCAACTCTAATTTATGTTAATTATTTACAAACTTTACTATTGTAATTCAATAGAATTTTATGTTGAATTTCTTTCTTTAACGAAAAATCATTGTTATATAGTGTAAATATACTTAAATATGTTTTGACAAAATGATTTGCTATTTTTAAAAAATATAATACAACACCAGACCTAATTTGAGATCCTAATATATTATAATTTATTTTTATTTAATAAAACATTTTGAATTTAATATAGTTATATGGTATGCTAATGACAGTGAGTATGCTGTATATCTTAAATGGCATAGTAAAGTTGTTTTATTTATTTATTTAATGTCAACTATAAACAGTCGACGGTGAAAGAAAATGATTACAAAAATTATTTAAAATAAAAATATAAATTAAATCTTTTTTTTTTATATATATTTATTGAGAGTGCTAGACAGAGCCAACATTTGTGGGAACTTGGAAAATTGGGAAAAACCCAAAGTCCAATCTGGGTCAGCGTTAAATATTAATAGATAATTAACATATAATAAGAATAGTTGATTATTAGCAGTTGAAAAAGTCGAGTTAAAAGAGATAGATTGAATAATAATAACAGTGTATAAATAGACGATAAATTAAATTATGAAATTATTACTTGATGATTTAAAATCATTTTAACTGCATGCTTATCAGTGCTTGGCTTTTTGACGTGTTGCTAAATTGACAGTTGATGCAACTGTAAGTCACTCAAGTTAACATAAACTGTAATCAAAGTCAAATTTGATGCGTCGCTGCTCAATGTAACCGAAAGTATGCAACTTTAAAGTTTTTGTGCTTTGGTTCCTAAGCCCAAACAAACTTTGCAGTGCTCTAAAAAAGTTCAAGGCTTACTGCAGCAGCGAGGACGACAACGACGGAGACCGAGAGATAGAGATGGAAGGTAAAAAGATACAGTGTCGGAGCACTTGTATGCTCTGCTGTGTTTTTCTGTGTGTGTGTGTGTGTGTGTGTGTGTGATACGCTGCGTTTAACACAAATGAATATGAATGCGGGAGAACAAGGCAGAGAGAAGCAATGGGGGTAAGAGAATAGTGCGCTAAATAAAATTTAATGTAGTGCGAAACGTTTATGAGCTGCAACCGCACACTGATGAAAGCCCGTCGGGGGTGCCAGGACCTAAAGAGAGAAGTAGGGAGAGAGAGAGAGAGAGAGAGAGAGAGAGAGAGAGAGAGAGAGAGCAGCGAACAGAATTCGTGACTGGCAACTCTCAGGAGAGTGCGCCTGCCCCTGAGAGTAAAAGCAACGAACCAGAGCGTTAAATAAACAAGTGGTAAAGTGCTCAAAAAGTTGACGGGGCGATATCTGAGCTGCGCTGAGCTGAGTTCAGTTTAGTTCAATTTGGTTTAGCTCTGGTTTCATTGGGGCTATTGAAAAGTTAGCGACTACTTAAAGTTTTTTAGCTTTTAGTTACATATAGCTACATATATTGCGCATACGCACAGGTGTGCAAAAAAAGAAAGTCAAAAGCAAAGCGTTTGACTCTATTTTGCAGCAAAGTGCATTTAAATTTAATTGAATTTCTTTTCCACACAAACACACACACATGGACACTAACGTTAAAATAGCAATATATATTTATATTTATTTACATACATTTGGTCGACCACAACAAACGCCCCAGAAACTGCGCACTTTGCACAGAGCGCACATGACGCGACAGCTCAAACGCTATTTGATTTTCAATTTAAATATAGTATAGCAAAAAATTGCATTGCAAATGTAGTTTTGCCAATATATGTTAACGCAGCGCTCGCGTCTGTTTCTCTATGCGTGTTATTGACAGCGGCATGACAGTTTAATTATTTTCTAAAAATGATTTCTGCTTGAAATCAAAACCAAATTGTATGCAAATAAAAACTTTTTCAATTGTGATTGAATTGTGAAGTCAACTTGCCGCTCTCTGTCTATCAAGACACGCCCCATACAAATGGGCGTGCTACACATTACTTAAGCGACTTGTCGTCCCAGGGCCAAGCACTTGGGCAACAAAGCGTAGCGTAACGCACATAAAACTCTCCTTGGCCAACATAGACAGCTTTCCTTTCCTGTTGCCAATAAAACTTGGCATAAATTGAGACAGCGCCTATAGAGAGCAGAGCCGGCAATAGCCCTCCTTTTAATACAAAGCACATTTTGCAAACCATTTGAAAAAGCCCCGTGCCTAAGCACATATCAACAGTTAAGTCAAAGCTTAGCAGCATATTAGCTCAGCACTTAGACGTAGGTAGGTATTAGTTGAACTTTCTTGTTCACTGCAGTTGGTCAAGCGATGGTCTTGGCTCTACCATATAATACATTTAAGCGCATTTACTTGAGCAGCCACTTGTTGCCATTCTTGACTACTTCTCTCCGAGCCCCCGCCGCACATGTGAGCTGATTATGTTAATGCTGTTAGCCCCGTTTAATGCGTTGGCAAGTCAAAGCGCACTTGCGTTGCGTGCAAATTGAATTAAGAAAGTTCGTGGAAAATGCGACCTGGCAATTAAATTAAAACTTTTGCCGCTTTATAGCCACTTTATGAGTGGCGTTAAACTAGAGCACAGCAAGCTGCTTAAAACAAAATAAAAAAAATACCATGTACAAATTTTAATTTATTCTTCTATTCTGTAGGCAAAGGTCACAAAATATCTATAGCTGCAGGGTGAAGAATAATTCGATATTATATGATACGATATTTCATAGACAGATATGGGTATAGCTATTAAACTTTAATTTAATAAATAATAATAAAATAATTTTTTGCATAATGAATATGTGAAATATTTTTACATACTTATGATAACGATGAAAAATAATAATCAAAAAAGATTCAGGATTATAGCTAATTGTGAGATTATTTAAAATAATTGAAAGTAGTCAGATAAATATATTTGTATTTGAAGCTAAATGAATATACAACCTTTAAAATAAAAATAACTTAATTATTAATGACTACAAATCAATATTTAACATTTGACTCGCATCTTTAGGGACTTATTGTGCTTATTTAGTTTAAATTTAATTTTTAAAAAATAAAAACTTATTATAATGAATAACTACCTATGTTAATTTAATTGCGTAAGCAATTCCTTAGTGCTTTCAGGTCTTATCCGGCTAATAATTTCGATTTTCTTTGACAAAGTCAAACTACCGAAAAAGCCAGACTTGAGTCTACCTATCAAAATTGATTAACCACTTCCTCAATATTTAAGTTAAAGTATGAAAAGATGCCTTAAGATCTTCTGAATATATTGATGGCCATGCAATGTGATATATTTCTTGCAGCGGTGAAAGGTAATCGGCGTGTGTGTCAACTGTAAAAAACAGCTCAGGGCCGTATGATATTTTTTGTTGGCTTCGTATCGAAAGGCCTGGAACACTGAAAGAGTCAAAGCGTCGCAATCTTTCTCAATCAAGTTGCAGCAGAAACTGAAAGGAAACTGTTGCAGTACCAGTGCCGTCATGTAAAACGCGGATGGCACCTTGCTCCAGAGATCGCCAAAGAACAAGACATTTATTAAGGTGATGCCAAAGACCATGCCGGATATCAAGTACTGCACAAAGACGTTGGCCGAGATGTATGGACGCATTAGATTGCAGATGCTAAATGCAAGTCATAATTAGATTACAATAGATTGTCTTGTTTTTTGCTTGATCTACTTTATTATATGTTTATAGTCCTTAATGCAGTCGACCAAGGCGTCATTGTATTCTGCCTCAGTTTTGCTGTCGGGGATATGTAGCTGCTGTATCCGATCGCTGAGCAGACTGAGATGCAGGCGCACAGTAAAGCCAAAGATGAGCGTGAAAACGTCCGTCATTAGATTGTAGTAGAGTCCCGCAGATAGCAGCATATATTCGATAAATCCTGACATATATAAATGCTTTTGGCTGTCAACCAGCGGATTGTATAGCCCGTACGGCGTTTGTCCCCTAGATAAAGCAGCAGCAAAGGTGCATGTTGCGTACAGAAAGTAGCACGTCACATAGAATAAGAAGATCATATTGCAACGCCCAACGATCTCGTGCACCTTAATTTGCTCTGCTTGGCTGATGCACCGCTTATCCATTTTATCGAGTGTGTCCATCAACTTATGCAGTCGCCACATGCCCAAAAAAGAGAGCATGCCGCGACAAAAGGCACCGGGAGCATTGATGGCCGCCTGCAATGAGGTGAACAGCTCCTCGGGCTTGAAATTATGAAACTCTCTTGCATACGATATAAACATGCCACACGGCAAATAGAATGCCATGACCATCACTATCGACGACCACAGCCTGTACGGCCACTGGCATCCCCATCTGTTGGGCGGTGACAACCAACCCACCGTGCTCATGCCGTAGCTCAAATACCGATAGGCATCGCGTGATTTCATCAGTGTGCCCTCGTTCGACTTGCGCACATATTGGAACTTCATTTTTATTGCCAAGAACTTCTTGCTGCAACTGTAGGGAAAGTTTAACTAGCCACTAACAGCATTTCTAAGGCTTTTATATTGTGTTCAAGACAAATTTTGACGTGAAGATTCCATATTATTAGGCGCAGTTTTTAATTGCAGTTCTTTTTGTGTCTTAAATATAGCATTGGGACACTTCCGTGGGACTTGTCAACTGCAAAAAATAATTAATAGTAAGTCAAGCTGCTAATTAAGCGCGAATATAAGGCCTGAACATTGATGTAGCCATTTATTGGGTTGAAATTTTCAGTATAAGGCTCAAGCTATGTAAAATTGAAATTTCTAAAGAAAGTAAATAATGATGATGATGATAATTATTATATCATTTTATTTATTAAAAAAAACCTTTTGACATACAAAAAAATTAAATGGTAGGATTTATGTTTTATGCTTTCTGATTTTTAATATATCCCATATTATTGAGGAAAAATTGAGCAGCCGTTTTCTTTTGAGTTTTATTTTGAGAAAAAGAGTTAAATTTATTGTTTTACTTTAATTTTTTTTATCTATTTTGTTTTCATTTCTCCCGATTTATATACAATTTTTTTTTTAAATTGCCACTGTTGATAATTACATTAAATATATGTATAATTTATATTATCATTAAGACAAACTCAAACTTTTTGAAGCATTTTGATTGCAGCGCCACCTATTGGAACTAGCGTGAAACCAAATTTAGGGCCTCTAAACAAATTATAAAAAATGGAAAAGAGTTTGGTAGGTTGGTATGCCTTATTCAGGAATAGGCATCAAGTCAGGCTGATTAGATATAGCCATGTCTTTATGCCCGTCTGTGTCCGTCTGGATGTATGAGCAACAGATTCTCAGCAGCTTCAAGAGCTAGAGAAACCAAATTTAGTATGAAGATGCTCCTACCCAAACCAAATCGCTTTTCTTTTATTTTTTTTAAGTTCGCAAATCGAAAAACACTATTTGCACATTTCAGAACGTCATATTAATTCGCTATAGCGAATAGGAGCTATGACGATTCTGCGATGCCCTAGTCAAAGTGTATATGCAAGTTGGTTGCGACCAACTTTAATGCGCTTACTTGTATATTTCCAAAGATCTTGAATTGGACTTGGTTCAATCAACTAGGATTGTTTTTTTGATAAAATATATATATTTTATAGGGTCAGAGATGACTCCTCCCTGTTTCATGAATTTGCACAATTTTTAGATATTTAAAGCTGCTTATAAAAGTCCTCTTAATTTCGAAGTATTTCCTATGGTATGACGATGTCTTGGTTGTGGATTCTTTTGGGGCAGCAAAACAGCGAAATTCATTAAAATTTTGCATAATTTGGAAACTTGAGTGACCCGCGCGACGCCTTGGGGCTTGTTGTTTTTGTAGACCTTTAAAGCCTTGGACCTGCGCTTGTTTATCCTACGTAATGTGGCAACTTAAGTCTGTTAAACGCAAAGTACGAAAAGAAAAAATTCTAGCCGAGTGTAAAATTAAAATAAAAAAGCAAAGTAAAAACAAACACTGCAAGTACAACAACAACAGCAACCGTAGCGGCCAAAAGTTTTTAATATGCGGATAGCTTTAATTAAATATGCTTTCCACTTGGCGTACCCCAAGCCAAGCCCACAACAACAACAACAAATAAATAAGCATGGGCTGGGGTGAGTGTTTGCATTATGGTTTTGCTTTTTGTTGTGTTTTTTTTTTTGTTTTTTGTATAAACATAAATGTTGGTTTGTGTGTCAAGCAATCACGCACTTGCTGCAAATTTTTGCAATGTTTTCAGGCTACAAAAAATTTAATTCTGTGCACATAGTGTAGTGCTAGTTAGATTTAGCTTATTTAAATAAAAAACTGCAAATGTAATAAAAGCAAATATAAGTATCGCTATCGTAGTGGATTCGATGCTTTAAAGCTTGATTTATATGGGCTCTTAAACATTTGCTTTTCTCATATTGATTTCATTATTAAATAAATAATTTCTTCTGCACCATTTCTTGTTTGCCAGCTTGATATTTTTGCTGTGTGTGTGTGTGTGTGTGTGTGTGTGTGTGTGTGTGTGTGTTGAAAGTCTGTTGAAAGGCTTTCAACACTTCATTTCTCGCTGTTCATTGTTAATAATTTATTATGAATTTCTTTATTATTTCGTGTGTATGTGTGTGTCGCCTTCGATTCACTGGGCATTCAGCCCGCCTTTCCATACTTTCTACTTGCCGCTTTGCGCCTGCAAGGAAGCTTAAATAAACATAAAATGGTGACACGCGAATGAATAAGGGAACAGCAACATCGACGACACACACACACACACACACACCCACCCACCCAGTCATATTTATATAAATTGTATACCTTACAGTGTGGAAGAGCAAGAGCATGCGGGAGAGAGTTGGCATATGAAAAACAAACAAATTGCATGCCGATGCCGAAAATGCAAACAAATGTGTGCGTATGAGTGTGTGTGTAAAAAAATATTTGTTTTGCTGCCGCTGCTGTTGGGTAAATGTTTTAAAAATTGGTGTAAAATTCATCGGATATGAAAATCTAATGATTTGTAAAGGCAGCGATAAGCGTCAAGCGCCCCCTGGCGACGAGCATCAACAATAGCGCACTGGCGCACAAAAAACTTTGCCTTTGCGTATTGTAGGCAAAGTGGAAAAGGATTTACACATTTATTGAAAATTTCATATTTGTTGCTCTGCTTGTGTGTGTGTGTGTGTGTGTGTGTGAAAACTTTACATGCAAAAGTTTATACCACACAATCAAACCGGCTTCCAAGACTAGCAATGGGTCAAAGAAAGTTTTTGCTTGCTTTTTTTTTAATATGGGTCAAGCCAGCTGTGTTCTAGAAATAATCGTAGCTAAGCGGATTAGATGCATTATGCCAGTAAATTATGTACAACTCTACAGAGCTCAAGCAATGTATTGTGTGTAAATTTTATTTATTTTACGATTTATATTTGTAGCTCTTAAGCGAAATCTCAGTACGGCTTGCATTAAAAAATATTTACTATGTCTAGACTTTGCTGCGCATAAATCAAATGCATTGGCCAAAGACTCTTACTGCAGTTGTTTGTCTGACAAAAAATGTATATATACATATATACATATATACATATATATATATATATATATATAAGAGCCACAGGCAGAGCAACTCTCTGTCCATAATGTTGCGTTTCCTTAATGTATGTCTGTGTCGACGTTGCGTATACTTAATGTGCAGCGTGTGTGCCATAGTGTACTATTAGAGTTGTGTGTGTGTGTGTGTGTGTATAAATTTTATTTATATGTGCTTTGGCGCAAGTTTTTCGTTCGGGCAAAGCAAAAGTATTTAAGAGACAACGCTCAAGGCAAACAGCAAATTGCAATTAGCAAATGCTCACTAGATTTTTGCGCAAATAAGTTGATTTATTTATTATTAGACACATATTTGCTGGCTTCAATTCGGACAATAAATTTGCATTTTCAACTTTGCTTTAATTTGTATAATTGAACTTGTAAGCATTTCTAAAATTCTGTGCATTAGATTATTGCTGAATTTGGTATAAAATATAATTCAAACATGTCAAATAAAATATTATTCGCCACGCCTCAAGCCGCTCGGATCCAGAATGAAGCGCATGCCAAAAGCAAAGCGATCTGTGGGCAGACTCATCACCACACTAAAGCCCACTTGCAACGGTATATGATTAACATATCTGCAAAGCGTTCATATATATGTACATATATAAAGGAATATTTATTAGAGACTTTAGTTGAATACGCACTTGGTCCACATAAAGCCCACCAAAGCATCAGAGTCAAACATGCCATTGACAGAACAATTGCGAAAATTCCATTGATAGCAAATGGTGGCGATGGTCTTGCGTGTATTGCGATTCCAGGCGAGCATGTTGGCCATTTGGATTTGTGGGTGTATGCGTTGCCAGTAGCTGACATCAAGACCTTGACGCGAGGCAGTAGCTGCCAGTGAGTAATTGTGATGCGAGTAGCTGGCAAGAGAGGAGCAAGTTATCCAGCAATGTTATGATGCAATAATAGAATGTTTAAAAAGAGAGTTTAGTCGACCCTCGGTAATAAGGGAAATCGTTATTCGAAACCTCTTACAATTTGAATACTTTAATTTTTGAACGATCGCTTGCCAACATTTTTGTTCATTAGCGAAATATTCGTTATGAGAAATGTTCGAAAAAAGAGGTATATTGATTAAGCGAGGGTTGACAGTACAGTATTGTTTAAGACATACCGCGCGGCAACGGCCAAATCGGTCATTAGACTCTTGGGCTCATTCCACTCTAGCAGTAGTTCGCCACCAATTGCCCAGTGCTGGGTTAGGGAACGCATTACCGAGAAAGTGCAACGGCCATTCTCATTGCGCACATTATAGAAGTTGGCGGTCCAGGTATCATTGGGTCTAGTGTACTCGACCGTATATTGTGTCTCGACGGGCGCATCCTCGCCAGCTTTTTGCAGCGCTGCCTCCAAGCGCAGCGGCTTGAACGGATAGTACAACATATTCAAATTGGCAGCCATTGTGGTTGGATGTATATCGCCAAAAACAGTTGGCGTCAGCTAAATAAACAAAACATGTGATTAGAGCTCAGCTGTGAGCTGTGAATAATGTTTACCATGAAATCATCGGTGACCCGCAATGTGTAGAGTCCGCCGAAACGAAAGCCCGCGGACTTGACGTGACTCAGCAGCCAGGAGGCTGTCAAGTATTTGTTGGGTGCCAAGCGATGATAATAGTTTAACTCAACGCCATCGTAAAACTTGGGCATCACATTGTGTGCCAAACTGTGCAGAGATTGCACATTGCCTGGATTCTTTTTGCTGCTGTCGCCGCTGTAGCGCTCGAAGCAGCGTGGAAACTTGCAGCCAGCAAAGGGTGGACATGAATTGCAGGACATGCCCACAACGTAAATGCAACTAGATATATATATATATATATATATATATATATATAACTGAAGTATCTAAAACAAACTTGTTGTTATTGACGAGCTAACAAATTTTGTAGTTGATTTTTTTTGTTTTGGACTTGTGTAGTGTTAAGCAATCTGTCAGTTTGCTTTATATTTCACTCGCAAGCAATAAACGAAATGTTATATGGATTTAAAAATATACACAGTGCCAATGAAATATGCACAGTGCCAGTGCCACATTCAAGTAGGTGGCGGCGACATCAGCTGGCAATTGTCATTTTATGCGCCATTTCATGCAACACCAAATGCCTGTCAGCATGCGGGGTGCGGGGTGCGTGGTGCGGGGTGCGCCTAGCTCTGGCCAGACTTGTCATCCTTTAGCCTGGGCACACCATTAGGCGCATTTCACACTTTCTACATAATTTATAAGCTATACACTTGGGTTTGCTTACGCTCTTTTGGTTTTTTTTTTACGGATTTTCTTTGCTTGTCTCATTGCAGATTCGGCAGCGCATGAAATATTTAAAACGGAGCCACGGATTTAGTTGATTTAGTAGCATAAGTGGTTGAGTGAGCCAAGGAGAGGCAGAGAAAAACACAAAGGCTGAATAGTTTCGACAAACGCAAAATTTATAGCAATAGTTCAGTTGTTAGAATGAAAACCAGGGACCCCAACCACAATATTTTCTCAAGCAGAGTTCCGTGCTTGGCTTAAGCCAGAGCCCGAAAATATTAAATTCAGCAAAATAATGATTGAACAAAATTTCACAGAAACTTAATAGTTAATTACGTCTGCTGTGTTAGAATTGCAATTCATTATAAAAGAATCACTTATCTATCCGCCAGTACATTATTACTTTCTTTACAAATCTTACAATGTTTGCGGTCACTTGACATTTTTATGAAAAATAGAAAAAGAAATCATAAAGTTGTGCAAAGGTATGTAACAGGGAGGCGTGCCAGACCCTATAATACCTATTTCTGTAGGATGGGAGACAAGGGAAGTGTAGAAGTGTTCAGTCAGTACAGTCGTAGAAGAGAGCGCCAAGAGGGCAGACGTGAAACAGCAGTTGCAGTATCGTGTGTGAAGAAGTGAAGAGTTCTGTGTAAAAGCCAACAAGCACTAAAGTTACTTTAATGTAATATAATATAATATCACTTAATATTACTTAACATAATCCATATCCGTTAAATAAAGACATACATTTGTAGTACATTAAACCCTATATTTCTGATCAGCGAGACAAGCAGAGTTGATATAGCCATGTCCGTTTGTCTATCTGTCTGTAAGAGCAACAATAACTCAGAGGCTAACGAAGCTAGAGTTATCAAATTTGGTATGCATCAAATCGCTCATAAAATTTTCAAATAAATCACACACAAACGATCGGAAAAATAACTACATTTCCATTTTCCATACAGACACGCATGTCGAGGACAACGATGTCCTAGTTAAAGGGTAGCTCAAGCTCATGCGCTCTTGTTTATTCTTGTGATTTTGTAATGCTATGTAGTGTGCATGAGCCTTACAGCTTGAACTTTGCGATGATTCTTTTGTCTAACATAATTTTCACCAACTGCGCATAGATTTGTATATCTTTTATCTCGTCGACGACACCTTTCGCCTGGTCTTATGCCCCATTGGTACATGCGTTGGTCCTCCTGATTATCCGTATTAAACAGACAGCTAAACAGAAAGATGAAATTGTACTCATGAACATATTGCAAGCCCGCGCAGGCATATTGTGTATTATCCTCAAGGAGCAGCAGCGATGTCGATAAAATGTTGCTGAAATACAAATGATGTCAATGATGATTCAACACTTAAATGCGGCTTACTGTTCATCCAAGTTATCGGGCACGTGAAGCGTTGCATACCGGGTTATGCTCCGCACATGCTGTGTCCAGCCGCTGATAATGCTCTGAATGGCAACGCCTAGGCCAGAGCTGGTGTTGTCATAATGATGGGCGTACGTCTCAGCTAGGCGACCCGCGCGATAAGACGTTTGTGTGGAAATGCAGGGTGTGGGCTGCAATTGACAACGATACACATCCAGTTTGGCCAAGTGCGCCAATTCCGTATTCCAGCTCATGCGTCCCATGCGTGCCGCAATGGGTAAATTTTTGTAAACCTTTCCACCAGCTGCATTGTCGCGCAGCGTATTGAAGCTTGAGTCTATCTCATCCTGAAACTCTTTAGGATTTACTAAGCGTGCGCCTTTAAAGCATTGCTTTAGTTGCTGTGCATCGGATTAAAAATTAAGCAGATATTTATACTGTGACAGACTTGCAACAATTATGATACTTACTCCATCATTGTCGCATGCCAGATTTAGTGTATAGCAAGGACGGAGCTGACAGTTTGACTCATATATTGATAGTGCAGATTGGCCTGATTGTACTCCCAGGCCGAACCAGAAGAGCAGCAGCAACTGGAGGACTAGCATTGTGCTACTGCCTTGGGCTATACTTGCAGCTTATATAAGTAGCTGACTATATTTGTAATATGAGGCCGAACAGCTGGATATGAATCAGCTGTGACAAACAATATGATAAATAAACAATTTAAAGTCAATCAGCAGGCAATGAACTGAGTATACACTCTCCCATTCTGTAATAATAATAAGAAGGTGAAGTCACGCTCTTTGAGCTGCCTGCGCTGCTGACAATTCCCTCAGACCTAAAGCAGCCTCGCCTGCTCACCCGCCATCTGTAATGTCATAGCTAATCTACCATTTGTTAGAGCAAACATTAAAACAACGACAATGACGACGCTGCTGTTTAGATTATAGCCGGACACTGCCAGCTGCTACTGTTACTGCTGCTGCTGTTGCTGGTGCTGCTGCTGCAACATCTTTCTCTCAACTAAATCCGAGTGTCATTAGCAATGCGACCCAGGCAGGCTTTAGGCACAGTCCGTGCTACATGGCAAATGCTGTTTGCAATAACAAATTTAATTACTAAAAATCAAATTGACTGAAAGACTCGCAATTCTTAAAGTGCAGCTAACGCCGAGTCTAAGCTGCGAAGGGAAGTGGCTGCAAAAAAGCTTTTCAATTAATTTTTCATTTCAGCTGCTTTACCTCAGTCATAAAAATCAATTGCTAGACAGTATTTTCTCCTTCTTTTATGAGCGAGTGGCTAGCAGTTAATTAGAGAATGAAAGTGCGCTGGCTAATCAGCTGAAAGTTGTTCAACGACCAAGACCAAGACCAAGACGAAGTTGTAGGTGTTGGCCATCGATAAAACAGCAAGCCGTATTAAGGCGGAAATGAGAGAGAAAAAAGCAAACGACTGGTGCAGACATTGAAGGCGCTAATCCTAAATGATTGCTTGCTTGATTGCGTTTTGCCCAAAGGGTTGCCCAGACGCTGCTTCCGCTTAACAATGGCTTAAGGACACAAGTGCTTTTGAAGTGTTTGAAAAGCTAAGTTCATTAAGACTTCGATTTATACCGCAGTGTGTACAAATAATTTGTGAGCTTTAGCTAAAAGTGACTGCGCACCTTTTCCAAAAATGTTTCAATGTATTCCAAGTCCTTGTAGTTCAAGCGCTTGGCCTGATAAACGCTATATTCATAATTTTGATCATCACCCAAACGCTGATAGGCACCAGCCCGATAAAGCCAAGCGCGCAAATACTTTGGATCCAAGTGGTTGAGTATATAATCACAGTCTATAAGGGCGCGCTTATAGTTACGCAGTCTATGGAGAGAAAGTTATACTTAGCATATATTTCAGATTGCAACTGAACTTACTTTATATAGCAACAGGCTCGATTCAGATACAGCACGGGAGTATCGTGTATATAGTCCAAGCCTCGCGTATACAGCTCGATGGCACTCTCAAAGTGACTGCGACGATACTCAAAGTTGCCCTGTCTGAAATAGCATTAACATTAGCATTAGCCCAGATTTCCATATTCTTAGTATTTTCCGTCAATTTTTTCCGCCCTACTAGTCATACCTGCGATAATTGTTGGCCACACGCTCACGCTCAATGCGCGCTTGGACTTGTTGCTCATCGGTCTGGTCAAGCTGCCGCATAAATGTAAACTGATTCAAGTTGGCAGCTGCTTTGTTCAGTCTCGATCTGCTTCTCTTGGCAGATACACTTGTGCTCATGCGATCAGCGCCCAAGCGCTGCGAGATTACAAAGTTGTCGTCAGTTACTTCAGCGCTAATATCCTTAACTTCCACTGGCTGCTTCTTCTTGCCATCTAGTGTTCTTTGATGCGCAAACATTAGTTGGGCAATTTAATTTTGTGGCTGCCACTTACTCGTCCATTTTGTTGGCGCTCACCATGCCTTCGAAAAATTGTATTAGGTCCACCACTTTGTTGGCACCTGTGAGAAAACTTTCATTGCATTCCCCATGATTAACGCTCTGCATTGTTTATTTATTTATTTATTTTTTTTGTTTAATTAAAGGTTTAACTATGTGTGTTGTGTGTGTATTTTTTTTATATAGTTTTGTTACCCTTTCTGTTTGTGTGTCATAAGTGTACTAATTTATATTACAAGTCTATAAGGCATTGTTAAACGCTAAGCTTGCTACTCTACTGTATGTACTATATATATATGAAAGCTTTAATTTCTTTATGGCACTTACCACACGCTGTGATTTTTATTTTTAATTTCACGCAGTGCATTGATTTTAATTCATGCCATACAATTAAGACTGCAAGTCAGGAAATTGCGCATGCATTTAAAATAATTGAGAAAATCAATTGAACGCAGCGCGTTTAGTGTAATTGCAAATTTGCGGTAACAATAAAAGTTCATGGGAAATAGTAGCTAAACGCAAATAAAGAAGTCGCTACAAATCAAATGCAACATGCAGTTGTCAACGCACACACACGTACACACACACACACACACACACACGTATGTGTGTGTTTTATGCTTAAAAGTTTTACATGCTAATCGCTAATTGCTTTTAAAGATAGCGTTGGCTGCACTTGCGGGTGTTTGATTGCAAGCTCTATGTGTGTGTGTGTGTGTGTGTGTTTGTATAAGTGAGAGAAAGGAAGAGGGCAAAGGGCGTTTTTATACTCTAGCGTTGTCACTGTAATTGTCGCTCTTTTAAAATGCGCAATTTGCAATGCAAATGTACGCATTAGTTTAGTGGCAACAGCCAACAGATGGCGCCAACCACACACACACACACACATACGCAAATAGCAGCTGATAGAGTGAGCTAGTGTGTGATGCTTTCGCAAAGTGTTTGGCAACAGCTTAGCGCGCAATCAATTAAATTGTTTTATTGACACTTTTCGCACGCTCTCCCACACACACACACACACAGGCACACACTTACACACCAAGTGGGTTTATGCTCTGCTTTGCTGGCTTACTTCGCCATGAGTTTCCAGTTGATTTTGTAAGCAGACTATCTTCATCGCTGGGTGTCGCAACGAAAAGAAAACAATTTCTATAGCAAATGCTGCAATTAGTTGACTTAAGTTCTATGACACACAATTGGCAATTTATTAGGACCCAACAAAGGCAATGCTTGCAAATGGAGTGTGCTTGGGTGAAGGGATTTATTTATGGTTCATAGATTAAATACTAATTAACACTACGCAACACAACAAGCAAGGCAGAGGCCAAAACACATACAACAACTGCAAGGCATTTGATTTATGCTAAATGAATGCGAAAACTCACACACTGTCTAAGTCTGCGTTTGTATGCGTGTGTGTGTGCTGTAAGGATTAGACGCAGACAGCAAAAATGAAAAAAAAGAAACTGAAACAAAACATTTGCCTGGTGTTTTGTCTAGGCCATTGACCATTTTTTGTCGTGTGGGGAGACTCTTCTGGTCTATGCTGCGTATCTTTAGCTTAATGCCATAAATTGTACTTAAAGTATTGGGGGTTGGTTTACACATATACACGCACACATGGACACATGGACACATGGACACATGGACACATGGACACATATATGTTTATAATGCGGCATTTTCGCTTTCGCTTTTGTATATTTACTTTGGGTGGCGCGTTGAACTTTTGTTTTAATTTCCACTTGACCATGACTGCAAAAATTCCAGTTGACGCAACTATAAAAGGAAAGGAGTAAATGAACTTGAGGGGCAATTATTAGCGAGAATATTTCAAAATTCCATGAGCTGCAAATTATAAGCAAACAGAGCTTTTGTGAGTCTGCGCTTGAGATTGCATTGTTTGCAGATTGTTGCGTGTGCGAATTTATACAAGCTGCAGAGTCCTTGGGTGGGCTGAGCGAGTCCTTGCAAATTTATGTGTCTGCGTGTCATGAGCGCGCGCATAAAAAACGGCCAAACAGCATCAAAATCTGTCGAGCATAATCAAGCGAGACAATGCACATAAAGTTTGCTTCATTGCGCTCCTGCCAGCCCACTCGTGCTATCTCACTCGCCCTCATGCAAGTGAGAGCTTTTTATTGTTCGTTGCTGCTGCTGCTGCTGCTGCTGCGTACGTTGATTAACGCCGGTCAGGACAACGGCGGTGGCCGTATCTTTCGGCATTGTAAATTGCAATTGATGCAAATGTGATGCGCAGCATTTCAACTTTTAAGCCGAGCTTAAGTTTAATGCACAAATGAAAATCAGTTGAAAATTAATTACCAAATGTTTAACTATAGTTTGGCTGGCACAGAAAAGTCAGCGACTTAAAATGCAATTTCGCTGGCATATTAATTAATATTATTTATTGTAGAGCGAACAAATTGATAGCAGCTTTAAGTAGTTAAGCCACAATTGCATTCAAGGCTAATAAAATGGCGTGCAAAATAAAAATTATATTCTTTAGCTGTTAAGCTATGCTATACGCATTGCGCTTAATAAAATTAATTAAATTTTCATAACAATTAAATGGCAACAAACGAAACCTCACCAAAACATGAAACGAAAACAAGTGGACAGGTTAAAGTTGGGCGCCACCAACTTTTAAATACACTTTGACTAGGGCATCGCAGCAAACACACACTCACAAACACATACACACTCACACACACACACAGGCAGACATGTGCAAATATCCGCAATTAAGCAATAATAATAAGCATCATTAATAAATCATCGCTCTGCATAAGTGTAGCCATGCGTCTGTGTCTGTGTGTGTGTGTGCTTTGTTTTAGTGTGCAATTAACTTTTTGTACAGTACATTTGTATTAAACATATATCTATATACTTATATGGAGGCATGAGCTTCACTCATAATTGCTGCCTACAGACATTCGAAATCAATTTAGTCTCATCCATCATCGCTGCCAAGTTGCCGTTGCCTGCACAAATGCAATTAAAATGTTTGCTAGTTTGTTAGATTGCTTAACGCATTACTTTACTTTTATTGCTCTAAGCTGGGGTTGACCCTAGCTTTGTGCCCAAGTTGCATTTGTGTCGCTTTTACGCTCAGCGAGCTAAACTTTAGTGCATTCTTTTTTTTTTTTGAATGGTTTCTCGTAAATTCTCGTATAGACGTTTTTATGTGTGTTTGGCGGGCACTTCAAATAATTTTCTACACTAAAAATTTATTGCAATTTTCGGTAATGAGAGTGCAGAGTGCAAGAGACGGGCGTGTGTGTGAGTTTGCCTTTAATGTTGTTAGTGTTTGGCTTGGCGGTTTTTCTCTATGTTGGTTGTTTGAACTTTGTGGCATTTCCGTTGCATTTCTTTTGTCTGTATGAGTTGTTTGTGTGTGTGTGTGTGTGTGCGAGAGAGTTTTGTGTGCAACGGAAACGGAAGTTTTTAATGTTGGCTATTGCCGTGAGTTGGTTCTTGCGTTTTGGCTCTTGCGTCTGCTTGCTGTCGGTTTGCACCAGCATTGTTTTCGCCAAAAGTAAAATTAAATGTTTTAATGCTTTTAGCAAACACACACACTTGCTTTAAGCGTTAAAGCCATATGCCCATATAACCGATTGCTTTGCCATTTGTCCACTTACCAGCCACCGAACACTGCTTCTGTATGTGTGTGTGTGCAGTACAAAGCGCATTGCTTGTTTTATTTGCCAGTTTTGTGAAGCGGCTGCCCGCATTTTTGTTGCTGCTCCAGCTCTTATGGCAAAAGGCCTACAACAGGCAACCAGCCAGACAGTCAGCCAGCCAGCCAGTCAGCCAGTTCGCGGCCAGGCAAGATAAACACACATAGCCCATACATGCATACATACATACATATATATGTATCTATATACGTACACATAAACACTCAAGTACGTTTACGTTTAAACCAAAACGCACGTCGCTCGTAAATCTCGCGCGTGAAAACGTCAGTTGCGTTGTTGTTGTTGTTGGCAGGCTTTCATGCTTTGCGCTTCTACAGCACTCATTCTCTTTAGCCTGCTTTAAATCCATTGCCGGCGGAACGAAATGTGCTGCGTGATTTTAAGTTGACTATATGTCATGGCGTTATAATTACCTGCGCTCAAAATATCTGCGAGCATTGGCAGTTGAATCTAAAAACTGATTTGTCTGAAATTGAATTTCATTGCTTACTTTCAGGCGTCAATATTCAGTAGTTTATTTACTGCAGCGTATTTGATGTAACTATGCAGCTGAATACTTGTATCTCTTACACAGCTGTCACATACATATGCATACGCTGGCCACTTGTGGTGGTCACACCAGAAGCAGACAACCATAGCTCCCACATATAACCACCGCTCTGGCCAGTCGCACAACCTCAGCGGCCGCCGGATATTGTCGGCTGACTAGTGCCTTTTTTTTGGTTTTTTTTTGTTTTCTATGCTGCACGACAGCTTTTGATGTTTGCTGTTTGTTTTGGTTTCATTTTTAATGCCTGAGTCTGTACCCTTGCGTATGGTGGTTCACCAAGCTGCGGGGCACTTCAACATCTGATGCGCTGATACAGAA
Organism: Drosophila busckii; assembly: GCF_011750605.1. Lineage (NCBI taxonomy): Eukaryota > Metazoa > Arthropoda > Insecta > Diptera > Drosophilidae > Drosophila > Drosophila busckii. Next base: position 1,793,251 of record NC_046607.1, on the reverse strand, counting down.
ATTAATTGTGTGGATCGAGTGGCAACAACAACCAAGTCGAGTGGCAGAGTGTTGCCAAAATGTTGACGCACGTTAAGCTGTAGACACTCACACACACACATACACACACACACACACACATACACATAAGTGACAAACGCAAACACATTTGGCTGTCCATACGATAGATACAGTACCTGCTGTTGTTAGTGTGAGCACTTGACGAGATTTGTTTATTTGCCTATGCGAATGACCGTCTGTGGCCGTCTGTGTTTGGATTTTAAAGTCTGGCTACAAATATGGGAAAAAAGAATAAACTGTAGCCATGCACATGATGCACGCATTAATACTTTACAAGGTCTAGAGAGTCGCCTTGATTCGAATTTTGAGCTCCTATATAATAGACAAATTTTTAAATATTTTTCGTTGTGAGCCTTCTCTTGCATTAAGTTTTGCAATTTAAATATTTGATTGAGTTTTGGCTCTGCCTGCAGAATATTCAACGAGTTTCGGTTTGATTGAGTGCACAATTTGTTAATTTGATTTGTCTCAATTTGCAGACGCCCGCAACGCTTGCTCCGAGTCACAATTGCAGTCGCACAATTTGCAATTGCTGCAGCCAAACCCACGAACAACAACAACATCAGCAACAACAAAAAGAAAAAAAGCTGTAATCAGATTTAATTATATAATTTGTTGCTTGTTTATGCGATTTTAAACATGAAATGAGCCGAAAGTCTGCAATGTTGTTTATTAATTATGCTGATGTGCCTTTTAGTTGTTGTTGCCAATTTGCGTATGCACTGCATAAATTAATAGAATTTTCATTGTATATTTAATTATTTAACGTAGAATATTTTGCAAGTTGATTTTGTTTTATTTGCTTTATTTAATTTTTTTACAAGTGCCAAAGCTGGCACTGTTGATAAACAACAGGCAAACAAATAATTAAATATTTTTTTTTCGTTTTTCTGCTGGAATTAATGTTTGTTTAATGATAAAAATGGACAAAACACATGCTGAGAGAGCATTGTGCAAGACATATGAAATAAATTAGACTTTCGTGTGCGCAATTAATTGTAAAGAAATCTTTTAGTAATAAAACAATTGAGTGCTTTAATTTTGTAATAAATGCCTATTGATCCAGCGACTTGATCTATGAATTGTCATTGCATTTGCCAATTAATTTGCCATTTGCCGAGGCGTTGTTAAAGCATTTTCGCTATTTGCTCATTTGCCCAAGTCAACACAATTTCCATAATGGCATTGCTGCTGTCTTGGCTGCCACAATCGCACATGGATTTGGATTTGTGTGGCTCAGTCTCATTGGCATGGCCGCCAGGCTATTTGCGCAATTTGATTTATGCATTTTGGCCAGCGGGCAATGTCTACGATGTGACTTCACCTGTGTGTGTGTATGTGTGTGTGTGTGTGTGTGTGTCTGTGTACCTGCGACGACGACTTCGGGCCCCAAGGCAGCGTTGCAGTTGCATTATGCAAAAGCCAAGCCAACCACCAGACGCAGCTGCAGTCTCAGTCTCAGTCGCAGTCGCAGTCGCCCAGTCACCCTGCCCCCAGTTGAGTGATTTAGCGTGTGCCTTGCCCGTTAACCGCAATGCAATTGTAATTACCCGAACGGCATCCGTGCTGCCCCGCATGCTAAAGTTGCTATTGCTGCTGCTGCTGCTGCTGGTGCTATTGCTGTTGCAGTTGCAACTGCCACGCCCTGCTGTTTTTCTGCTGGTCATGCGGCGCGCGCTGCAATTAGTTCCAAATCATAAACGAGGCTTCCGCTTGGTCAAACTCTGCGAACGTCCAAAGCTGCTGCTCCACCCGCACCAACTGCACGATAGCGTGTAAATTTAAAATTTTAATCGTTTTTGTGCACGCACTTGCTACAAAGGCAACCGCAGCAACAGCAACAGCAACAGCAACAGCAACGACAACGACAACAACTGAACACTTGCAATTTGTATGCAATTTTTGCAAATGCATTTTCAGTGGATTCGAAGAAGAGCAGGGTAGCTGTGCTAAATGCCAGTTGATAGCATTTAATGCATTAAATTTATGAAAATTAGATGTAAGCACAGATTTCAGAGCAGCGAGCAGGAGCTCCCAGCTTTAAATTTTAACGGGACTGCAAGAGAGTTTAATGTCGAGTTGTGGCAACACTCAGCAGGCGCGAAGGATTTTGTTTGGCTGCATCACTGACGCAGATAAAACAGCCTATCATTATGCTTGTTCATTTAATATTTCTCTCCTTTTTTTCCTGTTGAAATTTAATTTGTTATACACGTGTGCACAGCTCAGCAACCCTTTACACTTGCTGCACTTACCCAAACTTACGGTGCACTTTGCGTAGGCGAGTGTGTGTGTGTATCGCTTTCATAATTTATTCGCACTGTCAGCAAGCACAGGTGGGGTGGGGTGGGCTGTCTCATCATCAATGCTCGGTGCGCATTCAGTCGTTGCAAGCGATTGTTTAATGCCTGCACCCATTGCAGCATTGTTGCATATTTAGCAATAATAAAATATTTAGTGGCAGTGCAATAAATTTATTATCGCTTGGCCATTGAGCACACACACACACACACACACACGCACACAACCTCAAACACAGATTTGCAGGTTAAATATTATAAATGAGCTATAAAAATGTTGCAGCTGCAATCACAGCTACAGCTCGTATTTGCATTGGCATATGGGGCGTATTATAAATATATGTTCATGCCATATATCTATACAATTGGCAATTGTTCTGCAACCCTTATGCACTTTAATCAGCAGACCGCACAAAAATGCCTTGCGCTCACCAGCAAAAGGACAATCTGCATAGCAATTGCGTACCCCTGCCCCCCCACACAGATGACAAATGGCACACCTTTGCTCCAAGCGGGGCAGGAGGGAGTGTTGGCGGCGCAAATCTGTAAGCATTCCTATCGCCTTTTGTGTTGCATGCGGTGCATTGCGCAAATTCATATTCGGCAGGCATTCCGAGTATTTGTTTGTCAAGCCAAAGGACAATTAATTGGCTCAGGTGTATTTAACATTTAAGCTTCCATAGCTTTGGCTAACTTTTATTCCATTCTTATATATATTTCCAGGAACATGAACACTAATTTATGCCTGCTTATTCCCGATGTTGTCTGGTAACTCAGAAAAATGATATATACAAGTTAAATTTTAAGTTGACGCTCAAGTAGATTTGTAAATGTCAATCGATATTTGAATATATGTGGTATATGAACAATAAGTATTTATGTATTAGTGAACTGCTGTCAGCCCCTTTACGTAATATCCTCTCTACGCACTTGTGTATATTTGCTTTTAATTATGTATAAGTAGTAAAAATAATACCGAGTCTGTTGGGTTAATGTTGTATTAATAGTTTATGTTAAATTCTAATGCATAGACATCGAGTCGTGACTAACACACTATAGATTGTGATCTCAGCTGTCATTTCAACTTTTTCTGAAAATATTTGATAATTAAAAAAACATTCAAAATGGTTTTTACATCAGACGGTCTGATTAAAGATTGTCTAACAAAAACATTGCTCATATTCAATTGCTTTTGCAATTTATTAACACTCGATTATTTGAATTTGCATAATATACCACTAATTTATTTATTTGCATTTATTTGTATACAGTTTTTTTTATTATTGTCATAAATTGTCGTTAAATGGTAATCGTGTTTGGCATGGGGTTGGGTTTGGGTTTGGGTTTGGGTTTGGGTATTGGTAGCTGCAGTGATAAATGTGCTGAGGGTCGTGTTGAGTGTCAATTGTTATGCGAAAATATTAAACAGATTTACGTTCAACGTTTTGTTTATGTTGCTATCGGTGTTAAGCGTAGTTTTAGTTCAGCTGCATTTATAAACAAATTTAAAATGCGCTTCGTGTCTGGCTTAAAGCAAACATTAAATGCTAGTGTATGAACTTTTTTAAAGTTTAACGGCCGTCAATTGCAATTGTGGTTGGTGCAACACAAAGGCAAACGGAAAAGTACGTTAGTATGCGCCAGGACTTTGGCTAGCGGTCAGCAACTAAGCAGCTCAAGTTGACAGAGCAGCGCTAGAGGCATTGCTCTGGTCGCTACGTTGGTTGGTCAGCACGCAGTTCCTTTTGTTAATGATACTCTTGCCGAACATCAGGCAAGCAATGGCCCCATCATCATCATGAGGAGCATCAGCAGCAGCAGCAGCAGCAGCAGCGGCAGCATCAAAAGGATGCCAGCCACAACAGTCAGGAAGTAGAAACAACAACGGTGGCAAGCATTTTGTGGATTTATTGACATTCTGTGATGTTATTAAAGTTGATTGCCAGAGACTGTGCACGTTTTGGCTTAGACAAAGTGCCAGCTCATAGCAAGAGCCAGCTGCAGCAGAGCCAGTCGTGGCCATCAACATGCAGCTCAGCAACAACAAAGACAGCCAAAGAAAGAGAGGGAGAGAGAGAGAGAGAGATGCATACAGAGTGCATGGAGTATTGCAGAATGGTTCTTGGGGTATTTGCTGTGTGGTCAAATCCAATGAAACAATGACCAGTATAACACGAATTTTTACTCAATTGTCCATCCCTATCTCTTACTCTCTTTGTGAGCGTGTGTGTGTAAACAGCAACAGTCAAAGAACATGCTTGTGTATTTCTAAAGCAGTGGACATCATTTTCATCACCAGCATCATCATCATCATCATCAAGTCTAATATGCGCATTATTGGGTTTTGTGCCTGGACCAAGCTGCAGTTATCCTTAATATGCCTTGCATGTTAATACGCTTGTCCTGTTTTCTGTGCGTCTGTGTGAGTGTGCGTGTAGCACAAAGTAGTTCAAGTCCATACATATACTCGACATGCAAATATGGTATGCAAATTCTGTGGCGCCATATTAAAAATTTTCTCTTAGCTCTCACTCTTTGGCTTTCGCACTCTCTCTCTCTCTCTCTCTCTCTCTCTCTCTCTCTCTCTCTTTCTGTCGCCTGAGCCTGCACTAAGCAAATGTAATCAAAATTGCGTGGCACTCACAAATCCTTTTGATCTTGTTTTTTAATTTTGCATTTTTATTTAATAATTTTTGCTGTGTATTTTTTTTCGCTGCCTGCGACTCGCTCAACACATGGCGTATACGCAATAAGTGTGCCAACTGCTGCTCTTGACTCAATTTCTTTCGGTATGGTAAATTTATTAAGCATATTAAATGTATTCAGCAACGCCTTCCCCAAAAATTTGGCATTGTTTCGTAGCAGGCCTGCAACAAAATTCATAAGGCGCATATTAAATTTTCATATTACATGCTTATGAAGAGATTTTTTTAGGGGGGCTTTGCCTTTGCTTGTAATATAATTTGATGTTTGCGGTTATGAAATTTTTGCTTAAATGGTTTTATTGAAATTGAAAATTATATTTTATATTTACTTTTCAAAATAAGTTCAACTATGCCAGTGCTTTAAGCTTAACTGTGTCAAGCGAAACAAATACTTTCCGCTTACAATACATTTTTACAGATTTTCACTCTTCATATCGCCATTTTTCGCGCTCACACAGACACGAACACAGTTTGTCAACATGAAAAGGTTAACAAGGTAAATAAAACACGTTCAAGCACAAGGCGACAGCACTAAAAAAGAATGCGCAAAAGTAAAGCAAAAAATGTAGAGTAAAGGCATAAAGCAAGACGGCCCAACACAAAGGCCGACACACAAACACAAACAATGTTGCACACAAAGCTGTAGAAGGTAAAAAAAAAGGCACGCGAAATCTCAGCACAGGCATTTACTCAGAGGCTGCCTATGTGTGTGTGTGTGTGTGTGTGTGTGTGAATAACAACATTTTAAACATGTTTACATTTTTGTTTTGTTGCTCACCAAAATGCTTATGCAATTTATTTCCCCGTCAGCAGCTCCAAGCCGGCACTGGCACTGGCGCTTGCACGGCTTACAAAGCATGCCCAGCGGCTGGGCCAGGTGTAATCTCTTGCTTGTCTTTGACTTTAGCAGGCGGCGCGTCCTTTGCTGAACCTGTGCCTGGCAGTCGAGTCGAGTCCATCAATTGTTTTGTCAGCTCTCAATAAAACAAACATTTTTCTAATAAAACAAAATTGCAGTCGAAGTACAATATCTATGAGTAGATCGACATTTAGTTTATATATGATAGAGCATACAGCTGTCGTTGTTACGAACTGCTTATATTTTTTGTAGATTTTTTTAGCCGCGTTAAAAGTCGTTGCACTGCCCGTGGCGCTGCGCGTTTTAACTTTAACTTGAACTTTGACATAGTTAGCCCGCGTTTGTTTGTGCAAAAGATGTGCAGCTGCAAAATAAAACTTCAACAATGGGCGAAGCGTAATATTAAACGTAAGACTTTACGCCCAAACGTGCTGCCTTGGTCTTTAACGCACATACTAGATACGCTTACCCCTTGCCCCACTGCCCACTGAAGGCGTGAGGGGGGCACGCGTAAGCTGCTTGCTTATGCAGCTCAGGTCTACACGCTTGACACATTTCTCCGGAGACTGGCGCACGTCGTCCAGCTGCCGTTGGAGCAACTTGTCAACGCAGTCATCAATGTCAGCGTGACGGCATCAGCGCCTGTAAGTATGTCATGCTTTTGCAATGTTCGCACATTTGGTCGCTCGCCTCCCGCCTCCCGCCCGCTTGACATGTTGCATGCCACGCAGTGGATTGCTGTGCCAATGACCAGCGCTCAGTGCGTTGGCGGCACAGCTAACAAATATTAATGAGCAAAAACGCTGCAGTACGTGCGCAACATTTTGTATGAAAATTGAAAATAATATGCGTCAATAGGGCAATATTCATAAAAAATGATAAGCAACGCTTCAGCTGCTACTTATAGTTGTTTTAAATGCTTGTAAATAATTAGTTTAATTTGCTGTGGCTGTGTCTGTCGCTGTGGCCGGCGGCGTATGCGTGATTTCTATGATTATTGTCATTGGGCTTGAAAAAAAATCCAAGCGCAGGGAAATAAAAAACTTTTTCAAACTGCAGCACGTGCTGCGAGGCGAACGAACGAGCGAACGAGCGAACGAATGAACGAATGAGCGAGCGAGCGACAGAAAAATAAAATAAACGAATGTTGTGATTCCCTACAAAAGAGTCACGTGCAAAAACTTTCTTAATTTAAAAGAAATTTTCAAACAAACTCAATTAAATAATTTCTGGCGCAAATAAAGATGTCTCTGGCCATGCAGGTAGCTGAGAGAGCAGAGCAGAGCTAACTGAGAAGACAAATACATGTGGTTTTTCGAGTTTTCCCCCTTCCCTTTGGTGCCTGCTGTTAGCTTTTTGTAAGACAATTTTAATGCCACAAAATTTTAATTGAGTTAATCCTAAAAACCGCATGCTGGCTAACGATGCCAGCTGTTGGCCAACACCAGCCAGTTTGGGCTAATTTGCTGTATGCCACAGTCACATTCACACACACACACATACAGACACACAGAAGTTGCTGCATGAAACGTGAACTGCAAACGCATTTAACAGCTGCACATAATGATTATTACTATACGCTAGATTAGCCAAGTAGCCTGTGCTTCAAATTGATGTAGAAACTCAAAACTATAAAAATAAAAGTACACTAACTTTAGCTTACAATTAGTCTCTACAGTTTTTAGTCGGAGCAGTAATTTTATAATTTTATACTCACACCGACATCATCATTTTAGCCATGCATGAGCACCAGCATGAGCAACTGCATGAGGATTTTCTGGCGCAGCCCTCAAAGGTAAACGATTTGATGAAATTCATTAGCGACATCGCAAATGCCAACAAAATGGAGTAAGTCACAAGTGCCAAAGCTATGTTTGTCAGCAAACTTTAATTTGCATTGCACACACACACACACATGCACACGCACACGCACATACACAGAGGCGATGACAAGAAAAAGGAAGCCAAAGCTGAAGTTGATATTAGCGCGGGTGTTACGGACACCAGCTTTATGGTCATGAAGCGTTACGTATCCAACTCCAAACGGAGCAGAAATAGTTCCAAGCGCACAGCGGTTAAATCAAATATGAATCAAATGACATTTATGCGACAAATTGAAAGTACTCAAGAGGAGCGCGAAAAGACTCGCATTGAACGCATGCGTATCGCTAACAATTATCGCAGGTATTTACATCCTGAACTAATTCACAATCGAACCAACGAAAGAACTACCATATCCGTATTTGCGGTTCATCAAATCGTTTTGTTCGTTAGGTTTATTATTTTACACTTTGAAATATCTATAAAAAATGGAAAAATGGAAAAATGTATCATGAAGCAAATGAGCGATGTTGCCCCTGCGTTGTCATCGCGGTGTGGTGGGTGGGGCGAGGCGGAGGCTGGTTGGAGTGAGACGGGGTAGGATAGACGAGAGGTTGGAATGCTTTTGTAGAGTGTTTGAGTATGAGCGAAATTGGTGCTCCTATAAAGACAAAGCATTAATGAAAATCGTTTAATGACAAATAATCTGTAATTTTTTTAAGGTTATATTAAAATTTTTTCCTGGGCGGGGAAATTTGGCCACCTATTACTTGGAAAAATGCCAAATAAACACAGGCTAAATTATATGCTTGAGCCACTGGAATTGTATGTAGGAGTTTTGTGGTGATTGAGCGGCATGGCAGACACTCTGATCTCATCCGTCTGTCCGTCCGCTGCATGAATGCGTGTTTTCCCTCAGCACACTATAAAAGCTAGAGGACCAATTTGGTTGAGGGGTACTACCCAGCGACAGAATCGCATTTATTTTTTTTTTATTAATCGCTCCCGCCAAGAAAATCATGAGACAGGTGGGACGAAATGAGAGTGTGGGCGATCCAGCCAAACACATGCATGCACCTCACACAACACATGCACACAAACAGCTAACGGTCCAGGCCGTTTTCGCCCTGTAGGGTCCGCGCGAACGCCGCCGCTGCCTCGGGCAGCGACATTTGGATGACGCTCAAGACGTGCACCCCGCTGTCTATATTGAACATTGAAATGTAAATAATTCCTAAGTTATTTATCGATCGTTCTGAAATTTATCACAATCGGTCGGAACCTGACTAGCAATTTGTGGTTCATTATCGATTTCACGGAGGGGGGGGTTGTTAGCAACCAAGCGCACGACGTGACACAAGTGAAGGTCCTGACATAGAGGTTTGGTGTTGGCGAATGGCCAGCATACACGCGCGGCAGTACCAGCGCTTAAAGTTTTGACTGCGCCTTAAATATCGTATTTTACGATTGCTTGGCGGAGGGGGGTAGGAAATAAAAAAAAAATACAATTAGGAGCACCTACATACAATTTGGTGGCTCTAGCTTTAGCTAGCTGAGAACAACACTTCATACAAAGGACGGATGGACAGACCGCACGGGGACATGGCTGATATCGACTCAGCTCGTCGAGCTGATCAAGAATATATTTACTTTATTACATATTTATTTATTACATACATTTGCACAACTTCATGATACCCTTTTTCCATTTTCATTGTCATAGTGTATATAAAACGATTTACTCCCACAAAAAAGACTCTAAAAATCTAAAGTAAATCACACATCACACCGTTAATTTCAGAACGAAGGATAAATAGCTTATTTACATTTAAATTTCGAATATAGACAGCGGGGTGCCTATGTTGACGCGTCAACTATGAGCTGTGGATGGTATAACGAGTTACCTATTGAACTACAGATATAACTCACAAAGAAATTGTTTCAATTAAGCTGAATATAAAAGACACCTTTAATATTCGCACACATTTGATAAAGCTTGAAACTAAAAACTTTAGCTTTCAATTACAGACTGGGCAATTGCGAATATCGCAGGACTATGTATGACAAGGCCATAGAATTTTATAGCAGAGGATTGGATTATATTACAGATACCCCAGTGTTGTTTTGTAATCGCGCCTTGTGCTACATCAAGTGAGTTACCCTGAGATGTTACATTACTCTATTAATAGCTGATTGGTTTCGAAGAAAACGTGATTTCAAACGCGCTTTGATGGATCTGGAGCATGTGCTTAATGATTTGGATCAGAAGTGCTTGCGTGCCTGGCTCTATAAGGCAGGTGCCTTGAAGCGCCTAAATAATGAGGCTGGCTTCGAAGAATGCATTGACAATGCGCGTCGTTTCAACAGAGCCAATTTGGCTTATGTTGATGTATTTCTAGAGAAAATGCGCTCTGATTTCTGAATGACATTTATGGTTATTAAAACATTGTTAGTGCTGTCGGCCACATAATTGTTTAAATGCTTTCAAGCCTTGCATGAATTTACAGCATTATTTTTGGGCAAAAATAACTGTCAGGCACACACACTCACACACACACACACATGTATACAAAAAATATTCTGTAGTCAACTGCATGCATTTCAATTCATTTACTGTCATATGCAATCTGCCAATATGCGTACTCAAAAGCTTTCATAAACAATGCCAGCTGAAATACAATTTTCCAAAAAAAAAAAATAACAATAACTATGAGCGTGAGAGATAGTAAGAGAGAGAGACAGAGAGAGAGAGAGACAGAGAGAGAGAGAGACAGAGAGAGAGGGAGAGAGAGGGAGAGATCTGAACGGCAACTGCGTAACAAATGAAATTTGCAATTTTTGCATAAATTCAATAAAAATTCCTATTGTCATGAGAATATTTGCCAATACAACAATATACATAAATACTGAGTATGAGCGAAGGCAAAACTTTAGATATGCCAGTTCCCCTAGCTCAGGGCTGCAACACCCCAACTTCACGATAAGGGCCACTTATACGCTTCGTTTGCAGCTAGCTGCTGCTGCTGCTGCTCCCCCAAGCTCCGTGTGGGGCGTTGGACCACAAAAGACTGTTGCGGTGTGTGTGGTGGGTGGTTGGATTGTGGGTGCTTTTCAATATGGCGCCAACAGCATTCGCATTTGCATTTGCTTGGCTCAGCCTTGTAGGTTGCCATAATGAAATGCAGTTCAAATGCTCGGGGTATAAACTTTTGTCGCAACTGCCGACACAACACTACACAACACGACTGGCTCTGGGTCTGGCTCTCGGTCTGGGGCATGCTACACACAACACAGCAGCGTGTGTGCTATTGCAACGTTGTCTGTTTGTAAAGCTGGCAAAACAAACGCAACGGAAGTGCCACAAAAAGGGTTACACTGTTTGTCAATTGTGTGCGGCCGCAGCGTCGACACCTAAACCAAAGTAACACCCATGTCCACTCTCGCTATCTCGCTATCTCGCTCGCCCTCGCTCCCAGTCTGCATCTGTCTGCAGTTCTTTTGGCATTTCCCTAGATACCCAGTGACACGCTGGCTGAGTCTGGGCCAAAGCAAAAGCTGCCATCTTTTTGGCTTTGCCAGTAAGAAATGCAAAAATCCTCGTAGGGCTAAACTCTAATCAACAGCCAGAGTTACCACAGCAACTGGCAGTTGCCACTTGCCACGCCCACGCTTGCAGCTTGTAATCAATGCTGTAAACACTTATTTTTGTGGCTGCAATGCGGCCCCTGTCGTGTCTCGCCTCTTGGCATGCAATAACGTGGCACAGCCAAAGCTTGCCGCATGCCTCAATAATGTCCTGCTGCTCTGCCATGTACTGGCTCATGCTTGTCATTCCCGTGGCCATTGTATTGTTTTTGTTTTTGTTTTTGTTGCTGTTGTTGCTCTTGCTGTTGCGCTTTTTGCAATCAGACGAGGCTCATCGACACACATTCACACACACAGACATAGATTGCGTACGCTTTTTGGATTTTCGTGTTGCTACATTGCGGCATTTTATAGGTGTGGCAAAAGGCAAACCGAGCCCGTGCTACCGTCCTACCGTCCTACCGAGCTGCCAAGCAGCCGGCTGTTGGTTGTTGGCCTGTGCTGTGAGATAGTTTTGCGGTTAGGCGTGCCAGAGATTGCCAGATATAGCAGGCAATGATGCAGTTTGCACAAATGCTGAATGGTTATTGGGAAACCACGACAATGCGGCCATCAGAGGCACAAAAACGAATGCGCTTAAATTAATCAAATCGTACTTAAAGCGCTTAAATATATAAGCTGCTGAGAATGCTTTGACTGCTTGCTTGGCTGGTTGGAAGCTTGTGGGAAAACTTCATAAATCAGACGCTTGATCTCCATTAAGAAATCCCCTTAAGGCTTTGAACGACAAGCAACTCTTTCCCAACAGGATCACTATAAACCCATTTTCAACACGCATTTAAACTATATTTTAGCCAAGCATTTTGCAGCCATGTAGCTGTTGTTGTCTTAAGTCCTTTAACTCCCAGTCAGCCCAGTCCCCGTCCCCCATTCTGCTGGCAGCTTCAGCTTGTCCGGCATTGTGTTTAGTTTTCAGCTTGCGGTTTGCGTGGGTTTGCATCTCGGCAACGTCTTGGCCAAAAAGTAATTTGGCCTTTATCTGTATTGCGGTTTAAACAGCCAAACAAGACCCGGACCGACATTTCTGGTTACCATGGGGAGTTGCGCTCATGCCCAACTACTTGAGCGCACAAAAGTGCGTGGTGGGGAGATTGTAACGGTACCATTGTCTTTGCTTTAATATATATTTTGTTGGCTTAGCAGCATTTTCGTTTTTTATGCTTGCTGTTCTTGCTTTTCTCGTTCTTGTTGTTGTTGTTGTGTGCCACTTCCGGGAGTCATTTTGGGTTTTGGGCAAAATTGCAGTTTGAGCTGCCTCGCAAACTTTTCATTTTTTGATGCCCCCACCGCCCTCCCACAACTCCTTCTCCACTATCGGTTGTTGCAATCTTGTGGTCTGACATTTGCCAGCATTGAACTTTCAGTTGCGAGGCCAAGTTTTTCATTAGGCGTCATTTGCCACGATGCTGTCAGTTCATTTAAAGTTCACACTACTCTCTCTCTCTCTCTCTCTCTCTTTCTCTCTCGTTTTAATTAGCATGCCAGTTCGTTCGTTGGAAATCTCTGGCTAGCACATTTTTGGCCAGCAATCTATTGACACTTTTGCGCTTTATTGAATGTTTATTTGCTTTGTTGATTTCGATTTTCTCAGCGAGTGCACAGCGAATTTGAAATGCAAACAACAACAACAACATCAAATAGCGAGGGTGGCTTACTGTGAGTAGCTTAAGGCGCAGTGTCACTTAGATACAACCACTCGAGCCACGCAGCGACACGGCCCTCGCAACGACGCAGCCATTGGAGGCACTATGAGCACGCCTGCCAGCAATCTACGTTAAATAAGGGTATAAAAGTAAGTATATGGGAAAACACACTTGTCCCCACCCCCACCAGCCCCGATTGCACGCTTAGAGCAACTGTAAGATATGCGAATTGAAAAGCAACTGTGACGATGACTGGCCAAAACAAACACAAGCAAAACACGTAGACAACACACACACACACACACACACACACACAGAAAGACTCGCCATCTTGCTTGTTACACTTACAGTTACGAGTACTGTATCTGAATTAGCAATTGATTGTGGATTTCTTCTGGTACGGCTACCGCTCCAGAGGTGAGAGCATACCTGCTACCGGTGACAAGCGAATTGTGCACTGAGCTTAGTTCACAAGTAGCTCTTAAGCTTAATTTAGAGTCCCATAGATTATGTACACAGTCTTTTGAAATAAGTAAATAGCACTTGGGTCATTGTAAGTGAAGTTATATTCCAAATTTCCGACTATTAAAGATGCAATGTAGATTACCTAATTGTATTTCAATCATTGGAGTCTTATGGCTACTATCTTCTTATTTATTTGTTTAATGTGGAATAAATAATTTAAAAAAGAACTATTTACTTTATTATTTTTTGTTAGCTCAGACTTATGAACACTCTGTGAGTAGCTGGCAAATCTTCATAGAAACTTCACTCTCTCTCTTACTCTGTTCATATTACCTTTAACTAGCTTAAGACTTTAGAATAAATAACTTTGCACATAATTACGAAAAAAAATTAATAAATAAATTATTTACGAAAATAAGTAAGCGGACAACACAATTAAAAATATTTGGATTAGAACAGAGATACCCAATTAAGTCAGATTCAACATACTTACCTATGTAATATAATAAGGACACATTGAAGCCTCTCGGTGCATTTTTCTGTCTATTTGCTGTTTTACTCCAATGTTTATGGCTGTTAACATTCACTAGATATTAACTCGCATAAAATAAGAGTAAAAACAGTAGAGTAAGTTAACTATTTTAGTGCAATCCAGGAAAACACAAACTGTTTTCGAGCGCACACACACACACACAAACAAATATGGGTGCAAAAAATATATTCACGCTGCTTTTTCATTATTCATGACAACTTGCTGCTGCAATTCGTAGTTCTTGCTAGCTGTAACTGACTCGAGTCAAAGCAAATATCGGCAGACAGGCAAAAAAAAGGTGACATACATATAAGTTTGTGTGTGTAGCCATAACAAATAACAAAGATGACAATAAAAAGCAGTAAAACAATTCCCCCACCTACACACACACACACACACACACACATGCAAAGAAAAAGTCAAGAAAATAAAAGTAAGAAGATTCCAGCGGCGAACGCAAAGGAAACTAATATTTTAAGAAAACAAGACACGGCCACAAGGGGAAGCTACACACAAAATACACTAGAGAGTAACTCAAGCCAACTCATTTCAATCTACGTGCTTGCATGTGTGCGTGTGTTTGAGAGTGTGTATGAGGGGTTGCGCACAAAAGCCGGCAACAGTTTTGTTTTTTGCTGTGTTTTATTTTATTCCTTTTGCTTTGTTGGATGACTCCCGTGCAAGTGGCCGTCATCAAATTCAAGTGACATATTTAGACAGCTAAGCGACTCCCAAGTGTAGCATATACACACACACACTCACACTCACACTCACACTCGCCTACATGACAAAAGTAAAGGTAAAGTGGCATTGCCAACAGACAGAGCAGCCGGCAACAATTTTGCAGCATCGTCTAGACCAAACAACCCAAAAAACTCAGCAACAGACTTGTTTTTTATACAGCTCCCCCTTTCGTTTTTTCGTTTATGCACCACTGTGGGCTCGTCAGTCAGCAAGGGTGGGCAGGGGGCTTGAGGTTGCAACCCACACGCGACAGTTGCTTTTAATAATAAAATCATTGAGCATCAAAGCATAAAAATCAGTCAAGTGCAACATAAGCTTAAAGACCAAGTTATATGGAGAATATCGAAGGTAAACGTCAGACATTGGCTTTGCACACACACACACACAGACACACACATACATATGTGTCTGATTTGGTTTCGATTTTTGTTGGTGTGCGCCAAAGATATTTTCATTTTCATTCTTTGGCTTTTGTGTGAAGTTTAATGTTATTTTTAGAGCCAAATTAGTTGGCTTTTGATGTGCGTTCAATGCCAGCTGCTTTAACTTTAAGCCAAGCAAGGAAAATGAAAGCGCAATTTATTGGCCACATCAATTTTTTCCTCTTGCCATAAAGCGGTAAGACACTGACAGCTGTGCCACACAGTTGACGCACCATGCCGCCATAAAAACTTATAAGCTGAATTCAAAGTGTGTGCGCACATGTGTGTGTGTGTGTGTGTGAGTGTGCGTACGTATCTTAAAGATACTTTGGTAGTTACTTTAATAAGCAAGGCTTTATTTCCACAGTGTATACACAAGTGCAATCAATTCAAGCTGCTGCAGTTGTAATTGCCAAAAGTAACTTTCGGTACTTTGAATACTTCGTAGTTGGTCTCATGAGTCGGAGCAGCTGTGCTTCAGTACTTCCTTTAATAAACAGCGTCATTTACTTATTTATTTTACAATTTAGCCTAAGATCCTTACTTGCGATAAGAATTATTAAGGATCAATTAAAATAAATTTTGAAAATATTTATGAATAACATATTCATTATAAAATCTACCGATGATAAATGTATAATTAATTATTCAGTATGATCTAAAATTACGAAACACAATTAAAAATAATCTTTAAAGTGCTTAGACTATTTTTAATTGTTTTATTTTTGGCTATTTCTATTTCGCTAAATCTGCGCCAACAATGATTGCAATCAATCCTTTTATGAAAAAGTAATTTAAATAACTAAATAAGTCAAATATATTATATTAATATCAGAACATATTTTCATGTAAAATTGAAATGTAGCGCTTGGCTTCTATAGATTATCTAATATTATTTGGAGCTAGATATATTTACATAAAATTAAAGGGTTCTTTATAGGTTCGTATTCATATTCTTTTTATTAACTTAAGCTTATTCTATTGTTATTTTACGTTAAACTTCTTTTGTGTAACCTAAACTTATTTTGTGCAAACTGGAGCTCCCATTCCGCCCCAGAGTAGGCAATCTAATAATATAAAACAGAATATATATTGTTTAAGTAATAAGTTGACAATGCGTATTGAGTATTATAGTTTTATGTATATTATGCTTCTGCTGAATTTCATTTTAATTATATTTAATTTTAGTTGCTTCAAAAACATGTCACCAGCTTTATCAATTACCCATAGAACGTACTTAAGCTGGTTTAATTTCTGAATGTAGCTTTATTATGTTCAAATCTAACAAAGACTTTGCAATCACAGCAAGTTGCTTAAAAACAAATTGATTTATAATTTAAATTAAACTTCTCGCTTACACAACAATGGAACAAATAAACATGCCCTGCAGACAATGTCCTCCCCCCGGCCCCGACCCGCTGGCCAGTGTAACAAGTCATTTAGCAAACTTAACTTGTGTAAAAGCATTGGAAACCCTTAAGCAGTTTTAAGATTGTCAAGCTATGCCACAGCTTCGACTTCGACTCGTTGGCAAAATCAAACAAAACCAAACCAAGAACACAGCGCATTGGAAACGTGACAGCCTTAGTCTTGCCCGACTTGCTCTTTGTCTACGATTGTCAGCTTTGGTCCTTTGCTTGGCATAGTTTTTTTTCTAGCTGCTGAGCTCGTTTTGTTTGTTTGTTTGCTAGCTTGCTTACAGTGTGCCTCATTGACATAATTTACTTTGTACTTGGCTTGTTATTCTCTACAAATTGTTAATTATTTTCATTGGGCTTATTATGAAACTTTTCAAAGCGTCGTCTCGCACGCCACGCTCAGTTTGTTGGCCGTTAGGATTCATGGCATTTAATTAAGCGCAATCAAATTGACATTTTAAACAATTTAAACAAGCAAACAGTCTGCTGCCCCTTCTCCCGCTTCCCCTCCCGCACCCTACTCCTGTTTGATTATTTTTGGAGCTTATTGAAACGCTTTATGACCAGCGCCAGCGGGCAATTGAGCCTGCCTGCCGTTTGTCGCATGCCGCAGTCTGAAAAATCGATAAATTTGTAATCTACTGTTGAGGGGGGCCCACACCCATACCCACACCCAAACTCACACCGCAGTCGTCTATTAATTATGTCTTTTGCCGTTTTGTCGCATTTAAAGGCGACGCAATTAACTTGGCACTGGCAGCAGCTGGGGAGGAAATGAATATGCCGTCCGAGTCCGACTCCGAGTCCGACTCCGAGTCCGAGTCACATAATACGTATCAATGGACACAATATGAACATGGACATGGCCACAGCCTCGTGCTCGTGCTCGAACGTGACCAGCACAGTAATTCATATGAAAATTTAATTTGTTAGGCTCTGCTCAAAGTGCATAAAGCGAGTGTGTGGAGCAGGCAGGAAAGCAAATGGTTTTTACGTTTCTAATCGCATATGAAAATAAATATTATGTGTATGAGACTGCAGGCCACGTTTGCCATATCACATTGATTGCCACCTCGCCGGTGTCGCTCTGCTCATAATGAAATATGCAAAATAATTGCGTATTTGGCCTAAACAGTCGACGGCTTTGGCGGTTTGCCTTATTTTGGCTTTTCCATATCATTTGTTGCCGTAGCTGCTGCTGTTGCTTTTTGTTGTTTGTTGTTGCATGCAGTTTTTGTCACGTTCGCTCAATGGGTTTGCAACCAACATTTGATTGCATCTACCGCAATTTGAATGATATTTGGTTTTATTATGTATTTTTTTTTTTTTGTTTATGTGGTTAGTGCATTGGTGTAGATGATTTAGCTGTCAGCCAAACATTTATGATAGTCGCATTTTATTAGTTTATAAATGACGCACTTGCATTTATTAAGCTCCAGTGCATTGCGCCATCGATCCATTGGCCATTTAAATGTGCAGTCATTAAGCTTATTAGCGCTGCCATGCAGAAAATGCCAAGCAGCCCAGAGAACTGAAGACAAGCTGGCTGAACAGCTTAGCAAATAAAGTCCATTGAAATAATTAGCAGGACAAGGCACAGGCCTTCAGCTGAAAGCTGCGAACTGTGAGCTGTGGGCTGCAGATTTGCATAGCACCCAGCACCTGCAGCTTGGCCCATGGACTGCGGTTGTGGGCGGGCAGGCGCTTTAAATTTCATTAAATCTGCTCACTTCGTTTGCGAATGCAATCAACAAAGCGAAAATGTTGGATGAAATCAGGGTCCGGGTCTAAGGCGCCGCATTTCATTTACAAACGCCTCGAGTGCTTCAAATCTACTTAAAAGCCCCGTTCCGTTACGTTACGTTCCGTTCGGTTCCGTTCCTTTCCGTTTTGTTGTCATCCTTCAGACACTTCGTCTATTTGTGTAAGCCGTGGCAACGCTTAACCTTACGTAATTAACTTGCTTTTGCACTTGTTATCCCACTGTACTCTACTTGCAATTGGCGCCGTTGCTATTTCCCAACGCACTTAACAGTAAATGGGTATAGAAACAAAACTAATTGGTATATCCATAAGATAAAGTCGTAAGTGATCAAATCCGTATTGGACCAGATAGCTCAAATTGTCATATCATCTATTTATAAGTTGGATTGAAATGAAATATTCTTACTAAATATCTTTTATTTTTACTAAAAGTATTTAATTTTGCTGAAGGGCATTTAAACTTCTTTAAATAAATTTGCTTCATGTTCTCTCTCTCTCTCTCTCTTTCTGTTGTTCTGCTTGCCGCATTTTCCTTGGTTTGATCCACTTTAGGCGAGAATTTTAGTTTAATTTCTTGCAGTTTTTCCCAAGTTTTTTTCTTTCTTTCTTTTTTTAAGTTAAGCTGCTGTCTGCGGAGTGAGGCGGGCATGGTCGCGGCATTGAGTTTGCATTGCGCTTTCGCTTTTCTCTAATTTCTTTGCGCTATTTTTCACAGCAGCAAACATTTTTTTCTTTGCTATTGTGGCCGGCGCTCGGCGTTCTAAGTGAAAAAATAAACAGAAATCCATTAGCTTGGCAATCATTGACGGCGCCGCCAGCGCCAGTGCCAATCCACACCCACTGGCAGCTCTCTCTCTCTCTCTCTCCTTCTTTCTCTCTTTCTCTAATTTGTTCTCTTTCTCGCTTGTGTGTGCTGCTGGGTGCAAATGAGTGGCAGAGGTCAGTGTGGCTTTTATAAATTGCTGCCATCAGTGCATTTGCTCCACTTTTCTACATTTTATTTTTCACTTTTATTTCGCTTTTACCATTGCGACAAATTTTCAGTAATTTACAGCAGATATATTTGAGATTTACCTTGAGCTAAGCGTTAAAACAATAAATAATAACTTGACTAAGCCAAACTACTCGATTTCAATCTTGTAGCCCAGATCAATGGAAGCGCGTATGTGTTCCTTCAGATTGATGTAGCCATTGCGCAGTGACTCCTGCGTCAGAAACTCCTTGACTTTCGCCTCGGAATCACAGAAGACCAGATTCTCCGTCAAGTCAATAAGATGCTGCAAGTGCGTAGGGAATCTGTAGAGTATGAGCAGAGCAGAGCTAGCAGCATCCGAATTGCGGCACAGATCAGTGGATAGCTTGGAAATGCCCTGAGCTGCGGTATAGTCCAGTCCGGTGATCTTGTGGCCATCGATGACCACGGTGATCTTAAAGTCAGCACGGGTGCAGGCTTTCAGCACGCGTTCCCGCAAATAGTTGATGGCTGGGAAGTAAATGCCATTGCCCGGCACTACGGATATGAACTGCATGTCGTCCAGCGCTTGTATCTTGACAAGAATCTCGGGGCGGGCCCAAAGGAACAGCAGATGCATGGCGGTGACAATGATGCTGACAAGGAGACCCACCTCCACGCCAAACAGCACACAGACTACAAAGCACAGCAGCCAATTGCCAAAGTCGCGCTTGGACTCGCGCCACAACCGCACCGGCAGCTTAAAGTCCAACAGCGTGTACAGCGAACAGATCAGAATGGCCGCCAATGAAGCCTCCGGTATGTAATTGAACCAGGGACTCAGATAGCCCAAGGCAAGCAGCACAACTATGCCTGCAAATATCTTTAAAATAGTTACTGCCCAACATGGCGCATGATTGACTTAAGCTTACCCAGGTATAAGTTAGCCATGGGTGTTCTTAGGCCGCTTGCCGTGCTTATAGCGTAGCGTGAGAAGGCGCCCGATGAGGGCATGGCCTGCACACAGGCGCCAAATATGTTGCACAAGCCCACAGTAAACAGCTCATGATTGGTATCCACCATGCCCTTGGGTGCTGCAAATCCAAATCAATTATTAATAAAAGTACAAACGGACGCAACCGACAGTATTAGACCTTGTACATTAGGGTGGGTCGATTTACTTATGCAATAATTACATAGCAAGATCATTGTTAATTGTAAATAGTTTGCATGTGAGCAAGTGACTAATCAAGCAAACTATAAGGCCCTTTTCTAAGAGTTGACTTACTTAATTTGCCAATGGATATGTTGGTTAATATGCCCACGATGGGAATAACCACAATACCCACGTTCAGTTCACGCATGATCTGCCAGAAGCTATAGGTGCGCTCTGGTGTTTCTATGGTGAACACGGGCAAAGTGAAGTTGGGAAAACTGGAGAGACTGTTTTTGCTCAGCGTATAGGGCAGCTGCTCGCGATAGCACAGACAGATGTAGGAGAATATACCAGCAATCAAGACAATCAAGGTGTTCCTAGATGTAGACAAGTAGCGACAACAGATGCGCAAAGCCTTGTGGCGCTTCTCATTGTTTGCCACACGATCCAGCAGCTATAAGAAGAAAAATATGCTTAGCTATAAATTGACATAAAAATTGAAACTTTTGTACTCACGCCAATCAGCAGCAAGAAGCTTATAGCGAACACGCCCATGGCCAGATCGGCCATGTTAGCCTTGTGTATCTGGGAAATTAACATGCTTACGGAATTGATGAGCCCCGGCACTAGGTACTTAATGCCCAGCAGTACTTTGATCTGCGACTCTATGACGAGCACGGCTGTGGCTGAAGAGAATGCCTTTATGACCGGCATCGAGATGAATTCAAAAATACAGCCTGCAATTGATGTGTGTTGAAGTGTAAATCAGCGAGTTGTTAAACGCACAATTAACTGGCATTAATTAGCGGGCGAATAGGTGTCAATTGAGTGATAATCACATCAAAACTATGCAAATATGACAGGCCTCAGACCAGACAGCGTCTGATGTTTATATAAATGTGCTGTGATGTGTGTAACTTACGCAGGGGATTTATATTTATATTTAACAAAGTAGGTTAACTCACTTAAAATCTTTCCATAACAAGCTCGGACTTTGCAAAATATTTGCATTGAATTTGTGATTAAACAAGATACGTTTTACTCAATTGAAGCTAACTTGATGCAACTTCAAAGCGCATTTTGTTTTGTGAATGGATACAGCAGCGCATTTGATTAACAAGTAAATTATAATTAGTAGCAATTGTATGCAAATCGAAGGTGAAATGAACTGAGCTGTTTATCTATTTACTTTTGTAGTAACCGCCTCAAATCGGATATAGTGCAACGAGTACTTAAGCACTTTGCGCCTTGCTCGTGCTTCTAATCAGCTTTGTACACGCCAAGTTCAGGGCTAATGAAGACATAATATACAGCTCGGCTCGGCGGAACAATTGTAGAAATGAGATTATATCACGCCGCACTTAAATCAATTGACACAGCCACGACCATGCGACCTACAAATAGCAACTGCTGCTGATCACTCACCCATGCGTAGGCTGCCCATGATAATGTCCACAATGCCGCTGAGAAAGGTGAGCAGAAAGGCAAACTCTATGGGCCGCCCCACAGTGAACTGTACGCTGACCAGCGCCACCAGGCTGGTTGGTCCAATGATGACCTTATCAATGGATCCAAAAATCAAGTAGATCAGCGGTCCTATGAACGCCGAGCACAGGCCATAGCGCACGGGCAGTCCGGCCAGCAGGGCGCATGCTATGCTCTCGGGTATAATGGTGAGGCCCAGAGTGATGCCAGCTATGAAGTCATCTATACCCCATTCCAAGTTATAGGCGGGCAGCCATTGAAAGACGGGCACATGACGCAGCAGCGCGCGCTTCCATTTGGGCGCCGGCGCTGGCTTTTTGGCCTCAGAGTGAGCAGGGCTTTTGGTGCCGGTGCCGGTGCTGGTGAGCAGACGCACCTTGGTTGCCTTTTCTTCCAACTCAGGCTCCAGTTGAGGATACATGGGGAGCGGTATTCAATCTGTTTGCAACAAGACGCAAACTGATAATGATGCTCATTTCAACGCGCTGCGCACATAGCACTCAGAAATATTAGCGACGCTTGTTTGCATTGGAGAATGCCAGCAGAATTGAGAGCAAAAAGATAGAGATACAAAGCTAGCTTAAGCCGCACATAGCACTTGATATCAGCTGTTCAATCCGATATAGCGCTCTTAAGCGGTCACTTTTCTCTTAGCTGTGATAAGCAACGCCTTGTTTGGCTTGATCAATTTTGCTTCATTTGCGCTTGAGCTTGTTTGTTCTACGTTTATACAGATGCTAACTGTATTGTGACTGCGTATCTGAACGTACCAGGTATGACGAATAAATGTGGAGTTGCGCTTATTAAATCTCTAGACAGCGTGTTAAACAACAAATTCACATTTGTGTCAATTTCCATGTGACATTCAACACTTGCACATGACGTACTTTATCCACTTTATCCAGAGCAAATAAGAGAAATGCGCAGTGCTTTGTGTTTTGTAAAGTAAACTTTGTTCAAAGTGCATTATTTATATATTATTAGCAATTTGATTGTAACTTTTTGCTGCATCTGTTGTCAAAGGCATGACTTTCAGCTCTAATTGTTGTCACACATGGCGTATGATTCATATTTATTTTTCGTGCTTTCACATTTTATGTCCATAATTTGAGCTATGCAAATGTATTTCTGCAAAACTTTTGCCTGCCACTGCCAGCTGCTTTTCTAATGAGTTTACTTTGCTGTCTTGTCTTTCCACCGCATAAAAATTACATTCGTTCACGCACACGCAAGGGAAATAACAGAAGTCAAAATAAGCACAATTTCAACGAGCTACAAACAACGCAAAACCACAACAATTTTCAATTAATTTTAAATGCAAATTAAAATTAAAAAGTTTTTCATAGACCCACCCAGGCATGTTTATTTGTATGTGCTAAGTGCCGAATTCTTGGGCAAGTATATGCAATAATGTCAAAAATTAATTTCCATGTGCCAAAGTTCCACAAAATATTTGCGCTATTTGCATAAAAGCAACATGAAAAATATCATACAAATATTTCTAGGCTGACACTTACATTTTAGCATAAATTTGTTTCCTAATTAAGTCTTCACGCTTGACAAATAATTTATAAATGCGAATTTTATTTATTTTTAAAAGTATTTAACTTGCTTTCTTAGACAGTAAGTCTGGTAGATTTTTAATCACTATCATTTCAAGCTGCTACAATAAATAAAATAAAATAAACTACATACAAATACAAATTGAGGAAGGGACCATGAATGCTAGAGACACCAAATTTGGTAGGATAATACTCCAATCTCAGATGCAGTTCGCTTTTATTTTTGGAAATTTAACTTCTTCCTACCACATTTATGAATGCAAAAAAAAAAATGATTTACGCTCACAGCATTTAACTTTCACAAGCTTTCTCGACCTCTTATTATCTCTGATAAAAACCTTTGAAAATATTCCAAGCTTAATTTTTCAAATGGCAGCTTTCAAATCAAATCAGAACCCGTTCAAGTTGGCAATCATTCACATATACAGGGTTACGATCAGGCAATTAAGCAAAGTATATTATATATAAATATAATATATATATTTAATATATATAATTGCTCATATCAGCGACCGATCAGATTTTTAAAATTAAAATTTAACATTCAAAATGGCAGCCCTAACAGTTTTAATACACTTTGACATTTTTATAAAAAAAGGCGTGGCTTAAAAAATATAAATTCTTGATCAGCAACACAATTGAGACAATGTCCGTGTGTGTCTGTTTGAGCAATGAGAATTCAGAGACAATATAAGATAGAGCTACTAAATTTTGTAAGTCGATGTACGCTGCATTTCCCTCGAACATCCCTAATGTTGAAATTTTAAAAGAACTGCGAACTCAGAAAGTCATTGATATCTTCAAGCTCACTAAATCCACTGAAAATGGTATTAAGCCATCTTGGAGGAATTCTGGTCACGTTTGATCTATACCACCTTCCCAGCAAAATCGATATTACATGGCATTCGGTAAAAGTAAGGGAGTATATTCCAAACTGCCAACTATATAAATACTTTATGGGACCACGCAGACAAACAGTGCATAAATTAACACGTTATGGTAGTTGCGCTTTACCTACCGAACTACTCACAATCGAAGTGTGTCAGTTGCTCAGAAGAATACCCTTCCAAATATGCAGAAATAATGCCCTAAATATCTGCAGCAAATAGAAATTCTTCTAACTTTTATATACAATCGCAAACACATATGTAAATGTGACGCGTCACAGTTTGTTTTTTTTGATATGTGAATAATTATTCGATCGTTTTGAAATTTAAGGCATCGGACAAGAATATGACAAAGCGTTTCTATGATTTTTGTCCGATTTTTGCTCAGCATTCAGACAGATGGACGGACGAACGGACTCAGTTTGTCTTGCTGATCAAGAATATATAATTTATGGGGTCTGTCACGCCTCCATCTCCCTGTTACATACATTTGCACAACTTTTCTATTTTTTTTTAAATGTCAAGGTATTTAAAAATGTTCAATGCAACAAGAGCAAAATAGTCAAGCCATTCTTTCTACCGAATGCTGGGAACAAAAGCAACAAAAAAACTTTCGAACAAAAAACCAATAATAACAACTCAAACCCAAATCCAAACAACCAAAATTAAGCAAAGATAAGCATGATTCAAACAAAGAAGCTTCAACAACAACGTTATCGAACACAACATCTTCCCATACAGTCGATTATGACTATTTTGATCTTGGCTTCTCGCCTAACACTACTAAATTTTTAAAACAACTCAAATATAACATAACTACAAATATTTCTAGCCTAAAACGCCCAACTACTTCTACCTATTAAGAAGAAAATTAATCTAACAACTTATTAGATGACTCTGACATATAATTGAATTAAATTTTCTTCCATTGCATATAATATCCACTTCTCTTTCAGGTTAATACTTCAACAATTACATTTAATTATTAATTAAATGAACCAATCCGGATATTGTATCCCTACAAGAGACTAATGACAAATGTAATAATACTCAAGTCGCAACGTATATTTTTTCAATAATTCTGACATTATCCACGCGAAGCGTGCCGTTGGTATAGTTATACGGCAAAACATCCTACACAAAACTATCAATCTATACTCATCCACCGCTCCATGAGTTTTTTCTAATCCGAATAAACTAATATTTAACTCATATTTAACCCAAGCACTATTAGCCACCGATTTAATAAATATACTTGAGTCAGCTCAAAAACCTTTAGCTTATGTAGGGAACTTCAACGGTTGGCGTCATTTTTGAGGGTCTGCTCTTAATTCATAAAGTTATCAAGTCGAAGATCTTATAGTCAGAACAAACTTTGTCATTTTAAATGACGCCTCTGCCACCCACCATTCTATCCATGAATCCTTTACAAACATTAACCATTGGCTTCCGCAACCCTGGTACCATACAGCGAATAGTCAATTGGGCAAGCCGTACACGGAAGTGATAATTTTCCTGTTACTATTAACATCCTGACACATTAACCCGGAAATCTATAATTACCACCTATAATTGTATAATTATCAAAACTAACCATGCCAATCCGTGAAATGAGAAAAGCTTTTTCATTTTCAAATAAAAACAAAATAAAAACCCCTGTTGTGCATAGCCCAAGCCTCCAATACCTGAGAAAACAAAAGCAGGTTCCTCTCAAAACTGTACCAATTTAATAGCCAACAAAAAAGCGAAAGCCCTGCCTAAAACAGACTATTAGAGGTTCTTTTCTTTTGGTAAATTCACCTCGAATATAAACCAATTTCCACAACCAAAAATATATAGGCCGGTATCAACAAATTAGTTGGGATTTTCGCAGGACCTATTTATTCGATTAGGGACAACAAACAAAACAAATATAAAGCTGCAAATTTGAGAAGACATTGGCAATGCTTTCGGAGCTATGTGGTCCAACTATTCCACGGATGAAAACATCTCTTATGTATATAAAGTTAATAAAGAAAAACTTATCTCTCTGGCATATTTGCCTAACCATATATCCTCAGATGCAGCGGAAAAACTGGCATGACTATTTCGTTGACTGCCTTAAGAGATGAGTTATGGCGCAACATAAGGAATATACTAAAAAGGAAGAAAATGACAAAATGGGACACCTACGTCCCATAGGTTGAAGCAATATAGGCTAAACAAGGAACCCGTTAGATATCCACATATTCACACCGCCTTAACCCACGGGCACCTGCTAATAAGAAAATCCCAATCCAGGTGCCCCAAATGCGGCGGAGAACTATCAATGCAACACATATTAAATACCTGTCTGCAACTTAACAACACAAGAATCCGTTTATTTGCCCAGATCTAACTAGCCTCCCATCACACGTCACCTACTTACTCAATGTAAAATTGCTAGTTAAATTCTTAGACAAAAATAACATATTAAGTAAATAAATAAACAGCAGATAAGGTCTAGGGATCTTTAATGTGCTTCATTTTAATTTAGCAATATTGATATATTTTGTGCTAAACACAAAATTACTCTGCTTTGAGATTTTCGGCAATATTCATTTCTTTGACTAAGGTGACTACCGAAAAAGCCAACTTAGCTACCTAAAAATGATGCACTTTAATAAATTTCTAAAGTAGAAGAAGCTTAAAAGATCTTACTGATATATTGGTTGCCATGCAAATGTTGAATATCTTGCCAGCGGTGAAGGTAATCGGCGTGTGTGTCAACTGTAAAAAACAGCTCAAGGTCGTATGATATTTTTTGTTGGCGCCGCATCGAAAGGCCTGGAACACTACATGAGTCAAATCATCGCAATCTTTCTCAATCAAGTTGCAGCAGAAACTAAACGGAAACGTTTGCAGACACAGTGCAGACAAGTAAATCGCGGATGGCACCTTGCTCCAGAGATCGCCAAAGAACATGACATTTATCAAGGTGATGCCAAATAGCATGCCGGCTATCAAGTACTGCACAAAGATGTTAGCCGAGATATATGGACGCATTAGATTGCAGATGCTAAATGAAATGAAATGAAAGTCTCAATTATATTAAAATAGATTGTCTCGATTCTTGTGTGATCTACTCTATTATATGTGTGTAGTCCTTAACGCAGCCGACCAAGGCCTCATTGTACTCTGCCTCAGTTTTGCTGTCGGGAATATGCAGCTGCTGTATCCGATCGCTCAGCAGACTGAGATGCAGGCGCACAGTAAAGCCAAAGATGAGCGTGAAAACGTCCGTCATTAGATTGTAGTACAGTCCCGAAGATAGCAGCACATAATCGATAAATCCTGATATATATAAATGCTTTTGGCTGTCAATGAGCGGATTGTATATCAAGTACGGCGTTTGTCCCCTAGATAACGAAGCAACAAAAGTGCATGTTGCGTAGAAAAAGTAGCTCGACACATAGAATAAGAAGATCATGTTGCAACGCCTAACGATCTCGTGCACCTTAATTTGCTCTGCTTGGGTGATGCAGCGTTTGTCCATTTCATCCAGTGTGTCCAACAGCTTATGCAGTCGCCATATGCCCAAAAAAGAGAGCATGCCGCGACAAAAGGCGCCGGGCGCATTGATACCCGCCTGAAGTGAGGTGAACAGCTCCTCGGGCTTGAAATTGCTAAACTCTGTTACATACGTCATAAGCATGCCACAAGGCAAATAGAATGCCATGGCCACCACTATACAGGACCACAGCTTGTACGGCCAGCGGCATCCCCATCTTTCTGGCGGTGACAACCAACCCACAGCGCTCATGCCGTAGCTCAGATACCGATAGGCATCGCGTGATTTCATCAGTGTGCCCTCGTTCGACTTGCGCACATATTGGAACTTCATTTTTATTACCAAGAACTTCTTGCTGCTACTGTAGGAAAAGTTTAACTAGCCACTAACAGCATTTCTAAGGCTTTTATATTGTGGTCTAGACAAATTTTGACATTTAGTTTGCATATTATTATGCACCCTTTTCTAATTGCTGCTCTCCTTGAATGCCGTGGGACTTCGCAACTGCAAGAAATAAATAAAGTAAAACAAAAACGCCCATGATGCAATATACAATCAATATGTTACTCAAGCTGCTAATTAAGCGGGAATATAAGGTCTGATTATTGGGCGGAAATTTCAGCATAAGACCGCAACAATTTTTAGACACCGTAAAAATTGAAGATGGTGATAAATTTTTTGATTTATAAAAAAATTAATTGATGTTGAAAATTGCAGAAAAATCTATCTTGTGGTAAATTTTTGCTTTATGCTTCCTGACTTCTCATGTTCAGTTGTAATTATTTTATTTATTTATTTAATTAATGTCAACAATGAACAGTCGACTGTTAAAGAAAATGCTTACAAAAATTATATTATTAACATTATACTTATATTATATATAAACTTAAAATTAAAAAGAATTTACAAAATTGTTTATTTTTTTAATTTGTATAAGCTTATATATTGGGAGTGAACAACATTCGTTGTAGGGATTGTGAAAACCCAAAAACCTAATCAGGTCTGGGCTAGTGTTAATTATTAATAGTCCTATTCACCGCTTAGTAATAAAATCTGAGGCCTCTACCAGAAGAAAGTTTTTTGTAATCAGCACAGAGTACACGGAAGGGCTAGTGCAGTGAAAACGTTAAGATAAAGGATATAAAAACCAGAAAAATCAAAGATATTTTTTGGAATAAAAGTATTTAAATATCAATTATCTGTGATTTATACATTTTTGATCCATAAATAAAAGTTCTTTTTTAATTATTTTGATAAAAATTATAACAATTTTATGATTTTTAATTTTTGCTCACAATTTAAAAACCAAAAAATACCTGTTATGAAAATATTTCATAAATAACTAGTGGACCCGGCAAACTCCGTTTCGCCACCAGATGGCTTTATTTCATTTGGTGATTAAAAGATGAAGAAATTTTTTGTTTGTTTTTTATTTGAAAAGGAAAAATTTTGCTGAAGATTATGCTGACCAGAACTGTTCCAACTGGTTTGCAGCTTCTTCATGGGCTCCGTGACTTCTTCAAATATTACTGGCTTGGCTGGCAAGCACATTTGGAATGGCTCTTCCATTCGTATTTTCAATGCTCTTGTGACATGTGGCGTTGTAAGGCCAAAAAGCCTTCTGCGCTTTTGGGAAGCACCTTCCACCAGGGGGGATCCTTGAGTGTGGGCCTTCGGGACGACAACCCTTTTTAAAGCGGCTTGTAAGTTTCCATTATGAGCAGTTAAAAAATGAATCGGGTCCAGTTCTTTCAAGCAAAGTTTCAATTGAACTCTGCATAGCCTTTGCAAGGGCTTTTTACAAACGGTTGTCCAGTTGGGGAACGGTAAAAAAATGATTTTCCCACTTTCCTGTTTTAAATTTTCCCTGATCTTTGTTTGCTATAAACCTCACGGAGTCCGAGACCTTTCCAACGAATGCAAAACCGTGGAAATGGAGCTATAGCGTCAGGAAGGAAAACCAGACTTATTTTTATATAGTAGATAAGTATATTGAAGACAATGCTATGTTCATAATTTTTCTCAGCTACTACAGTGGGCAAGATAGCTCGTGCCGATTTGGAAGAAAATGGCATCAAAGCACCAACTGCTGGCACTGGGTTTGATCGAGGCCTTGAAGCTGAAAAGATTTTGGGCGCATCTTTTATAACTAGCCGTCTAACATTCCATATACATACATACATGCTGAATTGGTGCCAGCGGTTATAGCTAATGCTAAAATTCCACAAATGGTAATTCGATTTTAATCATAAGATAATGTTGTGAGTAATGCGAGTTTTAAAAGAGATCAAGGTTGGCCTGAGGTTGTAAAAAGCCATGAAATAGAAGAACCAAAACGTGGATTCCAGGACATATTGGACCTTGCTCACTTGATTGAAGGTGAATGATTCGACGATATGGCAAATGATGACTTGCAAGAGTTGTTTGAAGATGAAGAAATTAATGACGAATCATTGCTTGAGATTGCTGTGAATGAAGCAAACAATTCGCAATCAGATGACAGCAGCTCTGAAGAAACCGAATCCGATGAGTTTAACGATAGATAAGCTTCCGAGAGGGATTCGCATATGCTAGCAGCTTGGAATCATGCTTTTTAAATTCAGATCCGGTCATCGAACGACGACTTAAGTTTAAGAGAGAGTTGGAAAAAATACTTTTGCCTTATAAGGACTGCTATAAAGATCACGACCCTTTTGATTCAACTAGAATCAGGTGGCATAAATTAATGCCCTCCTCAAAACAGCCACCAAAAAAGAAACCATGTTAAAACAAACTGGCTTTAACTATAAATGCCACCAAATGCATTTCATATTATGAATTATGAATTTTTAGTTATGAACTATGAATTAAAATTATGAATTATGAATTCAAATTATTAATTATGATATGAATAAAACATATGATCCCCTACTTTTCAACATTTTTTAGTTTCTATAAAGTTTAACCTATTAATTAATTATAAGAAGCAACTTTTTTAATTAAATACCAACTTTTAAGTTTAAAAATATGAATGGTATGCTTTTATTAAAGGCATATACATAATAACTTTTGGTTAATTTTGAACAAATGTATGAAACTTTAATAAGAACATACCAAATTTGAACAATACAAAATTTTGTTTGCTGCCAATTTTGAATTTTTAGAACGTAACCCCTTATTTTGTACAGTGTTGCTCTACTATATACATAATCAGAGAACGCATACAAATTATTCATATTTATAATAATAAAAAATTAGCAATGAACAGTGGGAGAGCATGATTTTAACGCGGAAGTACCGGAGAAAAAAGTCAAAATTACAATGCAATCGGCAGAGCTGAAGTTAAAACGGCCTGTGTGGATTTGGTGACTACAAAAAAAAAGTCCCACTGGCGCCTTTAGATTCCAAGCCCTTTGTTGTTCGAATGTTCAAGAAATGTGATGGAAATTATTACTGAAAAATTCAATAAAAGAAGGATTTGATTCAAGCTACTTTGAAAGCAAATGCTTAAAAATTGATGCGTCAAATTGTTATTTTTAGACTGAAAAAATAAAATCAATATTTAAAACTTATTTCTTAACTTATTGAATAAAAATTAACAATTATCTTTTGAGTAATTATTTAAAAATCATAAAAATCATCTTCATTGATTTTTATGATCAAATTTATAACCGTTACGGTCTCTGGTAAAAACTTTAAAATAATTATTATTTTTGACCATATGAAATTATATGAGTGAGGGAAATAAAATAAGAATCATAAAGTACTTATTAGAAGATATAATTTTTTCTAGGGGTAAGCCTTTTAGCACTTTTACAGATAGCCTAATATTGATTCTATAAATTTAGTATCTTTTAAATCCACTTTTCATGTTCATAATGTTAAGCTTATCTTTTGTAATAGAAAATCTGATAGCCAGACTCGAATTGTTTATACATAATCTATTTCATTGCTAGGCAAAAATTAGCGCACATCTCAATTTACTCAGCGATAAGGATAGAGAGGGAGTGAAGCATATAATGCATATTTGGAGTCAAAAAATGCTTTTATGATTCATATGCATTGCAGCGCCTGTCAAAAATTTATAAATAAGCAAAAACAATCAACCAGCTGAATATACCAATTACCCCATGGGGCACACCAGGGGCACAATTAGAGGTAAATGCTTTTGCATAACTGTCAACTGTTGTTAGTACATTAGCTCAACGTTTTTTCCATTTTGATTGTGCATTGTATCATGGGCGTTTTTATTTTACTTTATTTATTTCTTCCAGTTGCCAAGTCCCACGGCAAGTTTCCCCGTGCAATATTTTGTACAGTAGGAGAACTGCAATTAAAAAAGTGTGCCTAATAGCTTCATGTCAAAATTTGCCTTGAGGCCAATATAAAAACCTTGGAAATGCTTTTAGTGGCTAGTTCAATAAAAATGAAGTTCCAACGTAGGCAAGAGAAAGATCAAGCCATCACTCCGTTAGAAATACTCCAGTAGAGGGAAGACGAACATACTCGAATATTACAGCACTGCTGAAATATACAACCACGCGCAAAATTCGTAATGTTCAGTAAAACGAGCAAGCGAGCTGACGTGAATATCTTTGTGCCAATTTAGTTTTAACCTTTAAGCAGGTGAAAACTTTCAAACGCCAATACATAATATCCGAGTGGAAAAACACACATAAAGTCTTTAGTGCGCTAAAGGTAATATTTTCATGCAAATAGCTTTAGTTATTAATAATTTTAAATTTACAGTGCGTTGTGTCCCACGCGTGAAAACCAGCGCTTTGCCACAAACCGTCTATATTAATTGCGGATGTAAAAATCAGCATAGGGACACGCACAATATACCCCAGAAGTATACTCGATAGAGGGTATAATAGATGGGCTAACATTGCGTCGATGACGGACAGCACAGCGATGTGGAATTTTTTTGATGAGGCTACAGTGGGACCAGGACTATGAAATAAACGCTCACTCAAGCGTTAATTTTCTAGCAGTCAATACTTTTCATAAATTCTCAGCTAATGTAATGTACAGATTTTAGCCAACTCCACACACTTGCACACATACACATATGTAAATACATCAGAACTTCTTTAATTTAAAAGGGCCCAACGGTTATGGTTAATGGTATCTGTAAGGATACATGACAATCTGTATTGTCACATAAATGTATATGCGAGTATAATGAAACACATGAATTTATGAATTACGTATGAATCTTTAAGTATCACAAGAGGTGCAAGCTATCTAAATTTTGGCAGCCCTCGAAATATTTTGTATTTGTATTGTATCGACTCAGTTTGTCTTGCTGGTCAATTATTAAAAATTAAACTTTCTGGCACTTCATAATACATTTTTCCATTTTTTATAGAAATGTGTATTCAAATTAGAAATAAATCACAAAAACGTTTTGTCATCTTCTCAATGCCGAAAATTTCAGCATGTCGAGATTAATATCTGTTTTTCACATTTGGATTTTCAATATAGACAGACCCTGCTGGGTGCACTCGCTATAGCTATGACGAGCGTGAGAGCGTGTGTTTGCTGCGATGCCAAAGTTTATTAAAAAGTTGAATGCGCCTACTTGTTTCTAGTAGATTCTGTAAATTTGACAAGCGAATCAATCAATAAATAATTTTAAAAATTATTTTATTTGTTCTGTTAGGCAACTGCCTAGAAGCTTTGAAATCCGCTTTACATGTTCATAATGCTAAGCTTTTCGCTTGTAATGGAAAATCTGATGGCCAGACTCGAATTGTTTATACATAATCTATCTCGTTGCTAGGCAAAAATTAGCAGCAAATCATCAATATAATTTCAGCGAGAGACGAGAGAGAGAAGAGAGAGAGAGAGAGAGAGAGAGAGAGAGAGAGAGGGGAGGGGGGAACCTGTAATGAGAATTTGGACTCAAAAAATGCTTTTATATAATTCATGTGCATTGCAGCGCGTGTCAAAAATTTATAAATAAACTGCAAAAGGCAGCAAAAACAATAAAATCCAGCTGAATTTACCAATTACCCCATGGGGCACACACGTGCCTGCAAAAAAATGTGTAAACAATTAGCGGTAAATGCGTTTGCATAACAACTGAACGTATAATAGTTAAATTTGGGCATTGGTATTTGGTATTGGTCTTGGTAATGTTGTTGTAACAGATACATTGTGGCAATCAGTGCGTGTCTCTGCAAATTTGCACAAAATCAATTAAATTGATATGCAAATTATTGCTGCATTGGCTGCCAATATGCTGTTTACAATATTGGAACAAATTAGCTGCAATTGTTGCAAATACAGCATGCAAGGCAAATCACTCGAAGTTCAAGCTTAACTAACTTTAACTTTTCAAACTTCACAGTGGCCACAACTTTAGCACGTGTGAACTTTTGCATAGAGCCAAAAAACTATATATGTATATGAGTTGCGAGAGCCTCGAAAAATAAGTTTTGCACTTAAAGTTATTATTTCAGGCGATTATTGCAACTGCCACAACGCACGACTGCACATTAAGCGCTGCCTTTATGTGCGGCAGCAGCAATATTTAAATGAAATTTTAAGTGCCCAGTCTCGTGCATCCTTGGCGTGGAGTAACAAGCAGCAAAACAGCTGTGAGTGCTGATGGTGATTCTGATGCTGATGCCACACACACACACACACACACAGACAAGTGGCAGGAGTCGGCGGCTGCCTGATTATTATTTCAGAGCACACTTCGTTGTGGCATTATTATAATGACTGTTGCAGCAAAATTCACAACGCACCTGACTCGAATACAGTGTTGCCAAGCAGGACTAAGCGTTGAGCTAATGTCCTGCCAACTGTTGGCAGGCGTAAAACAAACAAATAGACATACAGACAGACAGACTGACAAACAGCCAGCCAGCCAGACAGACTAAGCAGTTAGACTCGGACAATGCAAATAATGATGATTTACTAATAAAATTAAAAGTGTTTTGAACTTTTGCTTTAGCATGAGCTTGAATTTCCACTCGAAACTCAGCAATTGATTTATTTTTATAAGTAGCTTTGCTCAATTACTTGCCTCTCAACTGATAATACTAATTAAAAGTTGCCTTGAAATAGCTTTTATTAATATTTTAACACAAGCATTTGTTTTGCTCGGCATACAAAGAGCAGGTGACTGAAGATGAGTCACTTTTACTTTTTGCCAATATACGCCAACGCTTTTACCTGATAAGCGCAACTGTAATGAAATTGCAGTCAATTGCTGCTATAAACAGATAAGTGTGTTATGGCTGCAAGGCAACAGACTCATTCATAAAATATTTCGAAAGACAGATGCATTAGCAAACAATTCTTTACAGCGTAAATCTCAGAGATAAGCTAAAGTTTTATTAATCAACTCAAAATTGTTTACACCGAGTAATTAGTACTATTTCTAATTGAGATAATGCGCAGTTTTTAATATCCAAATTCCACTTTATAACATATTGTAATTTGCTAGCTAACTGTTGAATTTAACAATAACTAAGCCGCAAGCATGAATTCAACTTTAGCTAAATTATACGAATAGCTCTAATATTTGTACCACATTTATTTTTAGATTAGCAATTAGGTGAATTAAAATTACATTTGAAAATTCTATGGAATGCAAATATTTCACACACTTTGCGCTAATTAAAATGTTATCACACATGCCATGGCCAACACACCTTTGGCGGAACGTGTGAAGAACGTATGTAGGCAAATAAAAATTTATGAAATTTGAAATTAAACGCAATTTGATTATTAAGTGTGTATTTTATTGACAGCATTTGGTGCTAAGGTATAATAAAAGTCAAGCCAAATATTATGTATACACCGCGTGTTGGCAAACAAAATATTATGACGCACGTACAGTAAACTGCCACGCCCACACACACACACACACACAGGCAGAAAAATGTATAAAGTGAAACACAAACATGGCAAGATCCACTCAAAATGGCATGTCTTTGATTTTTAGTTAAGAGCAACGAAGCGAGCAGCGATTTTGCCAATTTTGACAGACGCCGCATTATTTCCGGCAACTGACACGCCCACCTTGTTTGGCATATATTGAAAATTTGTTCATTTGGTGTTGTTGCTACCGCTGCTGCTGCTACTGCTGTTTGTGCTGCTGCTGCTGCAAACGTGCCAAGGATTTCTAATGAAACGTGCGGTGCTGCGCAGAGTGTCGGTAATACTCATACGTTAGGCGTAATTTTAATGGCTCAAACATGCGAGCCTCACTCTCGCACTCTCGACATCTAGCCCACAAAAAAGTTGGCATGGATAGCAAAAGTGTTTTAGGCACACACAAACAACAAAAACAAGCCCACACACACACACACACATAGACAGAGAGAGAAAGGCATTGAAAGACACACTCAGGTGCTGCGGCGGAAATTTAATTGTGTGCGTGCTAGCGCAGTCAAATTCGCTTTGCTCTTGCCATTTGCCACTGCCACTGCCTCTGCTATTGCCATTGCCATTGCCTGTGTGCTTGTGCTTGAGTTTGTAAACAGGTGTAAAAATAAAAACTAAGCCACTCCCCATCATTGTGTTTGCATTTTGTGTTATATTTGCGTTTATTTTTATGATCATGTCGCTCGTTAGAAATAATGCCAGTGCCAACACACGATTACAATGCGCAAGGAAGGAAGAGGCTAAGACTAAGGCTTTCGAAATGAATTTACAGCCATTTGCGTCTCTGCTCGAACTGCTGCTGTAATTGGCATTTTAACTGAATCCATAGTTGGCATAGACAGCGTGGCTCAAGCCGCCGCTATGCCATCCCATCAACTTAATTAATTGTTTAATTTAGTTGTTGACGGCTTAGCCAGCGTGTCTGCGTTTGTCAAACGGATTAACAAGTTTACAGTTCAGCAACTTAAAAATATTATAGACTTAATTAAACGCTGCTCGTTGAAGGCAGGCGCAGCAAACAAACTACAAATAATATTTGCTAGTCATAACTTAAGCCTGCCGCATAGCAATACCAATTATGTGACAATATTCTATGTCTAATCATCAGCTCATAGCTCATTAGCATTGACCATCACAAAGCAGCTCAAATGCCAAGCAAACAAGAGCGAGACCGAGAGCGAGAGAGTGAGCGACATGCTTCAATCAAAGCTAATAGCAACTTGTGCTCGTTGTCCTTGCCCTTGTGGGCTGCGCTGAAGCAGCTTAGAAAACCAAAAGCCAAAATGCTTAAGGTACAACATATATGCATACAATCAGACAATCAAGCCACGAGCTGGCTCTTGCGGTTGTCTATGTGTCTGTCTCTCTCTCTCTCTCTCTGTCGCTCTCTGTGTGCGTGCGTGTGTGTGTTTGTCTATTTATACACAGACGCACACAAACGAAACTATTAATTAATTTCCCAGGCAGAAGCGCTGCAGGCCATAGACGTACGAGCCATGACCATGTCCGTTGACATTTGAGTTGAAAGCAAAACCAATATACAAGCAATGGTAATCATAGTTGATCACAAGCAATTGCTGCCCTTACCAGCTCCATAGTGCCTGCTTGAGATACAATGACATGAGCTTAAAAATTCAAGTGTCTAAAGCTTGCAACCCATTAAAGCCTGGCTGCTGTCATTGCAAGGAGCAGGGAAATTTGCTTATTACCCTGTTAGACTAGCAGAAACGCCACTCAAGTGCCTTGGCTGCATTGTCTGCGTACATGTTGCTCTAGCTCCAACTGTAGTTGAGGTGTAGTAACAGACAAGAGTTGTTATCAAACAAATTGAAATCTTGCCAAATACTTGTGATGATGTTTGTCTTAACTTGAGCTCAGTTTCAGCTTCAGTTTCAGTTTGAGCTTCGGCTTCACTCGCATTCAGTGTCAGTCAGTCAGTCAGTCAGTCAACTTGGGTGCGGCTGCGTGAATGAAAGTAGGTGATTTATATGGTTATCAAGCTGTGAGATTTGCAGCACTCAGCTGAGCATTTGCATATATTTGAATTGTGGCCAATAAGCGTAGAAGAGCGGCGGTGTAGGCAAACATATTTCGTTTAATTGAATGCATCAGAGATTTTCATTCAATTAACAGTTGTAGCTTTAGCTGCTCGGCTAGTTACATTTGTTGTTATGCCTAGATAATTTGTGTGTGATAGGGCTGGGAATAAATGCAATTGTATTGT
Source organism: Drosophila busckii (assembly GCF_011750605.1). NCBI lineage: Eukaryota > Metazoa > Arthropoda > Insecta > Diptera > Drosophilidae > Drosophila > Drosophila busckii. The sequence continues at coordinate 1,755,194 of NC_046607.1, read as the reverse complement.
TGCTTGAGTTTTGCTCAGTTTTTAAGCCAAACTGTATACAATGTGGCTTGGCTTGGCTTCTGGGCGTGCTTTGTTATGCTTGGCTTTGCTATCAAAGATTTCAGCAGCTACTTAATCGCTGTTAACTTGATTTCAATGCCCAGACAACAAAAACAACCAGCTGCGCAGTGCAGAGAGTAGAGCATTGAGATTGTAAGCAAACAATGTTGCCAAATTGTAGCAGCAAACAAACATAAACAAACGCAGGACCGCAAGCAAAGCAAATCGAAGACTTGGGTAAAAATCGCTCCGCGCTAGCAAACGAGCCACAGCCTTGCTGCTTGCCGCGGGTCAAGTGCCAACAAAAGAATCCTTACACACACACACACACACACACACACACAGACAAAGAGATGGAAAGTGTTGTTGCCGCTTTTGTGTGCAAAGGTCAATGCGTGTGCTGCTGTTGATTGAATCGAGTCAAATGGGCAAACAAGCATACTGTAGCAAGGAGACCAGGAGACCTTTGGGTAAACAACAACAACTGATAAGCGCATGACAAACCATTGGAACTACCAAGCGAAGCACAAAGTATTTTAAGTATTTGCTTAATATAAACAAAACAAATTCCATGCCAGTGAAGTTAGATTCCTGCCTCATTTTCTGTGTTGCCAACTCAACCGTCTTGTGGTCTCTGCCTTGTAGTCAATTAAGCAGCCCGAGCAATTCGCATGAACTTGGCATTAAGTGGAGTTGACAGAGCAGAGCGAGCTTGCTTAGTGCAGATATCTGTTTGTACTCAACTTTCAAGTAGTCTCTAGCCTCTGACATGACAGTTGATGTTGGGTTGGGAATATTTTATAGGTACGCTAAATCAGTAGCAATTAATCGTTAAACTATTGTTAATAAACAAATTCGTTTATTAGACTTTTGATTACGGCATGTTATCGATATGATAGCAATTATTATAAATGCTAACGAGCAAAGCAGAGATAAGCGCTTTGATTAATAGCACACCATAAATAAATGAATTAGAAATCACAGACTTGAGTGATTTGGGAATCAATCAGCGTTTGTTTTGCGGGCTGACGATAAGGTCTGCTCTGCTACACTGACTGACAAATGACAAGCCAAGCCAAACAGAGGAAAAAGTAATGCGGCATACATGGCGTATGATTGATTTATGGCGCACTTGAAAACTAGCAAAATTATTGTTTTTTGCCTATGGGAGCATGTTCGAGGCTGCTTGGCACTTATGACTTGCTGCGCGGTGACCTGTTTGGCTATCAATATTTATCTTTACCGTTACCGTTATCTTATCTCGCATGCTTTTGTACATGTCGCAGACAAATTAATGCGCCCACAGCAATGTTCAATGGAAAACAGAAAAATGTGTAGCACACGATGTGTGTTGTTCTATAGGTACACTCGGCTGCTTTAATTATTATTACTTTAATTTATTTTTTATTTGTTGTTGCCTGTAATTGTTGTTGCTGCTGCTGCAGTTGTTTGCTTGTTGACACAGTTATGTTGTAAAGTAATCACTAGAAACTAAATAAAAGTCTGACCAATATTCTAAAAAGAAGCACTTTTATATGAGGGCAAGCAAATAATTAACGAGTCAATGCGCCTTGATCAGCAACAGCGCCAGCGCCACAACACCAGAAATCATAGGCAGCGATTGGCCAGCCGAGCTCTTCTTGCAACTGTAGGAGAAGCAAATGATAAGCAACATGAACTCTGAAGATTTGGATTCAGCTTACCCCTGTTGGTTGATTTGGCCATAGGTGGCATTGTTTTGGAAGATGCTGTACCTGGAGGCAGCTTCCTTGGCTGCCAGCGTGCCATTGTGCTCGGAGCGGGAGAGAATAAAGCCAAAGCTGCTGCTTATGTCTGACTTGTTGGTGAAGCCGCAGCCTACGAGATAGGTGTTGTTCACGTATTCCAGCAGTTTGATCGTAACTGGCGCGTTCTGTGTGCTGCCGGAGGTGAAGCTGACGTTGTAGCCCTGGTCGAAGTTGTTGGCCGACAGGTTCACACGGGCAGTTTCGCGAATGTCCGCATACAGCGCTGTAGGATTGGCCGAGTGAGAGCCATTGATGGCTAGCGTCACATTATCATTTGTCAGATTCGCTGTGAAAGCGACGCAGCCGGGTGTGTTCTGAATTGGGTTACGTCCAATCTCCATCCAGGTGTCAAAGTACTAAGGTCACATGATAATTGTAAGCGAACTATCTTTGGCTTAGACGCTGTGCTACTTACTTCTGTATTATTCCAAGTAATGCCGCTGGCATCGAAGCACGTCTTAGCTACGTCCTGGGTGAGCACATGGCCAGCGAAGAGTGCCAAGGCGGCAACTATAACAATCACAATTCTGCACATAATCACTGTTCGTTTCGTTCTTGTCTATGGCTTAACACTATTTTAATCCTTGCGTCGCGTTTAACTGGCAATTTTCGTTTCGAGGGCCTCGTAAGTAATACTGTCACTTCGCACTTGGGCTGGGTGTCTTTTATAGGCGACTGCCACACAGAGCAGTGTGTGGCAAGCAGATACATTCAGCATTGTTCTCTGCACCTTATCAGCTTACACACATACACACACACACACACACACAAACACACAGACACACAGCGACCGATGTGTTCACTTGGGCTCTGCCTGACGTCGGTTATCATTGGCATGAAATGTAAAAATCGTATAAAAATATTCAACTGTCTATGCAGTGACTAATCGCTTGGGCTTAATTTTTATCGTTTGCTTTATAAAGTTCCCCTGCTTGATAACTATCAAGTGCTAAGCTTCTAATTGACGGCATGTGGCCAAAATTATTTCCAAAGAAGAACATAAGCATACTATCTTGTTAGAAAAATAGCGCTATCTATAATTATTCACATCAGAGGCCATAATACTCCATCCACGAATCCATCGAATCACGTCATTAAAATAACAACACAAAGCGAATACATACGTAGTAAGTTGGCATACATAAGTAACTTATTATCTCATAAAGATACAACGTTTCCGCAAGTTCAGCCAGATAACTGCAGGCACATTGCTGAAAGTGCTTAAAAGAAATGTGCCGGATGGCAAAATACACTTTTTATTGTATTTATTTCAAAATTGATAAATTGCATGAAGATTAAGTGCAATGCACAAATGCAATTGATTTCTTTGCACTTCGCACTCACGCAAATGAATCTTATTTGTGAAAAGTAAAGCAAATGTCATAAATTTCACTAGGCATGCAACTACGATTTAGCAAGATAAGTCGTTCATTCTAAATTAAATTTGTTCAAGGCTTTCTGTTTTTTAATTTATTATAAAATATAAACGCAGAGCAATATTTTAAAAGGGAGTTTGTTTATATGAGGGCAAGCACATAGTGAAAGAGAGTTAGTGCGCCTTGATCAGCAACAGCGCCAGCGCCACAAACCCAGAAATCATGGGCAGAGACTGTGAGGCCGAACTGTATATGCATCTGGCAAAAAGAGAAAAATAAATTAATTGGGTTGAATTGCATTGCTTCAAATGGTTATGGCAACTTACCCTTTTTGGTTAATTGTGCCGAAGGTGGAACTATTTTGGAAGTTGCTGTATAGCTTGCTAGCATTGTTGGCGGCAATTTGTGTGTTGTCTAGGGTGTAGTTGCTGCGGGCCAGAATGAAACCAAAGCTGGTGCTCATGTCTTGGTTGTCGGTGTAGCCGCAGCCAATGAGATACGTGTAGTTGACGAACTGCAGCAGCTTGGTCATCACTGGCGCTCCATTGTTGAAGGTAACGTTGTAGCCCGTGGTGGCATTCGCTACCAGCTTGACCTTGGCTGACTCATGTATGGTGCCATACACCGATGTAGGATTAGCCGAGCGAGAGCCATTGATGGACAGCGTCACATTATCGGAAGTCAAGTTTCCGTAGAAGATCATGCAACCGGGTGTGCCCTGAATGGGGTTACGTCCTACCTCCATCCAATTGCCGAAGAACTGCATAACAAGCTAGAGTCACAACACTGCACTTGCCTCAAACCGTGAGCTACTTACATCTGTATTATTCCAAATCAAACTGGTGGACACGTTGCACCATTGAGGTGTTTGTGGATTCTGGGCCAGCGCATGGCCAGAGAAGAGTGCCAAGGCGGCGACTACAACAATCACAATTTTGCACATATTCACAAAGGTTTTTCTTTTTACTGCTTAACACTATTGATATCCTTTTCGTTTAGAGAGCCTCGGAATACTGTCGCTCTGAGTGTACGCCCGGTGTCTTTTATAGGCAACTGCGGGATTAGGGAAATGATTGATCGATTCGAACACATTCAGAATTTGCAATTGTTTTCATTGTATGACGTGTAGTTTACCAATAAAGCGATTTTATTACAAATTACTTCTTTGTAGTCTAGAGCTTTTACAATCGAAATTGTTAATCCTTAATGTAAACCTATTAAAGAGATATGAGTCATGCTCGATACTTTTGAATTCTGTCTTAACTTCATTCAATAGGAGTATTAAATAATAGTTAAAGTTTCTATTATAATTGATGAAAACTTACTGATATTAAAAGTTCCCCGATTGGCGAATTGCTGTACCCAACCTGTCTCACTGTCAAAATTTCCCCATGGCTTTTCCAACTACCTTCGTATCGTAGACATAGCAAAAATAAAAAGTGATTCAGCTCCATAAGTATTCGGAGCAACAACAAAACTTGCATAGAACTGATAATTGGTGAACTGAGTGCAAAAGAAGCAACGCCAATGTCGAGGCGTTGCTGTTATCTAGATAATAATAATAACTATAGACAACTATAGAACTGATAAGATATTTGACGTTTACTATATAGTATGTCTGTGTAGGCCATGTACGCAGCAAAGGAAGAACACTTTAATAACAACAAAGTTGATACAATAATTTTAAAGACACATTTTCTATTTATTTTCGCAGATACTTAGTTGATCAATGTGAACAGTGACTAATATTAATTGAAGTAGATAAAATTGTAATTCATTTATTGTGTTTACAAAATTATTTAGTTAAGCAGTAAATGATGCAGGCAAACACAGCATAGAACATGCCAAAGACTGTGCTGGGATCGGCTCCATTGGCGCTACAACTGTAAAGGTTCAGACACATAGATTAATAAGGGACTAAAGGTCAAACAAAGTTGATACTCACGTGTCTGCTTGGCTAACTAAGATCATACTGCCGTTGAAGAAATTCTCGTATTTGGCTGAGCTTTCACTCTCCAGTTTGTCGAGAACTTCGGTGGAGAGCACGCGATTCCTGGCTATGATAATGCCGAACGCAGTGTCATCATCGGTGGCATTGGTATAGCCACAAATGAAGGCATAGTTGTCGTAATCTGTATTCAACACTTTGTACACCGTATACGGCGTATAGTTGGGTGCATTCCAGTAGGTGAAGTTGTAGCCATCCGGCTTGGCTGTGTTGTTATCCGCCGTAAATGTGGCGTTCATGGTCTGGTTGACCCAGGGGTATATAGGCGTATTCGAATAGGTCGTATCGATTTGCACATCCTTGTCATTCGTCACCGTTATGTTGATTTGAGTGCAAAAGTATGTTGACGTTGGCTGGCGTGCAATCTCCCACCAAATGCCTGCAAACTGTGCGCAGAATTGTGACATAAGCTTCAATGCCAATAGAATCGCCGGTCCTGCTTACCTTTTCCAAATCCAAGGCCATGCTGACGCTGACATTGCAGGGAACTGGAACTGCATCTTGAGCGGCTACTGACTGCGAGTGCAGCGCGCAGAGCAGCAGAGTGGTGCAGATCAGCTTGAAAGTTGGACACATGCTGGGGCAGAGAAGCGTTGCGTGTGAGTTGGACCAACTATAAATGCCACCAATGCTCAACTGACCAACAAACAGTTTGTTGGCACATGAAATGCGCTAATGAGCTAGTAATTAATCATATGATATCATTGCTCTGATAAACAGAACAGTGTTGGTAAACAGCCAAATGTTATTCATCGTGTTATAGAGCCAAAGCTCGTTGTATCATGTGATGTAGTCAAAGCTAAAGACCCTCGACTGCAATTACTTGCGACCAACTTACAATTGAATTGCATAACAATTGCTCATGGGCGTAGCCAGCTATTAGCCAAATGTAAGTTATTTAAACAAATACATATACATATATATATAAAATAATAAATAATGAAGTAATAATAAATTATGAAATGCCTTATTACAGCCCCTATATTACAAACTGGCTACGTCCATGGCTCTAAATCAATCAAAGTAAATTCGGATTTGAGTTCAAAGCTTGAAAAATAAGAATTAACTTTTTGTTTGCTAATAACTTGACTATTCACCTAACTCACCTTTTCATCGCAAACCAATTTTATATTTATATAAATTTCATTTATGTTATTTAAATGAAATAGGGTTTGGAATTGAGCAAAGCGGACTGGACAGGCCTGAGCTGCAAAAAAACTACTTACTTGACATAGATTTAGCAAGTTCGCTGCTTTATGTTTACAAACAAGAATTGTTCAGCGTATCCAAAACAACATTAATGATCCGGATATACATTGATCAGTTAACAGTCCATTTTAAAAAACTTCGTATGGAATTTATTTCTGACCGTCCAAAGGACTTTAGAGTGACATACATCTATTTTTTGAATACTAAAAAAACTGCTCTAACAGCTTCTGTATGGACTTCGACTTTCGCACCTTCGACTTATTTTCAGAGAAATTTGTGATATTTGTAAATTATTCTGAGAACTTTTTTGTACGACCTTGAGGTTTCGTGCGAGTCAATATTATTGATCATTTTGAAAACATTCAATTTTTTCTTTTCAATATTTGAGGATTATTGCGATGTAAAAAGCGAACGAAGTTCAAGTTGGCAATGCAATGATGCACGGCTGTTTTTATTGTAACTACAAAAGCCTATTTACGTGAATGTCACAAAAGAGATATACGAAGAAATATTTATGACCTAGGCTCATGCCATTGATATTGTTTTCAATAGATAGCAAGCTATTGAAGTGTTCAACAAACAGTAGCACGAGTAGCGCTACTTACTTAGAAGATGTAAAATTACATACATTTAAAATTAGCCAAAGTATGTGCCAGCATCAGCTAATGTAGCAAAAGAGTTAGTGAACACTGCTTAGAACTTTTGACACACTGCGCTGCTGTCATTCGACTATAGGCGAATAAACGGCACCCGAGACACTCGGAAACTTTTGAGCTCCAAGTATACATATACCAGATGCAAGGCAGGTACAAACGGTGCCACGCCCACGCTACCCACATTGTTGCAACTTTGTTGAGTTACTTGTATGACCAGGCAACAGTTTGGAGCTTGTGCCTGTTCTTTAATTAAAAACAATTTGCGAATTGTGCCAAAAAAAAGTTTGCAAATTGTGTTTTTGGCTCACGCCTTGCATGTCTTAATAATTTAATTGGGCCATGTGTAAAATTTTAATGAATAGCAACCTGCTAGCCGAAGTCTACATGCCTGCGCTCTTACCCACATATGTGTGTATTTATTTGAAACTAACACTCTGGGAGTCAAAACTTTTGATTAACACAAAGTGGAGCAGAATGTCCCAAGCCCCAGCAAAATAAAAGAGAAACTTTCATCCTGCTAAACGTGATTACTTTACCCAATTAGACTCTGCATAGAATTTAAAAACTATTTTGCGTTGTACAATTTTCATAAATACAATTTACAATGTGAGTACGGCAGATGATCATTTTTATAGATAAATGCGATAAAAGTGATTTCTGGGAATTGGCTTTGATAAGAATATACGGCAACATTATATAAAACAGTTGAGGCTATAAATTAAATAGGCGTGTCCAAGCGATAACACTTAAAAATAAAAGACAGCAATATACGTTTTGGGATTTGACTATAGATAGAACCGTAAGCTTGTAGATTTTGTTTTGTTTAGTGAGAGAGTCCAGAGGTCAACCATTATTCGATTAGTAGCAGTGTGCTCTAGTTTCAACTTGCTTGTGGCATGATTTAATTAAGAGCCGAGTTCTTCCAGTTACATAGAAGATGCACTGGCCCTGCGTGTTGCCAGTGTACTTTGTGAGAGTTTACTGTACACAGAGTTAGCGGTGTTTGCGTTCACCAATGAAAGGAAATTGAAAGCAAGTTTGTAATTAGCAAACTTTATATAAATCCAGATGCTCAGTGGCACAGGATTATTCCAGCTATTCAATTACTCAACAAGCTGCAAGGCTTTCATTAACAGCTGGCATACATATGTATGTACGTATGTGTATGTATAGCTATGTGCATATATGTAGCGTTAACAGTAACTTACTCAAATGCATATCTTGTGCTCAAGTGTCTGCGCTCGTCGAGTATTGCCAGCAGCGACCGCATCAAAGTGCGAAGCCAGCGCACACATACACGCACAAATACACGCAGAGAAAATAATTAAGTTGTTTGTCTTAATGCAAACATTTCGCTTTCTCTTCCTGCAAGTAACTGTTAATTACACCATGAGTACTTATGCAAAGCGCACAAAAAAAGCAAAAGCAAAAGCACAGCAATGAACGCCGCGCAGTGCAAACTTTCTATTAAAACGAAACTCGCATGCAACGCAGCCAGCCACATGTGGCAGGAGATAGTAGACAGCTTTGCCACTTGCCATCCTCATGTACTTAAGGTCTCAGTCTCTCTTTCACTTTTTGTGGGCCTCGTGCGCTCAAGTGCGCAGTGCGCAAGCCAATTTAAATTTTTAAATAAGCACATTAACTGCAAGCACCAAAGCATACGCACACGCATTCGTTCCCTCGCCTCATAGTAGGCCGCATAAGGACACGCGCGCGTTTAATTTACTGCATACTTACGCTTGCTGCTTGCTGCTTGTGCCACGCCTCTCGCTTGTACGCCCGCTTGTCGACTGGCTTGCATTATTGCCCCGAATTCGCTGTCAGTAATTTAACACTGCGGCTGGTCGTTTCGTATTCATAATTTGATTTTAATTATTATCCATATCTGCTTATAGAAAAGTGAACTAATTGTTAATTGGTTTTACAAAAAATTTATAAACTAACTATTGCGCATAATTGCTAATAATTAAATTTAATTGATATTCATATGCGATTAACTGGCGTTTAACATTATAAATTCGATTAAATCGTTTTTTTTTTTCATTCCATAAAAGATAAATACTTGTAGATTATAGCCTCCATGCACTATAGTCTAGCTACACAGTTTTATAAAAATTATTTCTGTATACAAAAGATCTTCGAGTAGATCCAATGCTGATATGCAACTCAAATGATAAAAACAATTTATATACAATTACGGTAGAGTTGTTTACAAACAAATATTTAAAAAGTATCGATTAACAATTTAGTTTTTTGTCTTGTTTTTGTTTTTGTTTTGGAAGAACTACAGCAATGTCGTTTACGAGTTTTTTATTGACTTGTCATATTTACACGAGTTTGCAAGTTAATAAAATTATGAACTTTTCAAGTTTTGAGTTAGAATAGTTAAATATACGCTTGCTCGCTGTAAAAACGTTTGTACTGATATTGATAGTATCGGAAACCAGGTGTGCTATATTACATAATAATGAGCTGAGCTTCAGCCCAATGCCCACATTGATATGTAACATTCAGAACTAAGCAATGGCAAGCAAGCTGAAAATCAAATATCGTTATCAAACCTATGCATTTCAGTTGCAAACAAAAGTCCTGTAACTGTGAGTCTTGCATGCTCCAATAGTTATGCTATAATAGTTTATGTAAAGTGAAAATTCTGAACTTTTTATTTACGCATATTGTATGTAGTATGTATTATGTATATGGTTGTCTGGCAGCTCAAATTGGTTAGCATTTGTCTTGTTTGTTTTGTCACTCGTTTAATGATTGTGCTACAGCATAATGTCAATATTAATTCAATTCGTTTATACACATTGAAAAAATCCAATTTACAATTTTTTGTTTTTAATATGGTATTGTTATTTCAAAATCACAACAACTTGAATACTTTCTAAAGCATATACTATTTACGTACGTATGTATGTTTGTATGTATGTAAGTATTGCATATTCGGACTGATGAGTTGGCTGAAATGCTTGCTAGACTCTAATCTCTAACACTTAGCTATTGATTATGTTCGAATTATATACAGCGTAATTGGAATCAGGAAAGTCTATTTAAACATGTATTCGCATACAAGTATATGCGTTTTTAATTACTAGTTATAGGATACATTGCATTGTGCTCATATATGAAATTTAACATTCGCATCGTACAGTTCCTTGTGACGTTAGTTTTGTTGTCACCTAAGCTAAATGGGACTTTGAAGTTGGGGAAAATTTTACGTTACTTTCGTATGCTATTTACAGTATTGATACAACCTAGCAAGTGTTTCGTCAGGGGCCATCATTCACATTGGTTGTGCCACCCTAATAGTTAGTTAATATAATATAGGTGTGTATGTATAAATATTCTTCTTGGAGGCGCTACAAAGGATCACTCGATATACCTAATGGGTGCTTAGTTTTCACATAGCTTACAAGCTTGTCAGTTAGCTCATTACATTACTAAACTATTTGTAGTTAATCTATAGGTTATCATACAGTTTATTGTTTTGGCAATAAGTAAAATATGTTTTGTTATTTAGTTGTTAATATGTAAACAGTCTTATGAGAGCCTTTAAGCTGGCTAAAGGCTAAATGCATATGCTTCGAATATCAGCTCAATTTAAGTTTAACCTAAAATTAATGTAAATTAGCAGTAACATGTAAATTAGCAGCAACATTACGTTAACAGAGTCTCTGCACTAATATCCTTGAATATTATATTTCAGTTTAAATATCTAAAAAAAAAATAAATGTGGCAGTATTGCGCTTAAGAGTATGCAACACAGCATAGAGTTCTATAAATCAAAATAGCAGAAAATACTAAATACTGTGTTACAAATAAATGCAGTAAATAATAAAAAAGCCAATGTTGTTTATGTGTTTTTATAAGATTTTGGTGTATTTTTTTTTTCAGTTTGTTTTCAGTTGTTTCTCGTTTTTGTTAATTCGCTTAAGAACTAAAATAACAAACAAAAATAAAAGAAATTAATTTAAGTTACACATGCTAGTCAAATTAAAAGTTTGCTTGTTCATAAGTTACGCTATAAATTAGTTTGTTTTTATATTGTAGAATTTGGCAATCACATTGGAAAAACACTTAGGAGCTATAAGTTCTTTGCTTGCTAGAAGTTTAACACTAAAGTTATGCTGACTTTTCAACTCGGAGCGAAGCCAAGCGAAAGCTTATGGCAGAGCAGCAGCCCCAAGCTGAGGGCTGTGCAGGGACGTCGGTGACTCCTAACTAAGTTTAGCAGATCTCTAACATCAACACATACATATGTACATATGCTCAAAGGTAAGTTATGGTATGTAAATAAATATGCTATTGCTTTTACGATGTACACGCAGCTGAGAAGTTGTACTACACTTAGGGCTAGGAATACAGTAGGCTTACGAGCTAGGCTGCAACTACAACTAACTGTACATAGAGGACTTATTGTTAGAGCGAGAGCGAGAGCGAGAGAGAGTAAGCTGCACAGCTTTAGCTTATTTACATGGCCTCAAGTCTATTTAACAGTTGTTTGGGGGATCTACGCCGGCGATAAGCTGGACGCATTGTTGTTATCCAACTGGGAGGTGACCGTCGAGCAGGCGCTGCTATTGTTATTCGGACTAGTTGCCTGCAAGCTGCTGCTGCCCGTAGCAGCTCCCATTGGCGCTTTTCTGCCTCTGTGCCAGCCAAAGCTCAAGGCTGCACTCAGTTTGCTAGACTTGGGCTGCTGCTGCTGCTGGGAATGCGGTTGGGTGTGCAGTTGGGGCTCAGTCACATCGTAGTCCTGTCGGCCTATGGAGCTGGCGGGCGTGTGATGACTGTAGCCCGAATCAGAGCCAAAGCTGGAGTCGCCATAGGGCTGTCTGTAGTCCGAGCTGGGCAACAGCGTGGACGCATAAGGACGCGCCGAGCCCACTGCGCTTGCAGCCAGACCCAGTCCCGTGCCCGCGCTGTCATAGTAATAGTTGGCATTGTACATGGGCTCCGCATAGCCGTAGGCTGGCTCCGCCGGCAGCGGCGCTGCGTGGATGCGATGATGCTGATGCTGATGCGCGCCCAAGCGGCGATCCAGCAGTCGCGGCTGCGTGCGCGCACGCATAGTGGCCGCCATCAGTCCGTTGACGCTGTTGGGCGCGTATTGCTGCACATTGGGGTAGCGAATGCGCTCGCGGTAGATGGTGGCCAGTGGCGGTGGCGCCATGGGCGCTTGACTCAGTTGCGCATTGATGCGATTACGACGCTCCACTTCATGCTCCAGCGTATTGTAGAACTGCGGCGCGGTGGAGCGCGCCAGATAGCCAAGGGACATCATGTTGCTGCGATTGTCGTACATGGGCGCCAAGTCAGCAATGTCTGCCGTTGAGCTGCTGTTGTTCAGCTCGTCCTGCATGCGCTGCTGCTGCTGCTGGCTGCTGCGACTGCGCGGCACGCGTCGCTGCGTTTGCGATAGGACGACAGCATTGTTGTTGACCAAAGCCGCAGCCTGCTCATTGTTGTTGTTGCTGCTGCTGTTGTTGCTGTGGCTGTGGCTGTGGCTGGCAGTGGAAGCGCTGGCCGTTGAGGCATCCTGCGCTGTGGACGAACCAGAGCTGAGCACGCTGTGTCGTTCCTGCGGTGGCGCTTGAGCAACGCTCACCGGCGGCCGCGGTGGTGGGTGGAGGTCGTGCCTGCGCTGCTGCCAGCTGGACGCTCGTGATAGGGCGTGCCATTGGGCGCTGTGCTGCTGCTGGCTGGCGTGGTGGCATCCTTGTGGAAGCTGCATTCGCCTGGCAGCGACAGCTCGTCCTCGGCAAAGTCGTCATCGGAATGCAGCGGCGGCTCTGATTCGCCGTCGGAGTCCACGCGGCCGGGGCCCAGCTCCTCGTACACGTTGTCATTGGAGCGATATGGATCTGGGCCTGGGGAGGAGCTGACCAGGAAGGGCGGTGACCGCGTCATGGGATAACCGCTGGGATAGTGTATGCTCTTGCCTTGCAGCAGCTGTAAAGTAAGAAAGGATAAAAACTTTAGTTTATGTGGCTTAGCAGAGGATTTACGGGACTTAGGTTAAAGCCAGAGGCGACACTTTAAGAAAGAGCTGCGCACAGTAGCTGTGGCAAGAAGTTGAGGCAAGGGCCAACGGCACAACAAATGCCGCACGAAATGAATAATAAATATGCAGCACGTAAAGGCAGAGCCGAAGCCAAAGGAAAAGTGGAACATAAAATGCAAAAGAGAAATTGCTTTTGAGCGGGTTGCGCCTTACGAGGAGAAGGAGAAGAGGGGGCCATGCTGGCTGCGAATCATTGTTGCGTGCAAAATGGCAGAGCGATTGGGCGCCTAAGTGTAGGCAACGAGCAATTAATGAGCGGCAAAAGCGCTGCCGTAAAGAAATGCTCAAGGAGAGAAAAAAATTGCAATAATTGGGAACGAAGCAGGACATTAAGCAGATTTCAGCCGCAGATTTGAAGGAGCCTCGAGTTGCACGAGGCGCTGCCTCAAGGAGCTGTTTATCAGACAATAAAATAAACACGCACTTCATTTTTGGCACACACACACAAACACACACACACACACAAAATGGACCATAAAGCGGCCTGCAGGAGTGCGGAATAAAAAAAGGACAAACGCCTTGACGGAGGCGTCAGAGTCGTAAAAAGTGGCACAAAAGGCGCATGAATTAAGCCGAAAGGCAAAAAGATATCAAATATACATATAAGTATGGATATATAATGGCACTGGAACTGGTTTTGAAGCACATTAAGGATATGTGCCATGTATTTAGACACTGAGAGCGGCTGCGCCCCATGTCAAGTTCAAGTGTAAATTGAGGCGTTTGAAACGAATCCGAATACGAATAAATATAAATATAAATATAAATAAAAATAATAAAAGTAATATCAATGAATGGCTGTGTGGCATGCAGCGCATAAAAGGATAATGCCCCTCGCTAAGGAAATGCGGTCTCATATAACACACAGTTTTGACAGTTCAATTCTCTCTCTCTCTCTCTCTCTCTCAGTGTGTGAGTGTGCGTGAGTGTGTGTGTGTGTGACAAGTTGACAATGACAGTGCAATGTTTTGACAGAGCATGTCGTAATGTTCAGAGTGTGTTCGGCTCTCGAATTACGCAAAGGATTCAAAACCTGTCAGAAGCGCGCAAAACTTCCTGCTTAACAATTAAACAGCGTGACAATGCCAAGGAAGTGGACAACAAAGAGTCGATGGGGGGAGGGCGGGGAGGTCTATACAATACACAATACTAACCTCTGCATGCGAATGCTGCTGATAGTGATGATGATGATGCGGATGCTGATGATGATGATGCTGCTGCTGATACTGATGATGGCGCATGACCAGCGGCCTGTGATGCCCCAAATGCGCATCAGGATCCTCGTACATGGCATGATGATGATGATGCTGCGAACTGAGCGTGCCACTACCCAGCGGCATGGCTCCGCTCAAGGCTCCACGCGTTGGCGTCTTGCAGGGCAACAGATTCTGCACCTTGCGCTTGTTTCTGCAATAAGAACAAGAAAGAGAGAGAGAGGGAAAGAGATTAGTATTGAATTCAAGCAGCAGCTTAAGACTAAGGCGCTTTAACTTAATGCTGCTGATAATGTTCTTGCTGCTGCTGATGCCAGTTGCTAGTCTACGCTTAATAGAGCCATAAGTTTTCGGTCAGCAGCAGCGGCAGTCGCTCTGAAGATAAATCGATTTGTAATGGCTTTGCGGCAGCTTGGGGCGTGGCTAGCCATGATAAACGACAGGTAAACAGCGTTGGCAGAGCATCTTTCATGCCGAGACAAGAAAGGCAGCTCAACAAAGCCCAAAAGTGCTTCACATAAAATTCAATTTAAATAAGCAGGCTCCCCGACAAGGACACACACCGCCAACATGTCAATGAAGTTTAAGCACAAGACAACCGCGTGCCATGCAAAATAATGAACATAATTAAGTGTTGCCTGTGGCAAAGACAACAGCGCAACAGGCCTCGACACACACACACACACACACAGAGAGGGAGAGCGAGAGCAGCCATATGGCCAAGTTAGCCAAGTTGAACTCGCAATGGCATAAGCATAATGAAAAATGTGAAATTAAATTGACGCCACGTAGCATGCCCCAGAGGCAGCGGCAGTGGCAGCGGCAACGGCACACACAATGTGGTTGAGTGCTTGCTTTTTTGTGGGCGGCTGGGCGGTGCGTTTGTCAAGCTTGTAATGTCTTGTAGGTAAACATGTTGCCATGTCAAACGGAAGTCGCTCGTAAAAACTCTCAAGCTACGAAAAACGCAAGCTAACTGTCGGAGCGCAACTGATTGTCTGCCATGCGCCACATATGAGCCACATATTAAAAATGCTAGCCTACTTACGGGCGTGCAACAAGCCCACGACTTCTGTATACGCTTTCTGCTCCAGTTTAAGCCCCACACAGCCCCAAGTCAATTGCCTGGCTAACCAAGCAGCCAACCCAAGTAAACTGACTCAAATGAGAGCATAATGACAGCACACAAACAACACGCTGTGTCTGTCTGTGTGTGTGTGTGTGTGTGTGAGGTTAAGCGTTGGTGTCTGAGTTCTGATGGCTTCCTGCTTTGCCTTGTTTACTTGGCTTAGTCAAGGCAGCAGAGAGGACAGCGACTGAGACTGTCTGTCTGGCTTTTAAAAATATTCAAGCAAGTAAATTAAATAATGTGGCATGCCACAAGATGACGCACAAGCCAAGAAAAGGCAACTCATTTCATTTCATATAATTTCACTTACGAGGCGTAAAAATGAAATCAACACGCGTGCAACTTTAAATATATATAACTGACTGTTTGTTTGTGCTTTAACCCCTTGAAGCGTCATGTTTGATTTCGGCCTGGCCATTGGATTGGTGCGGAAAGTGAGGAGTCCCAGGAGTGCCATACAATTGGGCAAAGCAAACCGAGAGTAAAGCATTTCGAATGCTCGATATATGCAAAAGGGTTTGCTCTTGGCTGGAAGTCTTAAGCTGCTCGCTGCTTGCTTCTTGCTTCTTGCCCGGCAGCGTATACCTTTGGGGCAACAAGGATTCGCTTTCCTTTTGGCATAAGCAATTTACAATAAAAAGTAGCTGAGGCAACAATGTGATTCTATGTATGCTCCTGCCCTGCCCTGCCTGCCCTGCCCTGGCAAAGGGGTGGAAATGAGTTGAGTTCAGTTGGTCTGAGCAGGCGAATCTTTTATTTATGAACTTGCAACTTTTTGAAGGCAGCACGCCGTTGAGGGTTGCTCGACGCCGGCACGTAAAAACGTAAATGTAGTGAGCACAAATGAAAATAACTACAAAGCCAAAGATTCCCCCGAAAATTGCACACACACACACACACGGACACACAACCAAGCAGATAAAGCAGCGCTGGCTTTGATATGGAAATCGCATTAAGGTGTGAGTTGAAATTGCTTTGAATTGTTGCAGACATAAAGTAAAGCTAACGCATGTGGCTTGCTATTGACCACTGACTAAGCGCCGCCAGTTTCATGAATATTTAAAGAACGGGACTCTCGGTGTCGAGCCACGAAAAGCCCAAGCAATGCGCATAATTTCATTTTGTTAGGAATTCTTCTGCTGCACTTGATTAAAAATTGTCAAGACAACAAGCCGGCAAGCCAAGAAGCCGAGCGGGCTGCTGCTCATCATAAGCACAAATTCTGATTGTTATTGCCTACTTGAGGGCGCAGGCAAATGAAATTGCAGGCAGGTGAAATTGATTTTATTTATTTAGCAGCCTACACACACACACACACACACACACACACACACACATAGTACGCCGAGCTAAGGGGCGCATAACTCTAGTGGTTGCCTGAGCGCATTAACTCTGCCCCCCGCTCTGAAATCCGCACACGCCCAACGCAAAAGTTGTGCAATATTTATTTATAGTTCAAACTGGCGACAATGTTAACAATTTTATTGACAAGCTGATTTCCGGCGACTCTTTATTTTTTATGCTGTTAATTGCTGTTGCACATATTTTGGGGTCGTTTATGGCTCACATTAATAAAGTTCGATGCGCAAATATTTGCCGCAAAAATAAAAACAAAAACAAAAACACGAGAGTCGTCGTAGCAGCGCACTCTGGCGGTTTATTAAAATAATTAAGGTAATTATGAACAGTCAACTCTGTACTTGCCGCAAATGCCACAAGCATGAAAAATGTTAAATGATAAACGCTCTTGTGATTGCGAGTGCAGTTAATTTAATCACTGTGTAAATATGTTAAAAGAAAAATACTTATTTAACAATTTGACTTGAAATTAAACAGGCAACAATAACAACAACAGCAACAGCAACAACAACAGCGCGAACAATTTAAAGTAAACAGCATTCAAATTTATTATAATTGTGAGTGAAATTAGCAGCGACTTTATTTATAAACGCTTTGCGTGTGGCAACATGAAAAGCCGCAGACAAACGCAGGCACATACATAAATATGTATTTGATTTAGATTTATATTTATATTCATATTCATGTTTTGTTGGGGGCGTGGCATGGCGTGGCGTGTCCTGGCCTGGCCTGGGCACATAAAAGCAAAAATAATGCGCCACATCATAAATGCCACAAAAATGGCGCTGGCCGAAAGTTGTTGCCTGTGCTTTTTTGTTGCTTTATTTATTTATTTATTTGCTCGAGTTGCTGCTGGACACACGCAGTGCGAGGCGCACGCACATGCAGATAGCAAATGAGGCAAGTTTTTGGGGCAACACTTAAAGCAACAACAGCCAACAGCAGCAGCAGCCAGCGCTATCAACAAACTCGTCTCGCTTTATCTAAGTTTATGTATGTGTGTGTGTGTGTGTAATAAAGATGCTCGTTCTGCTTTTACGTGTCCTGGTCATGGCCGTAACCTCAGAAATGATGAAGCACTAGAGCAGCAGCAGCAGCAGCAGCAACAGCACATTGAATGCGATGCTGCCGTTTTGGGTCTTCCTTGCTGTGTGTTTGTTCGTGCGGTCAGCAAACTTTAATGAATATGTATGCAGGAAAATCGCTTGTAGCTACTGCTGACCCACACACTTCCCCTGCTCCCGCCCCCCATCGCCTGCTCTATAGCCTCTTATAAGGGACTTGATTTCAGTGCCATGAATATAGCACAGCTTGTTTTTCTGTTTGTCTGTGTGTGTGTAAAAATCGATGCTGTACTTCAGCACTTGTTGATGCGCTCAGAAAAGAGGCGGCAAGCTGACAGCAAGCTGAGCTTAGTTAATTGTTTGTAGCAGGCTAAACCCAAAACCTAAACCGTGCTAATGGCATGTTGCATATAAAAATTTTAAATTCAACTACGCAAACTTTTGCTAACCTAGAGCCAAATAAATGTTTTGTTATAATTCATATGCATATCAAAAGCAATAAAAGAATACGAACAGAGCGAGACAGAGCCAAAGAGAGAGAGAGAGAGAGAGGGAGAAACCACAATTGTGGTTAACCCTATTAAAGTTGACTCGCTCGCACACGTAACTTTTTTAAAGCGTTGTAGCAAAGGCGCTGCAGCTTATGCCGCGCCTCCCACTGCATAACCAGAAGTACACACATGTGTGTGTGTGTCTGTGTATGTACAGCCCACAGCTACGTGAGTTTTTCGTTGTTGTTGTTGTTGTTGCAGTTGCGTTTCTTTTTTTTTTGGCTGTTTACTCTTGTACGCTTTTCTTTTGCTTGGTTCTTTTTTTTTTGTAGTTATTTCGACTGCAGATTTCATTTGGGTTTACAGCAACGACTGAGTTGACTTTTTTTCTTTAGTTTGCCGTAGCAAGTAAATTGTTTTGCTTTTTTTTCTTCTTTTTTTGCCGCTGCCAAAAGTTGTTATTTGTGTGGGTGCATTGTGTGTGTGTGTGTGGTTGGACCATTTCTCACTTTTTTTCTGCTAGTGTGTATTTAAAATTTCAATTTAATTTAGTTTTGGTTTTAAGAGCGCAAACACACACGCACACACACCCATACAGATATGCACTCCAACATATATATGTAGGTCAGTGCCTGAAAGTAGACTACATTAATTTTCGTTTGGTCGTCGCCACGCCGCGCGCGTTCGCTCTCATTGTTATTTGTTGCTGTTGTTATTGTTGCTGTTGTTATTGTTGCTGTTGTTATTGTTGCTGCCGCTGCTGCTGCTGCTGGCCAGCGCTTGTTTGCTTTTGCGACTTTGGCAAATGGGTTTTTACACTCAAACATGCATGCATATATATGTATGTACTCAACTATATGTTGGTTCATAGTTTACAATGCTTATGCGATTCGCATTTTTTTCGCATTGCTTGCATTTTTTAGGCTGCCGCAGCAATTCGGCGTGGGGCGGCACTGTTTATGAATTAGAAAATTAAAGTGCAGCCAGGCCATAGTTAAGTTATTTATGCAGCTAAACTATGCCAACAAACAAACATAATTATAATTGTTTGGCTTTGTCTCTCTATCTAGCAACGAACGCCCATGGCTCTGCGCTTGCCACATGCAACATGTTGTTGCTGGCAGTTAGGCAACGCCTGCTGCGGTGCAAGCTGACCAGGCTTGCAAATAACGCCGCGGTAATAGACAAGACAAGACAAGACAACAAACAAACCACACAAAGCGCCAGGCCACCAAAAATGTGGTTGATGTGGCAGCATTTATGTCTGTATGTATGTCTGTGTGTGTGTGTTTAATTGAGACGCAGCTTTAATTGTTGCACTCAAGAAAAAGTTCGCGCTATAAATCAATTAAATTTTGTACTTACTTCCAAACAAACAGCGATGAGATGAGCACAATGAGCACCAAGAGCAGCGAGAATACCGCAATCATTGCTGAGGTGGCCAACGATTGGCTGCTGTATAGGCTGGCATCCAAAATCTGCTGGAAAGAGAGAGAGAGAGAGGGAGAGGAGAGAGTACGTGAGTAAGCTGCTTGGCAACGAGTGTAAAGTAAAAGTAAAAAAGTTCAAGACGATGCAAATCACGCAACAACTCAAACACAAAGCCATTTTGCATACCAACAAGAAAAACCAAGTAAGACCAAATGGCAACAACAAGACGCTTATGTACATTCTTCTTTTTGTTGTTGTGTTTGTTTTTTGGTAAATATGCCTAACGAAATGCAAACAAAAACGCTGCTCTTAACCTTTTATTTCATCAGCATATTGAGGGCGAGCGTCGAGCTGCAATCAGCAGAGAGCTCTGCCAGCCACTGATGAGTAAATAATATCGAGCTTAAATTTCTCTGCTCTGGCTCTATTCGAAAATATTCAAAAATATATTTCGGAACACGGCAGATTAGCAGCGCCTGACCAAAAGATTAATGCACATGGATTTGCATGTATTTTGTTTATCTATGCATTTATATTTTGTCCAATGAAATATTTATGCTGGACAGTGTCAGGCGGTCAGAAACTTTCGCCACAAACAAAGCAAAAAAATAAAAATGAGAATGTACAGAAAACAAAACCTTTGCCAAAAACTGCAGTGTGCACCTGTCATTGTGCAAACAATAACACCAACACACACACACACACACACACACATACAATCACATGCATACATTGAAACAAATGCATAGCATAAATCACTCAAAAACGCATTGGGAAAATATTTTGTTGACCCATGAGAGCGTCAGAGAGCTGGAGCTCAACTAAAATGAGGTCAAGCTTTGACAGCTGTGCAAATAATTTCGCCTGACACTGTGTGTACACAACTGTGTGTGTGTGTGTGCTTGTGCTTGTGTTGGTGTAAGTGGGACACTCTTTAATTTGTAATGCATATTTGTGCATATACTAATTTATTAATAAATAGTTTTCGATTTTTCGTTGATTTATTTGTCGCTACTCAAACACGCATGACATAGTTTTAAATGCGGAAGCACTTGTGATTAATCATTTAGTCCGGCCAGCGTACAACAAATAAACAAATAGACTTACTCCCCAGATAAGCTATAAAAATATTGACAGCAGCCGTTGCCTTATGGCGAAATTGTTTAAACTAAAAAGGGGCAAGCTACTGGCTCCCCCCCCCCTAAGGCAGCTTATCAAATCGTTATTGTGTAGAAAATTGTTTTTGTTTTTTCTCCAGCTTGCGTTGAAAATTATTTTGAAAGGCATGCGCAGAGACAAATCGACGTGCCACATGAAACTGAGTCAAACAAATAAATAACAATAAATTAAACAATTATGCTTAAGGGAGCAGCAGCTCAAAAGCTAAAAAGCGGCGAGAGAGAAACAAAAAATATAATTTTGTTTTGTCTTCAAGCTCATTGCTCGTAATCAAATTGATTAATGAGCATTTGGTGTGGCAAACGCCAGCCAAGTGCAGCAGCTTTTGTGGCTGTGGCTGTGGCTGTGGCTGCGGCGTGTATTAGATTTCTTATAATAATGTCGATATGTGCCCCTCACACACACACACACACACACACTTGCGTCAGACAGAGCAGAGCAACGTAAAGTAATTGAAAAAATTACTTTGCTGCTTGTGCGTTGATAATCGATAGATCTTTATAAATAGACACAACGCACATTCCACATTCCGCATTCGCATCCGCATCCGCGTCCACATGCGATTGTCTGGCAGGGAAATGCGTGAATTGGAATTGGAAAACTTTTCAAATGCCAAAGGTATGTTGCGACAGTGTGCCAGCAGCTTACAACTGCCACCGTCAGCTGCAACTGGGGATTAGCAGCTAAAGAAGCAAACAAAGTACTACATAAAAAGCAAGCGTAGCCCACACAGAGCAAACAATGTGGCTGCCAAAGAGTTGGGCGTTGCGCCTTATCGATAAGTGCCAGTAGTTGGAGTAGGCAGCAGCAGCAGCAATGAGCTCTCGGCTCTCTCTCTCTCTCTCTCTCTCTCTCTCGCGTCGTCTGTTTGCCCAGATAAGCGATTTTCCGGTTAAGCGGCAGCAACAGTCGCTTGATTGAAGGCTTTCCATCGCGCCTGGTAGCCCGCAATCGTAAACTAACAATGAGCGCAGCTAAATAAAGGAGTAGGCAAAAGGTAAACACAGACACTGATAGCGATAGCGATAACGATAGCGATAACAGTTTGAACGATTTATGTCTGAGCAAATAGGGCGCTGGTAAACACAGACACGAGCGTTTAAGCTAATTAAGCCTCAAGTATTTGAAATTATGTGTACAAGTTGCATCCGAAAGTGAAAGCATAAAGTATGCTCAGCATAAAAAGTAATGAATATTAAAGGGCACAGCCACACAAAGTTTTTAGTCAAGAATTATTACGATGCGCGCTCGAGGCTAACCCAGTTAAAGCTTTAAGGATTTTGCCCTAATAGGGTTGTCAGGCGGTCGCAGGTTCTGTTTCTATTTCTTTTTTTTTTTTTGGCAACTCATCAAATATCGCTTGTCTGCAGGCGGCATTCGCTCTTTCTCTCGCTTTAGCTATTAAGCAGCATTGCCAACTTAAAGTTAACAACTTTTCATTTTCCTGTGCCTGATGGAAAAAACACAAAACTTTCGAGCGCTGCCAACGCGCGCAGGACGAGCGCACGTGCCACTTGCAGCTAGCGCTTAAAACAACAATTGCAACAAGAGCAGCAACATGAGCTAAGCACCTAGATAACATGGGAAAACTTTTCTACATGCGTTGCATGTGTTCGATGGTGTGCGTGTGTTTGTGTGTGTGTGTGTGGCGCCTATTTCAGCACTAGCCCAAAGCAAGTCAGCAGCAAGCGAACTTCGATTTGACAGCACGTGCATATCGACAATTTCTGTTACACACTCTAACTGTGCCACGACTATGTGTGTGTGTGTGTGTATGTGTGTGTGTGTGTGTGTTTATGTTGGCAACTTGGCGCAGTTTTGTAACCACTTGACAGTGCAATTGTTTGGAAACAGCTCGTGATTGCAATGCCTCAGTCTATCTATCTATCTACAGCTTCTACTAAACTTCGAGGCAACGCAAACTTTAAAGGTAATGAGTTGAACAACAGTTGCTGTTGCTGCTGCTGTTGCTGCTGCCACTAAATTGAGCTGCTTGAGTGATTGAAGAATGCAAAATATTTGCAATTTGCCACTTACTTTCTAAACAATTTCAAATATTCAGTTTGCTGCTGAGCATAAAAATGAAATTCAGTTATTGTCACAATAAGCTCAAAGTCTATTTTTCATTTAACTTTTGCTTATTTTTGCGGCTTGTCAACTACTGTCTATCTGTCTATATATATATGTGTATATATCTGAATGTCTGCAGCTGTGTCTGCGCTGTGTCAACTGTAAACAACATCAACAACGCTCTAGCGTTGCCTACTTTCTCCTTTTTGCACGCTCACCAACTTCATTATCAGCACTGCACGCCCAAAAGCAGACTAAGCAACATTGCCATAGACAATGCCATGCATTTCCCTCTCTCTCTCTCTCTCTCTCTCTCTCTCTCTCTATACATATATATCTGTTTATATGTATGTGCGACATTTGATATCAATGTCATGGCATTTGCTGCTTCGCAGCGCGCTCGCCCGTCACTGTCGCTGACTTTAGTCCTCGCCTTGGCCTAACACGCCCTGTCTGCTTATTTAAAGCGATTTTGCTCAGCTAGTTGAAACATTTTTATATACATATACATATATATATATAAAGTACATATATAGCAGAGACAGCTCTGAAAGGATTATTTGGCTGGCACGCCCAACAGCTTCAATCAGTACGCAGCGCCTTTGCCGCTACTGCTGCTGAAGCTGCTTGTTGGATTTTATTTGATTTTATTTTTTGTCGTCGCATCGCGCGCACCAAATTTAATTTCGCATGTTTGACGCGTCGTGCTCGCTTTCGCTCCCTGTGTCGTATACGTCTCCGGAGTTTCCTTTGCGTGCTTGTTAGCGCTTCCTCTTGAATTTAAACACAACTGACTAACTGCTGAGACGCTTTAACGCGAGCCAGCGTAACTAAAAGTCGCGCAGAGGACTTTCCTTACCCATTGACAATTACACACACACACGCATGCACCCAAATTGGCGCAATTCCCGTTAAACTTATCAATTTGATGAGCAACTCGCTCACACGCAAAAAAGTTTACCTTGGGTGGGTGTGCTTGACATTTTTTAACGCTAATCCTTTAGATTGATGCTGATGGCAATTCAATTTAAGCTGCTTCGGCACGGATTTCCACAAGCGTCAATGGCTGCAAATCGCATGCGATATATTTGTGGGCCATATTTAGTAAGTCGTGGGAACTTTCGGGGCTGAGCTGACATAAAGTGCATGTTAACATTTGATTTGTCAGCATAAATCAGCTGCCCAATGCTTGACAAACTGAAAGATTCAAGTGCCCACGCCGAGCTGACAGCAGCCACAACAGAAACTCAATCAAGAAACTCTCGTTATCTGGCGCTGACTGAAAGAGCGAAAGAGTGAGCGACGGGGACCACACACACATTGAGCAGGTTTGTCGGTTTTGGCTTTGGCTTTCGTTGCTGCGTATTGTTTATTGAAATTTTTCGTGTGGCTGTTACATAAATGTCCAAAATTAAGTGGAAAACACTTGAGTTGACTTGGAGCTGCCTGTGTTTTCCTTTGGCTCCCCAACAAATACAACAAATGTAGGCACGTGAGTCTCATACGCTTATCAATGCCAGGCCAAGTGTTGGCGTGGAATTTGATCTAGCGAGAATTTCTATATATCTCTCTCTCCCCCACTATATCTGCGCCTAAATAAACAAACGCTCGATTAGACAAGTGCTGGGTTACAAGCAGAACAGAACAGAACAGAACAGAACAGAACAGAAGAGAACAGAAATAGAAATAGAAATTTTTATCTTTGCTCCAGCCATAATTTGTAACATTTTGGCCGTAACCGCTGACAACCTTTAAAGTTTTTGGCGGGCCAGGGTTGAAATCTTGTTGCGATTTTCATTGCCATATGTTGCCAGCCAGCCAGCCAGCTCTCGGCTCTCGGCTCTCCCCCAGCCATGCCCACAGCATTGCCTACTTACGAGCTGTTGTTGGCAACTACTTGGGTTGTCCTTTTTGTGCTGTGACGCTTAACTTTTCATTGTTATTGTAATTTGTTGTTGCTGCCTGGACAGCGTTGTCGAAGGGGAGGATGGACCAGACTCATAATGATGACGTTTTTTCTTTTTTTCTGTAACCAACAACAAGCGTAACAGCAAGAGCAACAGCTGTTGCTCCAGCAACCGCTCAGGACCTCAAGAACTTTAAATGTTTGTATGCCTTGTCTTGAAATTGGGCAACATTTTGTTGTGTGTTTGCTTTTCGGGCTGTGCTGCATTTAATTTTAAGGGCAGGAATTTAAAA
The DNA here is from genome assembly GCF_011750605.1 of Drosophila busckii. Lineage (NCBI taxonomy): Eukaryota > Metazoa > Arthropoda > Insecta > Diptera > Drosophilidae > Drosophila > Drosophila busckii. The sequence goes on along the minus strand of NC_046607.1, from coordinate 1,729,913 downwards.
TGAAGTCCTTAAAGAGCCTTGCATGTTAACCTAACAGTTGCTGTTGGCTCGTCTGTTAAATAAATTACGCCATACTTGAGAGCAATTGCACGTAATTGAAACTATTCAACAAAAGCTGAACAAAAGCATAATTCACTCACTCACTCACTCACAGTCAGTCAGTTGAGAGGTGTTGTTGACTCCTTTGATTGCGAGTGGTGGTGGTGCCGGCAGCTCCGCCCTTGCCACTACCCACCACTTCAATAACAATATTGTAAAAAGGGCGCATTATTATTATAATATGCATGCGAAATGCAATAATTCAATAAGGCAACATGAATTTCTGACACCTCACTACCCCCCACTCCCCACTTGTTAGCAAAAGGGAAAAAAATACCAACAGCTGTGGCGGCTGGCCAAGCTCATTAGGAAAGAGTAAGGGTTGCAACACTTACCGGCATGGCTTGGCAGACATCGCTCTCCCATTGCAATTGCGCCATTTGCTCGTCATTGCAATCCTGCGGCACCACCGTGTACTCGGCTAGGCTGGGCGGTCTGGGTGGTGGGGGTATGAGGAACTGTGGTGGCGGCGCCAGCGGCATGCCGGCGCACTCGTCGCACTCGAACATAAAGAGTTCCGCCTCCAGCATATTGTCCATCATGGTGTCCAGCATCTTCCACATTTGCTCAAGCGATCAATTGGTTCTTTCTTTTTGGTTAATGTTTTGGTTACGTATGCAGCGTGTGTATGTGTGAGTGAGTGAGTGTGTGTGTGTGTGTGTGTGTGTGTGTGTGTGTGTAGGAGATCTTAGGGCTGCGTGTCAAATGCGCTTGCTGATCGCTGTCATCGCTGGACAGCCGTCAACGGCGGCAACGCTGCAAAGAAAGAAACAAAAAGAATTTATATTAAGTAAAAATTGCTGGACACACAAGGACACAAAAACAGCTGCCAACTTATTATCCTGCACCGGCAATGGCCGACACGTAACAGTCACACAGGCAATTATTAGCCTGATCCTGGCCGCACATCCTTTGGCACACGCTTGACAAGAACTTATCATTTTTATTTTCAGTTTCTGTTCGCTTCACACCCCTAAGCTGCAAATGCTCTAAAGTCCCACCCCACGGCTTTTGGGCCTAGGGTAACGCATCATGTTTAATTTTTATTGATTTTGCTTAATGCGTTTCTATTCTTGCCATGTTTATTTTTATTTGCTTTGGCTTTTTTATCGTTGCAGATGTTGTTGTTGTTGTTGTCGCTGTTGCTGCTAGTCCTTTTTCACAACCTAAAAATCTGTCGCGTCATTGGCAATTGTTTTAGCCCCGCAGCGTGTGTTTTTTTATGATTATTATAATTTCGAACTGCGGTTCTCATATGCGGCACACATATGCTGATAAAATTAAGTTGAGTTGCTCTATCGATATAACTCTGTAGAGTCAGGCGTGTCAGTTAAAGTTGACAAGCGCCTCCAAATCGCTGCCAAACAATGCCCACAGTTTTTTTTTCTGCCAGAGAGTCCGACTGGATTACGCTGCGGCTTAAGCGCTGACTACCAGCTACTTGACAGCCGGGAAAACTCAAGTGTATATAACTCCGAGACAAGAGCATGTGATGCTGTTGCTGTTGCTGTTGCTACTGCGTGGGGTACCCAGGGAAAGACCAGGGAGGCAGGGAAGCAAGCAGCGGCTAAGGCAAGCAGCAAGCGGCAACATATGTTGCCAGTTGGGCCATTTAATTAGCTGCACCGAGAGGCTGACAGTTGTCAGAGAGTCTGTGGCATTGCCACTGAGCTCAGCTGACTCGAGAGCGAAAGCAGCGAGCGGCAATGAGGTAGAGGCAGGCCAAGCAACTGATAAGATCTGAGAAAACTACAATCGCTGCTGTTGTGGCTTGAGTTGTTGTTGCTGTTGCTGTTGCTGTGGCTGTGTTGCTGTTGTTTGTTGTCTTGCAATCAAATGTAAGCCGCTGTTGACACTGAAGATTAAAAGATATTAAAAACGAAGACGACGAAGCGAATCTGACACACAATGTTGCATGTGGCAGCAGAAAAGAGACTTGAGCTTGAAATAAATACAATGACAGCATAGAGAGAAAGAGACGGACGAGCGAGCGAACAAAACATGTCAAAGATGAAATGTTGTAAAGAAAATTGAATTGAATTGAATGGAATTGAAACGAAGTCAAACTAATAAATAACAAAAGCAAGAGCGAGAGCGAGAGCGAGAGCGAGAGCGAGAGCGACAGCGACCACTAATCCAATATTGAGTTTCAATAGTTGAAAGCGCAAGCGGTGACTGCAGCCTAACTTAGTTCACTGAAGCTTCATGATTTAGTTTTTAACATTTAAACATAAATCGATTGAATTGTCTTGAAACTGTCTGCTGATTAACTTTGAAGCGGCGCCCATTAAAATCGCGCAGAGCCCGAACAAAATAATGAAATAAATTGTGTCGAGGAACAAGAAACAAAAAAAAAACCATCACGCACACTCAGAGAAAAGGTAAAGAAATAAATTGAGCTAAGCTGAGCTGAGAGCTCAGCCAGAGGTAAGACTGTAGACAGACAACGAAATCGATTTGCTTTGCGATTAAGTCTGGGCTGGGGATGGGGATGCGAGCGCGTCCAGCGCCGTCTCCTGGGAGCTGTCCGGCGAAGCGTAAAGCGGAAATGTTTGGGAACAGCAATGGAAATCAAAGCGTCTGCGTCTGCTGCACAACTCCTGTCCAAAAAGGTGATGCGCCCAATTAGCAGGCGAGCCACACGATAAAAGCAATTCAAAGCGAAATGAAAGCAATTATCTAATTGGCTTAAAGCTGCTGCTGCTGCTGCTGCTGCCAGGACTCTCAAGTAGTTGTAACTTTAAAGACGACAGCTGCGTCTCGTTCTTTCAGTGATAGACCAGGCCACTTCACTTCTAAAATGGAATGAAGAAAGTGCTGGGCTGGCTGCAACCCGTTCAGCCACTTCAGTCCAATTAAAGGCTCTAACCCCCCGTTCGAGGCAACTCTTAACTTAACTTGCCCAGCACTTTCACTCTCCTGCCTGATTTATGTCTTCAAACTTTGACTTTGTACTTGAGAGACAATTGCGGCTCTGGGCAACAACAGCTGCCTACAAATTTAATTGAATTGTTCTTTGCGACAAACGCACAACAATCAAACAATCGAAAAACAAAAAGAAAGCGATAGCTGCTCTATTCGAAATTGGGTAAGGCACGGCACACACATAATTTTAAAATTAGCTGGACAACCTCAGGGGTTGACTGTAGTTTTTTGGGTCCCTCCATTTCTTTTTTTTTTTGCCACGCATTTAAATGACTCAATCGACAACATTGACATGTAACTATTGGAAAGCCAAACCACGTCGGGCTCAGCTCAGACACACGAGGAGAGAAGAGAGAAGAGAGAAAAAAGTAGACGCAGGTAACAGCAACACATTTATTAGCTACAATGATAAATGGTTTTGGCCAGCAAGGATCTAGCTCTATTACTATTGCTCGCTCTGTCTCTCCGCTGGACTGTCGCGACAGTCAGACGTGTAATTTTAATTCGTTTCGGGCAGACGAAACTGATATGGGTGCGTCAGCTCAGGTAGTCGGTTCGGGAACAAAAAATGAAACGAAGTAAAATAGAAGCAAGACTCTTCGTCTAAACTGCACAAGGCATTGAAAATTGAGACATTAGATGTAGTTAGTATTTGGTATTCGGTATTTGGTAACGATAAGTGTTATGGGCGCTGCGGGATAACAGTCCAATTCCAAATATGGAGCAAATGTAACAGACACAGCACAGTCCAGGGGCACTAAATATGTTCGAGTGCAAATTGTTGAGGGAATTGTTAGGGCCAAAGGATGAAAGTAGAGTGTTCATTCATTAATCAAGCTAAACTTGTGCTGCTCAGCTAAAGTTGGCAAGTTTTTAAACTGCATTTAAAGTTTATTTTGTTATTAGTTTTATTTTTAGACCAGCACGCCTCAGCACGGACTACAAATGACCAAAAAATCTAGGCTAAAATAAGCACGAAGAATGAAGGAAAGAAAGCAAGCAAGCAAGCCAGAAAGAAAGCAGGAACTTTGCCTTAGTTTACATATCATTTATTATTTGTTGTGCTTGTCCAGTCAGCCGAGGTGTTTGGGCTACTAAGCATAATACAATGGCACTGCCGGTCCTGGTCCTGTGGCCCCTCCCCCCCGACCCACCCTGCGGCTACACATTACGCAAAACTTTTAAATAAAGCAACGCGCCTGTTTGTCCTGCTCTGCTGCTGCTGCTGCTGCTGCTGCTGATTCCTACGCTCTTTGTTGCTGTTCGCAAGAATGTTGAAAGACGCAGCAGATGACGGGCCATGTCACATCAATGTCACTCAGCATTAAGAGCAAAAGCGAGAGCAGGGCACACACATACACACTATAGCGAGCAAGTCCTGCGAAGGCAGTGATAAAGTTTCTTTCCTTCACGTGCTGCGCCGCCGGGCAGCTGAGCATGAAAAAACGGCGGCATTTAACTACCCTGACTCCCAACTCCCAACTACCGACTACCGACTACTGCCCATAGCTCCCCGTATCCTTGAAGTCGTCTGCCTTTTTTCACGGCTTTCGCTTTTGCTGCTCTCGTGCATGAGGAAATTACAAGCGCATAACAAATATTTTGTTTTGAGTTTTTCTTCTTCTACAACACTGTGTGCTTTTTTCTTTTTGCTGCTTTCCTTTATTTTCATTCTTCAAATTGTTGTAACAATATTTTGCGTGCGTTGCTTTGTACTTTATGTGGTTGTTGTTGTAGTTGAACTTTTTTCTCCATCTTTGAGCTGTGATTTGTTTTGTTTATTTGCGCTCATTCTCTCGTAAATATGTTGTAGCCTATTTGCATAAGGTGCTTTGTAAGTGTTTTCTAAGCAGCTTAGCATGTTGCAGCAGCAGCAGCAGCAGCAGCAGCAGCAGAAAATAATTTATAAAATTTATTTACCAATTCCCACGGCTTGGCTTTAATAGAGTCATTTAGAGTCTAGCATATAGTTCCTTTAACTCGTTCCCAGTAATTTATGTCTCAACTACAGAAATACTTTTATAAAATATATTTCAGCTAGACGAAACACTCATCGCATACTAATTAGACAGAGAGCGAGAAATTCGTTGAAAAAAAAAGCGGCTTACGAAATAAATTTTCAACTCGAACAGCAAACGGAAATCCTGTGAGCCTTTTTTCCAGCAACAAATGTACGCAGAGAGTGTTAGAAGGAGAGGGATAGAGAGTGAGGGAGGGAGAGGTTAACATGTGTAGCAGTCATGTTTCAAATGGATTGAATCGTGTGGACAATTAAAATTCAATTTGCAGACAGGTTGGGTTTGAGCACTAAGCCCAATTGAATGTACATATGTGTATCTGTAAGATACATTTTTCGGTTTCAGCTTTTCAGTTGCACTTTAAAGTTGAAACCGGCAGTGAGGCGAAATTTAAAGCTGCGTAGGCAGACAAGATTGAGTTATTATTTGGCTGCGCATCTGTGGCCCGTTTAACAGCTCATTTAGCGGCAAGTATCTTGTATCTTGCAGATACGCGCGCTGCGCAGCGCTGCTGCGTTGTGCCCACTTGCCGTTCTGCGGCGCATAAATTATATTTCGCGTAAATTTATGAGTTATGCCAAGACGTTGACTTTTTTTTTGCCAAAGGATTAACGTGCGTAAATAAAAACGCAGAAAAAATAATGAACTTGCCGCTCGTTCGTTGTTTAAATTTGAATTTCAGCTGCACGCAGCGTTGCATGCACTTGTTGCGCTTGCCACACACACACACACACACACACAAACTCACGCATTTATGCGTTTGCTAATAATTTAAACAAATTTACCTAAAAACAAAAAAAAATGTTGACACTTTAGACAACACTCGCCTTGGCTCTAACTAACCAAACAAAGGTGTGTAGAGTGTTTGTGTGCGTGTGTGTCTGTGTGTATGTGTGTGTGTGTGTTGCTTAACCCTATAGGCCTCTATGGATGTCATAAGTGCCGGCTGGCTGGCTGGCTGGCTGGCTGGCTGGCTGGCTGGCTGGTTGGTTGGTTGGCTGACTGTTGTTTTCTGTTTGATTCGTTGTTGTTTTTCTTCTCTTTGACGCTCTTTTATTTGGTTATAATTAAAGCTTTTGGCGGCGCTTTTGTTGTTGCTAGAATTAACGCATTGGCTACGTCTGCTTTCAACGTCTTTAATTCAACTCGAAATGATTTGTTTACATTGGGGCTCTGTGTGGATTTTTGATTCCAAAAATTTGTTATTAAATTTCTCTAAGACCCAGCTCAACGCCAGTTTATAGCACGAGACTTATAACTGTTTCACATTTGTGGAGCTGGAGCTAAAGCGAAAACTAAATTGAGTCACAAGCGATTATCTTTAGTTTGCGGCAACTTTAAGTTGAAGCTGCCAGTGGCAGGCAGTAGTCCGCTGATAAGCTTTTGTCGACCCACTCACTACACTACACTGTTGGGGGATTTAGTTTTGAGTCTATAGCTATATATACTAGTATATAGCAAGTTGCTCTTTAATCCACTGACACTCGTAGGCAGCTTTGCTCAAACAAATCTCTGGAGCTTGTTGACTGCCACTTGGAGGCAAGACAAACAAAGTTGAAGTTTTCTCTCTGCACAGAGTTCTCCATTCGCATTAAATATTTTCTTTATTTATTTCGTTTTTGTTGTTGGCATTCAGCTGCATTTTATTCCAGTTTACTGCTCTGCCCTGACTTACCCGCTGTTTATATTTTATATTTTTACTCCAATTTAAACAAGCACTCGACTTTTTTGCTGCTACTGTTGTTGTTGTTGATGTCGCTGGTATTTTTGGCAAGTCACGCGCTTTGCTTTTAATTTTAATTAAAATAAATCTAATTACAAAGTATAATTGGGCTTATAGCTTGTGCCTTTTGCTCTTGATTCTCACACAAAATTCCATAGATTTCAATATTTTTGCATTTAATCACATTTATTTATTAACACGTGTCGTTGTTGTTGCTCTGTTGCATTTATTTTATTTTATTTTATTAGCTTGCACAATTATAATTTCCGCTGCGATATATTCCATCATTCACATTTCACGTTCAATATTGTTTCGTATTCATTCCAATTCGTATTTATTCGAATCACACGCGAGACGCACACGTCCGTTTGCGGCGACTGCGAGTCAAAAACTAAATTTACTAACGCAAGCATATTCTTGTCCAACCCATAGACACACACACACACACAGAAGTGAATCAACACGCACAGCCGCGAAGCGAACTCACCACCGTGGCGGCTCTCTCTCTCTCTCTCTCTTTTAGTCTTTGACGCTCTTTCAATTCGTTTTGAGTCTCGGCTTGCTTGCATGGACATGTACGGGCAAGTTGCAACATGCAACATTTCGTCTAACAGTTGTACCTCAACGCTGCTGCCACACGCTCTCGCTCTCTCTCTAGCAGTGCCTGTGTGAGCTGCGTCGGCTAAATCTTTAACGTACATTTTATTGCATTTTTTGACTAGGCTGCAGTTTTTTTTATTGGATGTTTTTAGATTATATTTTTGAGTATGTACAATTGATTAACATAAAAAGTTGCAGTCTAGACAATTAATAAAAAATAAATAACGGGAGCTTAGGTTCTTAACCCTACCCTGGAAATTGTTCACCTAATTACAAACGAAATAAAATTCAATTGTATTCGAAGTCATGATTCTATTTAAAAATTTTCATAACATTTAGTAACCGCTAGTATTTCTATTTTTAACCTACTCAATTATTATAATTAAATATGATTAATTTAAATAAATAATCGTAATTGTAGTAATCGCAGCTTTGTTTTTAAAGTATTATGTTTTTATATTATAAGCTTTGCCTCTGACGCCAACGCTATTGGGATTTCAGCTGTTGCCAATTTTTTGAAGTCTTCTCAGTCGTATTGTAATTTAAATTGAGAACTAAAGTCAAATGTCTACCTGATATGTGGGAGCTGCTGCAATTATAAAAGTTGCATATGCGGAACAGACTGTGAAATTGACAGGCAGCTATTGATAATTGTGAAATAGCCACGGATACATCAGTTATTGCGCATTGGCAAACACACAAATAACAGAACACAACTGTTTAAAATGAAATCCCTGGCTGGGCATTTGGATAAATACCGGCGCAATAGCAAAACAGACAGCAACAAAGCGCGTCATCAAGCCAATGACGAATATGCAACAGTAATAACAACAACAACAACAAGAGCATCAGAAGCATCCCACAATATGATGATCAAGGTCAATGTCTCGGAGTGCGCTTTTCCCCCGGCTTTTATGTTTTATTTTTTGTCGAGTTGCTGTTTTTCTTCTTCTGTTTGCAGCATGTAACATTTTAAGAGCAATAATAACAACAACAGCAACAAGAAAAATTCTGAAAGGAAAGTGGGGCGCAGCCGACATTACGATGCCCCATACGTAAGCAAGTTAACATTTTATTATAAGTAAAATAAATGTATAAAATAATAAAAAATATTGAGCGGGAATCGAAGCCACATTTGCTTATCAATTCAATCTGTGAGCTGTGAGTTTCTTAAGAAAACTGCAGACCAACTTAACGCTTTATAGCCACATATCAACTGAAATCTTTTGGTTGCTTCGAAATTAACTTTTTAAATATATTAAACATTAAATTCACAAAATGAATAAATAAATAACTCATAAGACCTGCTGTAAATTTTGTACAGGGTCAATCAAACCCACCACAAACAGAGAACTCAAAGAGCGGCAACTGTGGTGAGTATTTATTTTGCTTAGCAACATTTGTGTTGCTGAGCGGCGCTTGTTGACGAAACATGTTGCTGGCCACAATTGTTTACGCATTTTTTTCGCACCTATCAGGCGCGCTCGTTGCGCTTGCATTAGTCAATTCTGTTTACATTCTACTTTCACCTTCTGCACTACTTTGGGGCCGTGATTTGTTTATCAACATTTTTGCCTCGACGCCTGTTTATTTTCAATGCAATTCGAATCTCAGGCACGTTGAAAGCAAACAAAGTGCATGCATTGGGAATGGGAATGGAGCTCATCTCTACACATTGTTTCAAAAATTCTTAATAAATTGTTTGGCTGTCGACAGGAACAATAACAAATCGCTTAGTCAAAGCCGCGAACTCTTGAAAAGGGATCGACCCCCAGATAATCCCCACCCCACCCCAGTCCACCCAGTCAGCCGGATCGAGGCGTCCGAGGTTTGTGGTCTGCCCCGAACTCATTAGGCGCGTCAAGTGAAATGTTTGTTGGTGCTGCTGCTGCTGCTGATGTTGCCACATGTAGCGCCTTCTACTATTGTGGGGGGCAGCCGAAACACATTAGCAGCTCATCTGATGCAACATGGCCGCAAATTAAAGGCGCATTAGTGGCCCGGAGGCGTAAGCAGTCGGAAGGCGTGCCAGCGCACAAAATGAAAAGTCAACGAAAGTGGAGCAGCATCTTAAGGATGTACAAGAAAATAAAAATTTTAAAGACAAGCTTTGTCAAACATTTAAATTAGATTTTTAAAGCCGTACACAAAAAGGACAAGCGTAGATACAGATACAAAATGTTTGCCATAAATGGATGCGCATATATTTGGGAGCTAAAGTTTTTGGACTGAAAGTTACAAATCTCGCTCGGTTAGCTAATTAGTCATTCAGTTGTCCTTTTCATGCGGCGCTGGCTCCTTAATGTTCCCACACACACACACACGCACACACACGTACGCACACACGCAAGCGAGGGGCAGCTGAAGGCAAGACTCGTGCTTTGCAGTTATAATAATTAATAATTCCAGGGATAATCCGCATGTTTGTCAAAGTGATATGACCCAAAAAATGTTTGCGAAACTCACTCACCTAGCAAAAGATACACAACACACACACACGCGTACACATACAGATGCAGCTACATTCAAATCTAAATCTGTGAGTGTCGCCTGGCCCAAAAATAAGCCAAAATATTTCAGCTCGTTGCCATTCAAATACCCAGACAACAACAGCACCAACAACAATCACGAACATCTGCATAAATACTTATGGAAAATATTGCTTTGGGGCAAGCTCACGTATGTGTGCATACATATACATACATATATATTATATATAAATATGAAGTTGCAGGTCTTTGTTGCTGCTTACAATAGGCGCATTTAAATATCTATAGAATGCAGAGGCCTGCATATCATTTGTCAGTTGCTATTGCAGCTGTAATTAATATAGAAAAAAATTAGACTATAGTTAGTCACTCAACCTCGCTTGCTTCATTTATTTAAATTGCATTCGAGTTCACCTTTAATTTGCGTACTCTCAAGTTCAGCCAAGCCACACAACTGTAGATTATCTGTCCGTGTTTATTGCAGAGCGATAACGATTGTCATGCTCCAGTCTTGCACATCCTCTGGATGTTATATATGTTATATATAGGCATGTGCCAATTTCAAGTGCAATTATAATTTTTGTTTGTCATGCAAAAGCGACAACAAAAGCAAAAACAATTGAATGAGCCACCCAGCGTCAAAATGAAAATACAAACAGCACAAACTGTTGTCTGTGTGCTGGGAGGGGGAGTGGGTAAGACAGGTGTGTGTGTGTGTTTGGGGAGTAGTGTGAATGTGTCACGCCCACAATCAAAGTGGGTCACACTTACACAACTGTAACTGTAACAATTTGCATATGCATGAGTATGCGTGTGTGTGTGTGTTCTGTGTTGGTGTCCTTTGAGGCACACCCTCCTAGGTGCCTAACCTGGCGCCCACTCAGTTGGCAGCCTGGCATAAGCACGGCATGACTTTACAGTTTTACAACCTTTTCTAATAAATTTCGCAGCCCCAAGAAGCGGCCAGCAGCATTGCTGGCCAAACTGAAATATGCAGAGTCACCAGTGAGCAGCAGGATATGGCCAGGATATATGCACATGCCGTAAATATACACACACACACACACACACACATACAATTGCAGGTATATGTATTCCATATATAAATGTGTTTGCCATAAATCAGCGCCCATCTGTGTGATGCGCCTGGCGAGTCAAGAGTCGAGAGAGCTTTTCCGGAGCGCATTGTCCTTGCGTAGTGTGTGCGAGTCCATGGCTGTGTTTTGCAGTTTTTAGCATGCAAACGTATTTGCCAATGCTTTTTTCCTGTATTATATATATGTGTGTTGCATATTCCTTTGTCATGCCGGCATTATTCTAATATCCATGTGGCGTGTTTTCAGCTTTTACTTGCTTTCGGCTTGATCCGGCGACCTTTGTGCCCAAGATATGGCTCCGTGTGCCTCATTTGCATATTGTGCAGCAATTGCCTCGCTAAGCTCCGACCGTGCCACCCACTTGGCACACATTCGGTGGCAACAGTCGCTCTTGTGGTCGTAATTAAAGGTGTTAATGCTGTTGATAATTACACACGCTACAGCCAAAGCCTCGCCAAAACTTTTGCCAACGCCACATGCCACTGCCACTGCCACTGCCACAGGGCTGCCTGCTAGGGCTATCGCGTTGACCATAAATTTGTGGCCTTTGGCTAAAGCGCATGCAGGCATATTTTACGCCTGTAAGTAGTCGCTATTTATGGCCAATGCAAGAGACAATAATACTCTACATAATGCCCACTCAGTGGGTCACCAAAAGAGAGAAGGACACAAAACAGAGAGCGCAAGCAGGAAAAAATGTTAATACTGCAAGGATACGAGCTGAGTTGTGCGAATGGTGCAGTAAGCTCAACGAATGAATATTGTTAAATATTTAAGTAAATATTATTTGTTTGTGCAAACTTGCTTCGATTTGCAATTAGCACAGCGAGTCCTTGAGCCCAGCTTGGGCTTTGCTCCACCCCCTGATGAGCTGCTGGCACTTGCCCACAAAACTATTTACAGTTCATTGGCCGCGGCCTGGACCTTGCACTGCCTCTGGGCGGGCAGCAGCATATGAAATTACAAGCGAAAACACTGTTGCCAGCAACAACAACTAATACAACAACAACAACAACAACAACAACAACAACAGCAATGCGAGCCCATTACACGCAGTCATGTAAACTAATTTAAAAGGCCGCTGCTGCTCAAAAGGCAACCCACAAAATCACCACCGACCAAGAAAATAAAATAACAATGCGACTTGGGGGACAGCGTGTCCTTGGTGTGGGCGTAGGGTTACTCTAGCTACTCTGTCAGGGTTGACTTTGCTAATGAAGAAAAAGCAGCTGTCAGCTGTGCATTACAAGGCCGGCAAAGATATTGCAAAAACTACGAAATTCAATCACTCCTTCCTCCCCAGGAAAAATCGAAAACCCACCACTATTAAGGGCAACCCACTGGCTCCAGCTCCAATACGCTCGCACGCGACCCATTGCAGGTCGAAGGCGTTAATGCACATTTGTCCATATCGCCGCAGCATAAGGGGAAAACAATAACAACGGGCAACGGGCAACAGGCGTTGCCGTTAGCGTAGTGAAAGGAGCTGCTTCTGGTATGAAATTGGTAACAAGTGTCAAGAGCGAGAAAAAAATAGAGTGCGCCGAGCAAAGAGAATTTATGTAACTGCCCAACAATCTGCAAAAAAAAGGGACTACAACATCAATGAAGAAAAATGTTGCAGTAGCAACAGAGAAAAGATTTCATCCATTTATTTTTGGACTAACCAAAGTCTCAATACGCTTTACAGACAAAAGTTGCCTAGAAAAAATATCTTAGCTTAAAGCTTATTGATAGCTAATCAAAATTTTCTGAGCAAATTCTATTTTTCCAAGGAAATTTAGACTGTTTCTATTAAGCAACTCTATGTACCTTTGGCAGTTAGGGTATGAAATTTAAGGTGTGGGGTGTAATGAAAAAAGTCACAGGAAAATCAATTGAAAGCAAATTATAGTTGCTGCACTAGGATAAGCCCTGACACGCCTCCCTCAACCTCTTGCCTGAGTTATGGACAGTTTTCTTTTCCTTTCTTTTTTTTTGCTGATGTTGGCTCAAGTGAAGTCAAAACGTTTTAGCAGCACTTTTTGGGTCAATTTGCCACTGCAACAAGCAAGACAAGAAATCAACCCCAGCACCCCACGCGCCCGCCTCCAGTACAGCCCCGCACAGGCGAACAAAAGAACAAGAAATAATGTGGAGAGTCTAAGAAATTGAGCTGAAATCTGATGATGAGCTGCATTTGTAATTATGCCAGGCAATTAAACGATTAAGGAAAGCGCCAAATGGGGAGGCAAGTGGGCGTTGGCCATGTCAATGATCTATGGAGCAAACTCAGCATAGAACAGCGCACATTAAGTTATTGAGCTCAAGCAAGAATATTTAAAAACTAAATAAAGTAATTATTGCTGCAGCATTTGTTGCCAACTTTTAAATATTAGTTATTGTGTAATGCTTTTGATGCGGTTGGTGCAAGCCGATTGCTTGGTATGCAGGACTCCTGTCCAGTGCTGGGAGGTAAGCTGCTCCCACAACGTTTTCAAGACTGTCAGACAGCCAAAGTATTGAGGAGAGAGGGAGGGAGCAGAACATTACAAGCCGAAAAGTCCAGAGTTTTTTGGTAAAAAGGATCAAGCGCAAACTTTCATTTATGTGCAACGCACGGTCATAAAACTTTCTGGCCAGACCGTAAAGGCGGAAGTTTTGAAAGTGCGAGTGTTTGTTTGTTGTTTCTGTTGTTGTTGTTGTTGTCTCTCACACGGCTGAGAGCATGAGAAGCTGCTGCAGCTGCAGCTGGCAAACATATTCGGCAATGCGGAAACGGAAATATTCGCACCATACCGAGAACAACAACAGCAACTAACAGTGGCAACAATAAGAACTTTGGGCCATTTCAACGACTGACAACAACCCCCCACGCCCCTCCATTGCAAAACCCTCAATCAGCAACCCGATGCTCGACCACTCACACAGTTTGTCAGGACTTTTGCAGGTTTTGTCAGTCCTCACTGTTTCTGTTGTTGCTCTTGTTGCTGCTGTTGTTGTTATTATCCTCTTCAGCACTAGAAGTCTGTCCCACACTATCCACTGTGCGCTGAGATTGCTCCACGCTTCGCTACGCTTCTCATCTCGTATCATTTCTATTCGTACATATTTTCTAAATGCATTTTTGTTGTTCAATTTGAAACTGCGTCTGCAATTTTATTTGCAGTTTCCCTTTTTGGCCACCCATAACCAGATTTTCCTCTTTTTATGCTTACATTTCTCTCTCTGGTTTTTCTTTACTCTTATTTGGCCGCATTGGAAATGCGATAAGCAAAGTTTTTCAGGCACGGCTTGCGGTTGGAATTGTTAGATATTCGAATCTAATTAGGATATAATGACAGTTTTTTCGCTCAACTCCTGCTGTGTATATATATATGTATGTGTGTGTGTGTGTGTGTGTGTGTTTTATCTCAATTTGTGACAAAGTAGAAGCTGCACAATAGCAAGGATTTCTGCATTAAATGCTAAAACACTTTAACTTTGACTATGCTGACTGACTACGCTTGCCTTCAACTGAAGCATCCTTTTGAGGCATCCTTGCATTGTCATTCAAGTGGTATGCAAATTTTTTTCTGAACAAACTTTTTGCTTAACAATTACATATTTTGCTCGAACCTTTCTTCAGGCATTCAAAAATTAAGGCACAAAAAGAAGAAAATGTCTGCCTGTGCCATCAATAAAATGCAAAAACTTGGCCAAGAATATGCTGAATGTTCCTCGCTTGCCGGCCAAGGGGACAAGTGTCGCACTTTACCAAATGGGACTGCCTGCTGAGAGACTCTCCCACTCTCCCAATCTTCTACGTTTTCCACTCTGCCACTCTCAGCGCAATTGCTGCTCTTCATTTGCGCCTTGGGCCTTGGCTCGGGGGCTACAAAAAATTGAATAATTTAATTAGAAATTGCCACTGCTGTCACATTGGACAACAAAAGCGCGGCAAATTGGCTGCCAAGTGGCACTGCGTCCAAAACGAGTTGCTGCCGCTGCTGCTGCTGCTGCTGCTGTCGCTTGTGTTGCTCGCGTTGCTGTTGCTGCGGCTGTGGCTGTTGCTGTTGCTGTTGCTGTGACTGACGCCTGCAAAAATTCGCATCGCTCAGTTACAAGCGCAAGAGGTGGCAAAAATTGGCGAATACAAAAAATAAAAGTATGACAGCTGCTCTGACTATGGCTGGCTCGATGGGTTGGGGTGGGAGAGGGGGAGGTTGGCGACTGAATGGGGTAAATGCAAACACTCAGTGTGAGAGTAGCGCAGTTTAATTAAATTTGGAACATTTTCTGCCAAGCACTTATGCGTACATTGTCGGCTACTTGTGGAGCGCTCAATGAAATGAAGCAAGGAAAAGAAATTGCAGCAAATTGCTTAATTGAGAAATTATGAGCGCACATCAAAGCGCTGCGAAGTGTTATCAATGATATGGCAACTGCTAAATATAAATTGCCCAGCCAAGGAGTCGCTTCGAGTCTTCAAAAGCAAACTCAATTAATCCGATTAATGTTTTGCCTTAAGTCGTGGCAAGTTATGCGACCTACATACATTGATTAGCACCTTTACCAATAATTAAGCCATATTCCAGGACCGACATCTACAAATGTGTCTCATTAGGCGACCTTATCAAGCTGCCGCTCTTAATCCTTAGAAAGAAAAGTAGCCTATTAAACGGCAGTTCATTGCTGTCGGCTTTGTCATCGGTCTGGTTGGGGGGGGTTGTCGGCTAGCTCAAAAGGTCAATAAACAATCAACTTGCATTGATTTGCTGCTGCTGCTGCCGCTGCTGCTGCCAACAGTCAGACCAACAACAATTAAGCCAACAATTCAGAGTTAGCCAAGAAATTATGGTGTCACCACAGCAAAGGTGACACTCACAGTTCAATCGATAGTCCCCATCTCGCTCTCTCACTCTCATTCTCATTCTCATTCTGGTTGCCACTGCTGCTGCTGCTGCTTAGTGTGCTGACAAATGATAGCACAATAATAGAGAAAAAACTGCTGATTTGCTAGAATTGTATATAATCCTTTAACCTGCCGCCAGTTTTAGTCTCTCTATCTCACTCTCTGTTTTGTTTTGGGTCAAAGCACGCCGCTCGTGAGTCGCCAGTTGAGCCAAATAATGGAGACGATTGAGACATTGTTTCAATGCCGTGGCAGTGCGGCGTTTATCACAGGTGACAACAGCCAGCCAGCCAGCCAGACAGAAAGACAGACAGGCCGACCGACCGACCGACAGCCTGCTGACAGTGACTCGACATAGGCTACAGGTAGTAGATAAGCGCTGGGCCCACAATGGCCGCCTCAAAGGACACTTTCACGTCCGAGCGCACAATGGGCACCCCAAGGCATAAAGCAAACCATTGTGCAATTGGCACAATTAAACACTGCGGCGGCAACTGTGGCAAGCATTTTCACTATCTAACTGAGGCTTTTGAGGTTTCTGCAGAAATTCGACCTTAGCCCCGTTTCAATATATAGTGTGTTAGATAAGTTTTTGCCTTTGATTTTTCGGGCTTAGCGGCGGCTCCAGTTCAAAGCAGAAATTGTTGCCAATTGTTTGATTGTTTGACACAAATGTTTATGCTTGACTGCGAAACAAATAACAAACAGAGCTGTGGACAAGTTTTAAAGCAGCGGCATTAGTTGAATCAACAAAATCTCTCAGTGTGCGAGAGATTGTGTGTGTGTGTGTGTGTGTGTCCTGGGAAGCAGGACCTATTGCTTAAAACGTGGTTTCTCTTTTGGAAAAACCACGCACAGCTTAAACCACTGCGCTGTCGTCGTGTGAAATGCAAAACTCGCGTCAAAAAATGCGCCAAGAAATAATTAAAATTGATGTGCCCGGCGCCCGAGTGGCCAAAGGACGTGGACGTGGCAGCAGCCGCCAAATATTTTGACAGACATTTTCAAAACTAAAACACCGCATGCCACGTGCAGACCACAGAGCAACCAACTCAGAGCGTACCCAGCCTCAGCCTCAGCCTCTCAAGCCAACCAGCAGTATGTGCTTTGCCAAAGCTGCTCACTTGTTACATAATTTGATTAAAGTTGCCATGCAGCGACCAACAACAGCAACAGGAAAAACAACAACAATATGAACCATATGGACCACGAGAGCAACGCTAACTAAAGAGCTGGAGTATCAAAGGCATTTGGTTGCCTTTGCATATTTTGCCGCCTTTGAGAATTTCTCGCTCGCTGCTGAATTTTCACGTTACAACGCCTGACATTGGCATGCGCGTAGGTAAACGCAGGTTACTATAAAATTACTGACATATAAAGCTATTTATAGTTAGCTAGACGAAGGGAACGATACAATTGCTCACTTACTCACACTGGACATTTAAGGGAAATGTGAGGCAAGTTCTAATTCCGAAAAAGTACAATATGAATCGAATCGGGTTTTACGGAAGTTTTCATTCTTTTATTTTATCATAATTTTTATATAATTCTAAGTTCAGAAATTTGTTAATGCGAATACATATCATTCATATTCATACATGTATGATGCATATTAATATATTAAGAAGTAACGATGAGTTCCATGAAACCCACATGATGTAAGGCTTAGATTTGAATAATTGCTCTGAAATTTCATATTGAAAAATAATTTTTAAGCAATCACTTAACTTTTATAAGCCCCTAGAGACATAGAATTGAGGGCAAGTCCCAGCAGAGTTGTTTGCCAAAAAAAACTGGAGATTTGAATACTTTTGATAACAAAAAAAATTAATAAGAAGCAAGCATATTTAATTTATAACGAATTCAAATTGACTATAAAGTCAGCGAATTGTGCACATTGTTGGTTGGCTGCTCTATGGTAAATCGCATATTTAAATATAGATTCATAGCCACAGTCCGCAAATGGTTTATGATGCTGCTGTAACGCTATTTGCACGCCTCTTGACTGCCACGCCCACGACGACCTTGTCACCGCAACGGCACCGCAACGAATTAATGGCTGAAAATTTCAAATTTCACACACACCCACCCATCCCAGTGCTGACTGACTGACTGACTGGGCTGGCCAGTCGTCAAAGTGACTGCACAGCGAGCGGTCAGCGGGAACCTCAGGACATGCTGAATGTCCTTGGTATGCACACACAGTGGGCACTTACCTGTAAAGCGCAGCGCTTGGAAACAAAAATATGTTCGCACATTATCGACGGTCGACCAACGCCATTAGCAGCATATTAGGCGCGCTGTTAGTTGGAACACCACAGGGCCAGCACACAGATTCCAACCTCAACCTAGCCACCAGCCCCAGCTGAGCATGGCCTATGCAATTGCCCACATATAATTTAAGCAAGCATAGCTAACTAAACTAATTGAGTTGTAGAACCTTTCACTCTCCCAGTCTCCAAGCATGTTGGTAGCATAGCCAACTGAACACGCAAGACGCCTGAGGCCGCAGCTAAGCGTAAAGTAAGCAATTAAATTTATAAAATTAGCTCGCATTAAAAAGTATGGCAGCTGTAAAATGCTGAGCAGAGTCTTCGAGTTGTGTCTTGATAGCAGAAAATCCAACCAAGATCGTTGCTCGAATCGATCACAATGCACGCTTTAACGACTAATTATAGCCGGACTGGACTCTATGCCACAAAACTCTTGTTGCACGTCACGCTATGATGAGTTGTCATAAAATCGTCAGTGTCAGCGACTTTTACGGAATTCTGAGCCCAAGCCCAGACAACAGCAACGCAGTGTCAAAGTTGAGAGACAGACGTGTCGTAATTGATTTTTATGGTCTTTGTCATTGTTGCCCGCGTTGTCCTCGGCGCAAACGCAGCGGCTGTAAATCTTCGGCAGAATCCAGAGAAGACGCAGTGGGAGCTGCTGTTGATCTACGGTTGGACTTGGCAATTTGCAAACTCAACACATTTATGACCTTGAGCTATGGCCTTGGCATGCAGCATGCTGTGCCCAAAACGGCCAACAGTCTGTCTTGTAAGTATGATATCACATGGCGCAGATTGTGGGTAGTTCAGTTGGTAAATTGGTTGGATCGGTTCCAGCTTCAAATTTACAGCTTTCTTATTATTTTGACTTATTGCAAGATTAAGCTGGCATTAATATCAATTTTAGTGCAAAGACCCACGCACAACAAACTCCTCAAATCCGCCATTAATTGACTTAATTGCGTGCAAGCCTCACTCCTCCCTCAATCACACTTTAACTCTCTTTTTCTCTCTCTGTTTGCCTAACGTTCTAATAGACAATCAAACAAAACATTAGAAAGCGCGCGCAGGCTAGAAATATTAAAAATTAACCACAAAAAATAATTTCCCATAAATTCTCGTTAACTTGACTCCGCTGCCTTCGTCTCCCCCGTGCAATTTTGTTGTTAGCGCTTCACGCTGCCTAATTAAAAGCAAACAGCGTGTTGTCTCTCAGCCTTGCTGATGATCACACGCCGTGCGGGGGGATATTAATATTGATAACAGCTTCTCCGCTAGTCGAACTCTCTCTCTCTCTCTCTGAGCATTGGCGGCTCATCATACAATTTGTCCCATAATCAAATATCATTTGTTAATGTCAAGCCTAGACTTGGGGGAGGAGCAGCAGCCAGTCTGCGGGCTCTTGTTCTCGCTCTCGCTCTCACTCGCGCTGTGTGGCAGCAACTGTAACTTAATATGCATTTTAAATGCATGCGTAAACATTGATAGCATATTGATGTTGATGAGGTTGTTGCAACTGCCACTGACCGCTGCCACTGATAAGCTTCAGATTCGGCCTCAAAACTCGCCTGCGCTGCTGGCTGCAAATGAAACGCAACGCCCTTAATTAAATATTTTTTCTTTAGCATATTTAGTTTCCTTCCACATTGTGCCCTGTGCCTGCAACATTAACTGCGATCGCACGTTGCGCTGTTGCAGTTGCAGTTGCAGCGGCAGCAGGGGCAGCGTTGAGCGGAGGCATCGCTGGCCTGGCGTCTTTAATGTCTCAATTTGGCAACGTGGATGTGTGGGTAAATGTCTTCATAAAAACAACGCAGCAGACAAACGCGTTAAATGAGCGATCGTTAAAAGGAATCGCAAATTTGGTTGCATGCCTCGCTGCCAGAGCACGGAAGGCCAAGAGCAAGAGCAAGAGCAGGGTTTGGGTTTTCTTTGGGGTGCCCAAGGGCAGTCAGTTGCATAGTGGAGCCAAGCCAAGTGGCAAGCAGCACGCTTACAAGCTTGCCCCATTCTTGCCGATCTTGCAACACTGTGCGGACATTCATCATTGCAGTTGCAACAAGCCGGCGGAGGCAGCCACAAACAAAAACAAAAGCCCCCACACAGCACACGACTCCAACGAAGACGTCACGAAGCAATAAAACGAAAACAACAAAAACTCAACACTGGTTCAGAGTTTTTATTTCTTATTTTTTTTTGACTGGAAGTGATGCTGCTGCTGTTGTTGTTATTGTTGTTGCTGCTGCTGCTGCTGCTGATCTTATCGGCAATTTGTCATGCAAAAATTTACTGCCGCTGTGGGAGCGAGTGAGAGGGCAGCAGGTTTGTTTATAATAAAAGTTGCTGTTGTGGCAGCTTCAAAGCATTCGCACAGGATGTGCGTTGCTTCTTCTTCTTCTTCTTCTCTCGTTTGCGGTACTCATTTTATTTTTTTAGGCTGCCGAGCTGCCGCCCGATCAACTCGCAACAAAATGTGTCGATTAATGCGCTCCAGATGCTCCGGCAGCACTCATCAGACAACGATGACGACAAACGGCGACTGGAATGTGCCTTTGATTTGTGGCCCAGCACGCCGAGTGCTGCTGCAAGTTTCACTTTTTTTGTTTTGGTGGGTGCTTTGGTTTTTGCTTTTGCACCATATAGGGGCAAGCGTTGGAGAGGCGGCCTGACACTGATGAATGTCAGTCGTTTGTCAAAACTCCAATGGCAAATGTATGACGAGTGCGGGAGACGGAGGGGGCACACACACAAATGAATGAAGTGAACCCAGTTCAGCAGCAGCACTTGGGGCCCAACTTGGGGGCAACGTGTCAATGAATGCCACCGGCAACGACAGCACACCTAAGGGAATGCGTAATTGTGCAACAGCTTAGCTGCCACAACAAGTCTAAATCTAAATGTATATTGAAATCCAGCAATGGATTAGCTGGGAACCACTCGAGTCAAGTCAACTGGGCTGTACCTGCTTTAAAACCGCATTATTAAACTATTAGTAAGTCGCAGGGCTGGCCATAGCGCACATCCCTGGCGCAGCAGCACTTGAGATGCGATTTCAAGTGCAGTTAGCCAAGTGGAAAATGCTTGAACAAAAGGCGAATAGGAAAACATTTTGCGCTGCTCAACGTCTGTCAGCAGCGACAGCAGTTGTTGAAATGAAATTGAAAATATATGTATTTAAAACACAATAAAGCATTTTTTATCTGCTTCGAACAAGACGAAAAAAGGTATAGAGTCATTAAGATAACAATCTGTTGCCCGAATTGAAAAACTAAACCAAAACTGTAACACGAATTGTCATTAAAAATGTGCCAGCCACAAAACAAAATAGAAAACAAAATATTTTAAATGGACAACATGTGTTCGAAAAGGATACAAGGCACAGCAGTTGGGCCGTGGACGAGGACGACGCCAAGGATATGTTTATGTTTAGCGGAATTTCAGCAGCAGCACATTTAACACAAATTTCTAATTGAGTGCTAAGAATTTTCAAAAAAAAACATGGTTTGAATAAATATTTTTTTATTATTATAATTTTTAGCAGCCGCAACAAAAGCCATTAAATTCTGCGCCCTACAGAATTTGCCATGACGAACCAAAAATCTGTGGATGATTGAGTGGCAAGTTGTTGCAAGCTGCAGGTAGCTGCGAGGCAAGCTGCTGCTGCTGCAGTTGCAGTTTACCTGCTGTGATTTGCGTGAACTGTGTGATGGGCTGATTGAGTGGTTCCTGCCCGAGGCCTTGGTACAGTTAGCTAGCTGTTTTACCGTTAACATTGCACTGCAATTAGCCGCGCCCAGCACAACTGCAACAAATGGTGGGCAACAAATGGAACCAATGCATTTTTGCAACCGCAGAAATCCATTTGCCACACTTAATAGTTCGCATACAGTATATCTCAATTTATATATGTATGTATTTCTATAGCTTACCTCAGCAGTGGACAGTTCTGGGCGGTCCCCGCCGAGCGAGCTGAAACTCAAGACCAAGACGCAATCGCTTGTCAACACAACGCCGCTGTCGATAGCATTCGGGGATTGATGGCTGTCACACACAAATTTGACATAACAAATGTCAGCTCCGCTTCCTGTGCCCAGTACAACGAACTTAGAGAGTCTCAGCAAGGGGAGGGTGGGGGTTGGTTGTATTGCAATCTGCTTCGGGCTTACCCAATGAAATGAAACTAATGTTTGTTTTCAATGATTTTTGTCAACTTGTTTGCGCCGTAAAAAACAAACTCAGCACACAAGGAAAACATATTCTGTTGGGGTTGTTAAAACATGTGTCCAGAGTTCTTGAGAACTGTTTGGTTGCGTTACGTAACAAATGACAAGGAATTCAACAGATTTTTAATGTAAATATAATTGTATAATTATATAATCTTTAGCAGCTGTGCCAAGCCAAGACATAAGTACACCATATACTCCTTGCAATGAAGGGGAAGCATAAGTATCTTTATGTACTTACTTGGGGATTCGAATGTGACAAACTGTCGCGGACTTAAGACCTGAGCTACAATATATCAAGCAAGTAAGAAATGCTACAACAGTTAAGACTTCAGGTTCGGGTTGGGAGTGAACGAGTATTTAAATTAATTTTGTTGTTACGAATTAAGGAACTGAGGCAGTGATCTCAGCTCAGCTCAGTCAGCTCAGCTCCAAGTGGAAATGAAGAAATAAAATCAAAACAAATTATGGCTGGCAGCAGCTGCCAAGCAACTGGCCACGCCCACGCCTGTCGCCCACAGGGCACATCTCATTCGTGTGCTAATCACACGAAATTCAGATGAAACCCAAGCTAAGGAACAGACACAAAGGATCAGCAACAAGCAACAAAAACTGGAGTTAGTTTGGCACCCCCTGCGGCTTTATCAGCGGCAGACGTATGATCGGACGGACGGACGGGCGGACTATCCGAATTAATTTCGAAACACTTCAAAGCAGACAGCGGACGGCGACGCCAACTACACAGCATATAAATTAATTAAATATGCCCAATCCGAAGCCGCAGCGCAGGCTCTAACTCACGCTCAGTTTGAGGCTCAGTTACAGTCTCGAGTCTTGAGTCGAAAAACAAAAAATATCCGGCTCCCTGGAGGCAGCGCAGGCACAAGCGCAGGCTCTGGTGCCTTGGCTTGGCATTGTTTGCGTCAAATTTTCAAATTTAGTTGTTAAACCCGAAAAACGAGACAGACAGCCAGCGAACAAGAAACCCAATAAACAACAAATATAAAAGCAAAAAAAACAAAAAAAAAAGAGGCCCAAAAGGCAGTCGAGTAATTATGGGTTATGCGATGGGTTATGCAATGGCAAAAGTGGCAGGAAAACTGCAAGCAAAAGGTTCGAGCAAAATTTAGACATTAGACGCCTGCACCACAAGCCTGACCAATGCCACTTATTGGCAATTGAAGTAAACGCTGATGCTGCTGCTGCTGCTGCTGCTGCTGTGGCAAGTAAGTAGCAGGTAGCAAGCACTACAAGTTGTTGGTGTTGTTGTTGTTGTTGCTGATGCTGATGCTGTTGGCTAACCTGTCATTAGCTGAGGCATGCAGACAGAAGCCTTCTGATTGCCACTGACTGGGCGCTGGGCGTTGTGGCAAGGCATTGAAATTGAGACATTTGCCACAGAACTTGCAGCAAACTCACAGTCAGTTGAGCATTTAGAATGCATAAGCATTCAAATAAATATGAATGCAACAAAAGCAACAAAGGCAACTGGCAACCGGCAACTGCCAAGTGGCATCAATTGTGGCAAATTGTCAAGCAAGTTGAAGGCATATTCAAAGTGCCACAAGTGCGAGTATTTTGCATGACAGCAGCGCTAAAAGCCAGACATCAAATTGAATGGCCCCAGAGCATAGAAGCAGCAGCCGTCAAGAGTCGGCAGAGAGCTGCGCGACTTTTTATGGCTGCAGCTAATAATGCAATTTGTGCTGTTGCCTGTTGCCGCAGAGAGAGCAATGCTGAGGGGGGTATGGGGGACATGGTCGCATCATTTGACAAGACATTTATGCGGCACTTGGCGGCGCTGCCAATGCTAAATTAGGCGCAACTGCGGCTGCAGCCAAAATGGCAGTTGGAACAAGCGTTTTGCATCATTTTTCGTGCACGCACAAATGCAATTATTCAGTTATGACAAACATTATATGTGATATATGCCGCTTGGAGTGGTGCGGCATGTGGCAAGAAAGCAACGTGTGGCAGCTCTGCCAATTATGAGCCCATTAGGCCATAACTTCAATTGCATATCATCGAGTTACACTTGCTGTGGCAAGTGGCAGTGGCAAGTGGCAAGTGGCAAGTGGCAATGGCCAACCACAAGAGCCAAAGCAATTGCAATAAATCCGATTGCAAATTTAATTACCAGCTAAAGGTTAAATCAATTATACAATTATGCAACCAAAAGTTGTTGCAACTGTTGTTGCAACAAACTGACCAGCATTGCGTCTGATTGTGGATTCAATATGTATTAATCTAATTGCCCAACTGTAAACTCAATAGATGCTAAATTTATTAAATACAATTTCAAACTCAATGCTGCATGCTACATGCTGCACTTGCAACGCTTCTCCCACACTGATTACCCTGCTTATGATCGATTGCCAGCGATCCACACATAACTCAAATCTACACTCACTAGCAGCAGCGCTCTCATATATCTTCGAACTTGTTTACAATATCCAATTACAAGCATTGTCGATACCCCCAAGCGTTGCTGGGAGCCCTCCCGAGGCGACTTCAGTCAGTCGCGGACCCATATAACAACTGTAACGACATGTCAACAACTCTCTTGACTGCATTTCAACGTAATTGCTACGAAAACGACATGAGAGTTGAGCCAAGACAAGACTTCACCTGACTACCATCTATAAATTATTGAGAGTTCCAGTTCGAGTTCGAGATCGCGTTCGAGTTCGAGCTGCTGGCTGCTGGCTGCACGTGGAGCAATTGGTGGATTGGGGATCGCATCGCGTGCTTGGGCCACTTGGCCTTTCGATCTCCCTCTCTCTCTCTCTCCCTCTCTCTACCTTGCTGTCTCTCGATCTCTCTATGCGCACATCTGACTTATCTGATCTCAACTAAGCAGAACTCGGCCTGTCTTATAGCCTGTCGTCTAAGCCTTGGCCTAAGGCTTATCAGCGCACATCTGGGCATCAATAATGTCTTTGTTTAGCCAGACGACGTCATGACAGCGAGTACCATTCCCATTCCCATTCCCATTCCCATTGCCAGTTGTGGAGCATCATCAAAATTCAGTGTTGACACTTGCCATAAAACTTGGCTTAGACTGTTGCTGGTTTCTGGGAATGAGTGCAACTCCTTGCCAGCTGCTGAAAGGGTGGTCAACATGTCAGACATAAATTATTGACTCAACGGGCTACGGGCCGTGTTCCCATTTCGATGACAGTTGTCAATGTTGCCCGGGTTGACTTGTTTGTTTACACGCGCTAATTTCTTGTTCTCATGATTTTTATTATTATTATTATTATTATTATTAGTAGTATTGTTGTTGTTGTTCGTGTTGTCTAGCTGCTGCTATTAATCGCTGCCGTCGCCGCTGTCCCATGTAAATTGCTTAGGCGCCTCATAGCTTTTTTTGCCCAATCGCGTGTACTCTGCTTTATTAATTCGGGGATTTGGGGAATTAGCTGATAGCTTGGAGAGTCCCAATTTCGTTCTGTTTATGCTTGTTATTTGTTTGCATTTGAAATGGACACGAAATGAATTCGCATATAAATATGCATATAGATTTGTGCCGCAAAAAAAAAAGCAGCGTCCTGGCATGTCCTGCTTATGACATGCGCTCACCAGGGAGCAGCACAAGCGTTGCGCTTGCAAAAAGAAGTTAATAAGTCCGGGGACCTGCAGCACAAAATTTTTGTAATCAAGCATAAAATGAAAGAAGCAAATGCCACAAAGAGACAATTGTCTTATCAAACTATCGATTTCTTGATAAAAACCCTTGCAGGACATGTTTATGACTTGCACTTCCTGGCGCCGGAGCATATTTCGGTTATTGACAAACCACCAAATAAAGAAAAGAAAGGAAAGGTATAAATATATTTCGAGAAAGCAACTGCTTAAATTGGATAAACAAGCGACATTTGCTACCGATCGAAGCGGACAATCGAAAACGTAACAAACGCCTCACTGATCGCTGCGATAAGCGAACTCAAACTAAAACTGAAACTGAAACCGAGTCGGAGTCGGAGTCTGAGTCAACTTCATTGAGGCGCTATGTAGGACGAGCGGAGGGTAGCCAGGAATTTATGACTTGTGTCACTTGCAGCAGCAGCAACTCGTAACTCAGAGGCGCGCAGCGTAGAGGGCCAACTTGAAATTCCACGTATGCGCGCTTGGAAATTAAGATACAAACATGCCTCAAGGAGCACAAGGAAGATTGCATCGCGCGCGCTCAGTGCGCAGGCACCGATGATGATTGCTTCCAAGCAGGCGATGCCACAAGCTTCGGACGACACTTGTGTGTGCCTCTCGCTCGAGATAAGTGCGTGGCGATAAGCGCGACAGTCGACAAGCAACAAACGACGACGACGACGACGACGACGTTACATTGAGTTGCGCCTGCGCGAAATACCTGGACACAGAAGCTGGCAGCATTTTGCTGCTTGCCACAGACAGACAGACAGAGAGATAGACATGCAACACACTCGACTCATTCCACGCAAGTTGCGCAAACAATTGCGCACTTAAGCGACTGCATGCAACGCACTTGGGATCCAAGGCGCCTCCAGCAGCAGTCGAAGAAGAAGAGACTACAGTGGGTAGCTGAGGAATTTGTAGAGCTCTTGAGTTAAATAATAGTTTTAACAAATGAAAAACATTCTCACAATTTTATTTGTTAATTAGCCTAAGCGATCTCTACACTTTAGTACAGACTAGATGCTACTGCATGGCCATTGTCATTGGTGAGGCGATAAGAGAGTATTCGAAAGGATTTTTAATTGCTTTCAAGTGCCCGCACTATTCAATCACAGCACACACATCAAGAGAGAGAGAGAGAGAGAGACTAAGTTGTTGACAGAGGCATGCCACTTAATGCTTGCCGCTTGGCTGCGGCACGTTCCGGCGCAAGAGATCGCCAGACAGCGAAAGCGATGCATATTAAGCACTTGCGCTAATCGCCGCCAGTATGCGATAATTATCATTACGTAACTAATTGCGGCGCTTATCTATCAGCTGCAAAGATCTTTCTCTCTCCCTCTCTTAATGTGGATTGTGGATTAGGGTGCATAGCAAATGAGCCCTCGGATGCGCTTTATGAATATCATCTATTAATTAAAATCGAAATACGCCCGCATATACAGGCAATTGCTAAAACGGATGCTCATCAAATATTGAATTGCAGATTGTCATCAAAACGCAATTCTAAGCGCAGAGCAACTAAAATCAAGTTTCATTTATTAATGCCAAACATTCAGCGCATAATTATGCAACTACTTATTATTTGCATAAAATGCACTCACGCACACACGCAGACACTCACACACACACATACGCGTTTGATAAATATTCAATTAGCTGCAGTGCACTGAAATAATCCAAAAATACTGAATGTAAAACCAAGCGATATGCTATATAATTATGCAAAACCATCGAATTATGCCTGAAAAATGAAGCGATTTCAAATTACAAATTAAATGAATGCAAGCTGCAATGCACAAATTAAAGACTCATTATGCCACAAAATAATGCAATACACACACACACACACACACACACACACACGAACACACTCTGCAGTATATGTGGCAGCCTCATCAAAGCTGCCGCTTGCCACTCGTCAAAAGTTGCTAATTACGTTATGTTTAGCATGCGCTTCCCGTCGTTAATTCTTTTACGTTTTTTCTTTACGTTTTTATTGGGCGTCGCAATGCAATTAAGTGCCAAAGCAAATGCTATATAAATGCCATATGCATCCAGATGGATGTGAACCAGCGGGTCTTTGAGCATGGCGCTAAAGGTTCTCACTGCATTCTCGCACCTCATCGCCTCAAAGCTGAGGTGTGAACTTGGTCTCAGGTCAAGCCATTGTTGCTCATAAGCTGCAGCATTGTTCTTTTATTGTTAAATAAAATAAAAAAAAAAAATTGTTGCTGACCAATTGACCCCGACGTGATTTGAACACGCAACCTTCTGATCTGGAGTCAGACGCGCTACCGTTGCGCCACGGAGTCTCTTGAACGTTGGGGAGCGAAGTAGTCCTCATCAAGTCAAGTGTTATTCTATAAATAGAACGAACTACTTTTGAATAGCAAGTATATTTATGCATATGTATTAGTAAAAAGTTAAATGATAAGATTACAAATTTATTTTAAATGCCACTTCAATCCACTTCAAATTTATAGCTAATATTTAAAATTATGCATTGAACAAAATCTCAATATATATATATATATAGGGCCATCGGCGAAATATAGTGAAACATATGTATGATGTCACCAAGACTGCAAAAAAGTCTGGAACAACTAAAAAATAACTAAGCGGTTCTGGTCTCACTCCCGAGCGAGACCAGATCGTCATAACACATACAGGTCATGTAGAATTAAATTAACCTATATGTAAGTATTTCTTTATTTATTAAAATTGTACGACAAATGTTCCTGAGATAAGATGAAAAAATTGATGCTTATATGCTGAAATTCTTATCTGCACTTTAGATTCATTGCCAAGTTTGAATATTATGCTTAAGCACTTGAAAAAGTCTTGGGTAGCAATTTCAGGGCAATAATATGAGTATCTTATCAAGAAATTGAATAAATCTCAAATTTATATAGTTTCATGCGTATTGTTTATTTATGTACACAGTGTACTTAATATATCTTCAACTTTCATGGCTAATCAACGAATTCAAGTGCGTAGTAAACTGGCAATATCTTTATGAGGCCTGCGACGCTTCAAGTTCATGAGCAACTTTAATGACTCAACAATCAAACAATCAAGGGATCTGTACAGAGCGTAGAGATATTCGAAACCCTTTGGAGGAATTCCATACGCACTTCTAACGATTACACTTTTTATGTGCACTCTTCAATCTTTACAATGCCCCAAAGGCACTGCTTTGCATACACTGCTTTGCATGATTAGTGCTGGCTAAGAAATTGAGGGAGGCAACATTAATTTTGTTAAATGATTGTAACTCTAAATCGCATAAGTGAACATATATGCTATATGTATATAGGCTTACTTATTTGTAGCATATTTTTAATTTCTTTTCGGTGGAAAGAAAAGTGCTCATAAAAGTCAAGGAGCGGCCATAAAGCGAGCGCGCCAATCCCTCGAAACCTGCCTCAGTCTCTTGTATTGTTGTGGCCAAAAGGTGTGAATTTCTCGAGCGCAGACGACGCGCGGCAATGAAAATGAGAATGGAAATGAAAATGAGCACTCCAGCAATGCATAATAAAATTATAAAATCAAATGTTTGTGCCATCTTTATGACTGTTCATAATGTTGTTCTTGTTGTTGCCCTGGCTTATGCTTAGTCTGCAACTGTGGTGGGGGCGGGCTCACTTTTGTTGCGCTTAACTTTTATGACAATCTCCAAGGAACGAGCCAAAGTTTTTATTTGATGCTCAGACGCATTAATCAGCCAGCTGGCGCACAGTTTGGGCTACACTGCCAAAATATTTGCCCCAGAGTCACTCGAGCAATTTAACAGAACGAATTCGTATCGATACTTATCGATAGCCCAGGCGCGCAGATCAGACTACTTCAAAGGCCACGCCACTTGAGCTCAAGTTGTATTTGAAGATCACATCAGGCAGTATGTCTCGGCATGTGGCAGACACATGTGTATCTGTATCTGTATCTGTGTGTGTGTGTGTGTGTGTGTCTGTGCAGGCAACCTAATGAAGCCATTAACAGCGCCTTATCTGTGCAGAAAGGACACCAAGTGGCATCCTTGGGCAACATTGCTACAAAAAGGTCTTTATCATACCTCCTTTGTTTTTCTCTCTTTCATTGGGCCTGCCTGCTTTGTTTGCAACAATTTTTAGGCAACTAATACGCCTAAATTAGATCAAGATCAGCTCGCGGCCCTAATAGTCAGCAGCAGCAGCAGCAGCAGCAGCAGCAGCAGCAGCGGCAGCAGCAGCGGCAGCAGCAGCTGTTCTTCCAGCGAACTGGGCAGCAACAGGATTCGGTAGACCAAACCTTCAAACACTCGAGGGACTCGGAGAGGGAGAGGAAGACTGCATGACTTAGTGGTTAGGCCAGCTATTAACTCAGCTCTGAACATTTGTCTGTGTTGTCGGCCGCTTTGCAAATGTCTTCATCACATCACACTGGGACTTTTGGCAAAAAGTGAAAATCATGATAGCACCTGATGTTGTAGTTGGTCATTAAGCAATTATCGAGGGCTGCAAATTTGACCGTTGTATATAATTTGGAGGCAGACTTAAATTTTGCCTCACACTCACACACTGCTTGCCACATGGGGAGCGCCATAATTCTGTGCTATAAATTTCATAAAAATATTTGCTATCCTGGGTGTTACAAGTATTGCAGCACTTGAGCACAAATGCTGCATCTAATGTGCCTCAGCTGCTGCAGCTAAACACTTTCCAAGCAATTGCAACAGCAGTGCAACAAGCTTACCACAAGTTGCAGCAAGGCGTCCTTGCTCTCACTCTCTCGCTCTCACTCAGAGTCGCACCCACACTTGGCATTCGCATCTATGTTTTATTGCTTCCGCGCACTTTCGCTGGCGTTGCCACACGCCCACTGCGAGACTTGAAGCAGAAGGCCGCATGTTGCATGCATATGTGAGAAAGTTGCCAGTGCGTTTAGCACTTGAAGGGACTATCCTGTGGTGTGGGCGGCTGGGGCTGGGGCTTGGGCGCTGTTGAGCTTAGAGACAGTTGCAGCCGCTTAAGCGGAAACAGCGAGCAATGTTGTAGTTGTTGCCGCTGTCGCAGTCGCAAAGCAGTCTTGCCACATTTTGGCGGTTGCTGCGAATGGTTTCCTGTCACATGCGTGGGCGACAGCCACTCCCCACCCTACAGCCCCATGCTCTCTATGAAAAAAATAAAAGCAACAGTAGCTACCAGCGCATCCTCTGCCAGGCACACAGGATACACGCAACTGTTCACTTTCGCTGCCAGCTAGGCTCCCTCTGTTTCTCTCTCTATGGCTCTCTCTCTCTCTCTCTCTCTCTGTTGCTCTTGTTGCATCTTACTTCTTTGCTGTGTAGTGGCATTGTCATTAAACTTTAACCAGCGCATCTGTCATTGCTAGCAGCAGCCACTGCGCGTGGCTTAAAGCCCCGCTAAATTTTAATTGCCCACATGAATTTACAGCGCTACCTAAAAAAGAAACCAAAGTGAGGACACACAAAAAAACAAAGAAAGGAAGCAAACTGTGCTGCAAATGTGGCAAGTGCTACTTTTTATTGCCGCCTCGTTTTTATGCAACCCACCCTGTCTGTGGTGCCCTGCCTTGGCCACAGTTTCCATATATCAAGAATTAATTAGCGTAATGCAGTGCAAGCGAGACGGCAATAGCCAAAGCGATTTTTTGCATTTGCGTGTGTCCAAGTGATCGTGAAAAGTTTTTGCCGCTTTGCAAATTTATCCGTCCCGTTCCTTTTTTTCGCTCACTGAGGCACTTTAAATATGCACAGCAAAGCAATTTACATGATGATGTGGAAGCATCGAATATGTGGCAGTTGCCACAATGCTTTAACGCTTGGAAAGCAAATGCGATTGCAAGTTTTAAAAGCCATTAAAAGCAACAAGCACTCAGCTAAAGTTGGGCGCAGCAAACGATTTAATACACTTTGACTAAACCGTTTCAGGTACTCTGTGCAGATTTTTACAGAATATACTTCACTTTAACGTAGACCTATGAGCTTTGCCAAATTAAAACTCTAATTTATGTTGTTTAATTAAAATATGTCAAACCAACATGATAAAATCTTTTTTTGGTTTTTCATAACTAATGCAAATACTGTTGAGTAGTTTGAGTATGAGTAGTTTTTTTATAGCTTTTAGAAATTTTCAAGTATATAATTTTTTTAAAATTATTTTAAATGATTTGTAGCTTTAAGTGTTGACTACATTTTTGGTACTTATAGTTTCTGAAATCTTGCTTTTACTGATATTTAGTCAAACGAACGAACAGACGGACATGGTCTAACCCAGGCTTAGTTTGTCTTGCTGATCAAGAATATATGTATACACTTTATGGAGTCGGCTTTAAGATAGTAGTTTCCATTTCGTATACCATATCGATGCTTGCATATTCGAAATGGTTGGTCACAGCTCTAGTTCTAATTTGCAAAATTATAAAACTTCTTCAAGGTTATTCTCCAGTTTTTTGAGCTCAACCCAATTGGACCTACCTGGCAAGCAAATATTTGCACCTCCGTCGCTTGGCTGGGAGAGCAGTTTTAACTTTTCTGCATGAATCCGACGTAGGTGTGAAGCCTCCCAAGCTCTGGTAAACTATGGAATTATACGCAGCTGTAAAATGTTATGACTTCTCTATTATATATACATGTGCTGTAAATCATTAAACAAGACCTATTGTCTAGCTATGCACATATATCCCAGGCCAAACAAGTTTAAGCATTCACCCCGGGCTGGTAATTCAAATTCAGCAGCACTCACTTTTCCACTTTTGGCCATTTGCACATTGCAGTGCATTAATTAAATTTTCGCCAAATTAAAAGCAGCTTGTTGGGTACAGTATACGCCCCTCAACACAACAACAACAACAACAACAACGAGAACAAGAGGCATGTTGTTGCTGCTGACAGGCAAACGAGCAGGTAAGCTGATGGAGTGCCAGCAGAGACAGGCGAGCGGTAGAGCAGTGGACGGGGGGAGGTCAGCGCAAATGCCTGAGGGCTCATGTCAGGGGCAGGGCGAAGCGCCATTTTGTTGCCAGCTGCATGTGGCAGGCGACAACAGGAACAGCAGCACAAGCAACAGCAACAGCAGCAACAGCAGCAGCGTCCACAGCCAAGGTGAGCAACAACAACAAAATTAAACAGCAGTGGCGACAACAACAAGAAAATGCTGGGAATCGCAAGCGGAAGAGAAAACCCAAAAAGCCAAAAGCGTTCAACCAACAACGCACAGTGTGAAATTTTAATGCACAAATTGTGCTGTGTGCATATGTGTTAGTGTGTGTGAGTGTGAGTGTGTGTGTTGCCCAACAGTCAACCCAGCAGCCAACCAACAAACATCAACAGCAGCAACAGCAAGAACAACAACAGCAACAACAACAACAATAATAAACACAATCTGCAACGACCAACGTCAAAGCCAAAAACTTTTGTTGTCAGTCTGCGGCAACAACAACAGCAGCAACAGCAACAACAACATCAATGGCAGCTTGAGGGACCAACAACAACAACAATAGCAAGTCAATTGGACAACAACATTAAAATGAGGGCCAACTGCATTCATTGGCGGCAACAACTTTTCACCTGTCGTCGCGTTGAGTCAACGCGTTGATTGCTGCCGCTCCGCTAAAAGTTGCAATTCGCGCTGCCACTGCCAGTGCCACAGATTGTTGCCATTTGTCGGCAGCCGATCTTCGCGACTCGCTGGCCGCCGCCATGTTGCAAGTAGGGTTGCAGTCAGGTTTAGTCACTCAATTCTTGCCATGCAAAGTTCGCTGTGCAGCGAAGCGTTGCAAGCTCTTGGCCATTTGTGCTCTCTTTCGCACTCTGTGTCGCTCTGGAACTGCCTCGGCGGCCATAAAACTAGTTGTACTTACAAATTATTGCCCCGGGGCGCCCCTATTGTTGTTACGGTGTTTGCTATTTGCTGTTTGTTTATTACATTCATTTAGCGCATTCTAAAGACTGCATGTATACCATTTGTTTTTGTTTTGCATTGTTCTAAGTAGGCAGAAGTTTTATGGCGCCAACTCACGCCATCTTGAATGAAAAGCCAAGCCGCAACCTGAAAAGCATGAGAAAAATAAACACAAGTCGAACCATCGAAAGTTACACTGCGTTACATTTTTAAGCTCCCAAGCTCTCGTTTCTCAGAAATATTTGAAAACCTCTTAAATTCTGCCCATTGATCTATTCGTTTATGAAGCGAAATTTCTTGCTTATGCTTGAATCACTTTTATTGCCCATCAGCTGTTTATTGTTGTATACATAGCTCGGCATAAATTTCTCATTCAGTTTTTCACCTACAGAGACAGAGACAGAGACAGAAAGAGAGATAGAGCTGAAATAATTTGCAGTTGCTTGTTGTTAATTGTTTGTTTTTGCTTGGACAGCATTTTCTCTGCTTGTTCTTCAGGCAACACCCACTTCCTGTTTATGCTAATTTGGTGCACGGTCTGGCAACGCTTTTTATCATTGCCTAGCCAGGCTGGGGGCCTGGGGGCTGGGGGCTGGGGACTGGTGCATGGGGCACATTTGCTGCATAGGCAGCAAAGCATAAACATAAATCTTGGCTGCCACTATTTATGGTAAAAACTCTTGCTGTGCAGTGTTGGTAAATGCCTGAAATTCCTTACCAATGATAGGCAATCGCACGTATGTATGTATGTTCGTATGTATGAAAGTCTTATCGGCAAGGTGTGCGTTTCATTACGTGCAGACTCTGATGCATTTTAATGATGTGCCAGGCCACAATATAATTTCAATTTTTGCATCTTTCAGCTGAAAACTGGAAATTGATTGCAGCAGCAGCAGCAGCAGCATCAGCACAAGCAGCAACAGCAACAATAACAAAAGGCCCATAGCACGCAATTGGTTTAATGAGCTCAAAAATGCGCACAACAATGAAAAGCCCAGCACACAGAGTCAAGAGAGTTGCAATTTCCAGCAGCTTTCATACTCTTTGGCCACTTTGGCGGCCCGCCGGCGACTGCATTCAGTGTAATTAAATGCAATTTTATTGCCCACGATCAAGCAGCAGAAAGGGCAGAGTAAAATTGCAAAATAGCAAAATAGGTTGGCCATAAAAACAGGGACTACGGGGCTATTGTGGGGTACAGCTGCAGCAGCTATGATGGCTCCGGATGCAGCCAGCCGAGTGTTGAAATCTTGATTTATGCAACAGTGCCGCCCCCTGTCGGACAGCACGCAAACTTCCGCTAGGTCGCCCTGAAGAAAACAATGCTTGAGTAATTAATTTCAAAGTAAACAATTTATCAAGTGCATTGCCAGCCGAGCTGAGCTCCAATGTGGCCACAATACAAGGTTCTCCATGCGTGGAAGCCAGCGACCAACAGTCAGTGTTGTAAAGTGTACAAAAGTGTGTAGTATTCAATACCCAACATTTTGCTTAATCCTTTTATCTTGCCCTCTCAGCTATTTCTGCTAATACTCCTAATGGTCAGAGCTACTTTGCTGGCAAGCTACAAGCTGGGAATTAACTAAAGTACTTGTACTTTTGAATAGACCCTCCGGCTAAGCACATTAACATTATCCTAGTATAATTAACACTGCCAAAAATAAGTGTATAAGGCGCCTGCAAAAGTTTGCCAAGCACTTGCCAAAAATATGCATTTAATGCATAGAAAATCAGCTACGTGCGCATCAGCATATAATCAGTGCCAATGCCAGAGGGAGTGGGGTGGGGTGGTGTAGGGCACGACTTAAACTTAGCTGCAATTTGAAAGAGATTACAATTATTTGATTGCACTTCGCACTCCAGACTAAAGAAGCTGGCAAAAGTTTTCAAGTCATAAATTTTATGGCAAAATGCAATTCGCTCTGATAAAATAATACCAAGTATTATCAAGATGGTTACGCACTTTTTGCTCCAAGTGGCGCTTGCTCTTGCCCCAGGAAGAGCCGTTGCTATGAATCACAGACTCCAAGCGAGATGAGTGCAAAGAGTGAATCATTAGCATTTCGAGTGCAAATGAATGAATTGCCAGTGTCTGGCTGGTCTGCTAAATTGAAGAGTACACAGAAATTCACGCATACACACACACACTTAAGCTAACCAAATCAAACGGACCGCTACTGCACAGTGGAGCAAGTATATACAGAGAATATTTTAAGTTTTTAATTGATTTCTAAATTAGTGGTTTGGGATATGAAATTAGCTTTTCAACTATCATTTATAAGCTTGTATAATAAATAAAATTTCAAAATTTCATACACTTTTACATTTTTATAAAGAACGAAAAGGAGTATTACGAAGTTGTGAAAAAGTATGTTCTACGGAGAAGAAAGCGTGGCAGACTCTACGAGGTATATAAATTCATGATCATCCAATTGAGTAGTTTGAACTGTCAGTCTATCCGTTTGTTCGTCTGTATGAGCAACAACAACTTGCAAAAATTAGACATGTAGATGCTCCTATTATTATATTTCCATTTAGAATTATTTTTTAACATAACTATTATCCTAAATCCAGATAGTTCTCACTAATACATTGCAGAGGATATTTTGGTTATTTAACAGCTGTATTTAATATTGGAGGAAATCATTTTATTTGATGTGTATAATTTTGCAGATCTTATAATTTTCCCCACTGTATCTCTTGCTTTCTGCTCAGTTGGCCCAGACAGATTCAGTGCGTATGTCGTTTGTGCCCCTTTGACAGTTTCATAAATTAAGACGTTCAACAATAAATAAACAAAACGGCATAAAAACAAAACAAACAACGAGGCCAACACACACAGATGAAAAGTGCACGTGTTTGTGGTTTTGGCTTTCGACTTTGGTCGAACAAAAGTGCAGAAGACAGCAAAGAAAAGAAATCTTCTTGCCTCGGGCCGCGTCAGCTTCAAAGAGTTTGTCAAGCGGCAAAGTCTGTCGCTAATTATGCGATATACCCAGGAACTCCCCAAAGGCCCCCGCCATAATGTTGACTGCCCCTAGTCCCCCATGCTGTTCCCGTATGCTCCCGCATGCTGTCTGCCGCAATTGCATTACACACAAAAGACGAAAAAACGCGTGAATGCCAAAAAGTCCAAAGCAACAAAGATGACATGTGAAAATATGCAAATGTAAATATGAAAAGTGAATGAATTGAGACTGAAAGTGCGGCGGCCCATACGGGCAGCTCATGCTGCTGAGGGGGCAACTTATTAAATATAATAGTTGTCAACTGCACTGCGCTTTAATTATGATGTCGAAATTCGCATTAATTGCATGTGAAAGGCAAGTTCCGACAATGCCCCCTCACCCCACCACAGTGATCTCTCGCAGCGGAGTTTATGCAACTTGACAGCAGTTTATGCAATTTTGACAAGCGTTTTAAATGCACCACAGACTACGGACCGGCGACCAACGAACAGACGGACGGACGGACGACCGACGACCGTTGACAGTTGTCAACTGTTAACTGCAGCTCGCCTTGCCTCAGTTGCTGAGACGCTGATTAAGGCTGTGATAATCGTCTGTAAAATGCTGTTTATTGTTGCTGCCTTAGTGCCGGGCCGGCCATTGGGGTTGGGTGTTGTCAACAACTTAATGCATTTGGACAGCACGCGATGGCAGGCACTTAATTATTTGCAAATGTTTTGGCGGCAGGTTAAAAGCAGTTCACAGCACTGCGAGTTCAAAGGATAGGCGACGACTCTTGCACATGGCTTTAATTTAATGCAGCAAGCCAAGTCGTAGTCTATAATAATACAAATATTAATAATTTAATGGCAAATGGTTTGCCAATCAACGGGCGTCTGGTCAGGAACAGCTGGCGTTGATTTATGTCTAAGCTACTTACCTACCCAGCAAACAAATCAGAGCTTTAGCTGATTAAGAACCAAAAGCTCGAACCTTTGTCTTCTGGGGTTTTGGGGTGGGGTTTGGGTTTGAATTGGGTTGGGTTTGCTTTAATTAAAATAGACAAATGGCGCACGATTGGGCACTCGCTGTGCGCTTCATCTCTGTCACAGCTGTGCGCCTAATTTATGAAAAATTCACAAAACGAACTTATCAATCATAATGCTCAGAGCTCCAGTAAATGCGGCAACATTGTTGGACACCTTTTTGGCAGTCCGAGCACGTGCCTTGCTGCCGGCTCAAAAGCAAACGCAAAAGCACAGCCAAAAGCAAACGCAAAAGAATAAATATAAATTCAATAGATAAATTGCAGCAATGTTGAAGTTGCACTGTCAGTGGCTGTGGCTGTGGCTGTGGCAGTGGCAGTTGCAGTTGCATTTGCCAAACAGTTTGCAGTTTCAGCTCGTTTATTGTAATTGTGAGCAAGGCGACGCTGCAGAGGACGGAAGAGCGCCGGCCATCGAGTGCAACTGATGAAGATATAGGATAATGCGGTTGGTTGCTTTACTTCAGCCAATTTGGCCTGGCAGCCGCTCAGCAGTGACACGATGTACGTGACCTGTTGGCTAAATGCCCGCTGACAAAGAGCGCCAGGATGAAGCTTGGACAAAGTGCAGGAAGTGCGCTATAAGCTTTGATCAGCTTTAAGCTGCAAGCATCGCATCATTTATCAGTCTAGTGAGCGCGTCAGTGCCAACGCCAGTCGAATTGCAGCAACTATTTATAAGCACGCCTCATCATTAGTCACAATCACTAATTTCAATGCGGAAAACGCAGTAATTTGAATTTCCTATGAAGAACAAATTTGTAATAAAGACAATAAAACAAATGTGTAAAAAATCAGAGGCAATTTTTGTTTTGCTTTTAGTCTTCACTCGTCTTTGGTGGCGCAGACACGCGACCACAGCAATTTACTGTTGGCTGTCTAAGCAGCAAGGCAGCGAGACGACAAAGCAGCTATGAAATTTCCAAGAAATTTTAATTATTCAACATTTTTAACGCCAACAGAGCGCCCAGCCCCAACCCCAGCCCCAGCCCAGCCCCAAGCCACGCTGGTGTGGCAGACAAAACCAAACCAGAAACCAAACTAAACCAACTGCAAACTAATTAAAGACACGTCCACCTACAAAAACCGTCGGGGGCCCCGACTGACTGACTGCCAGCCTGCCAGCCTGTCGAGCAATTCGAAAAAGAATCATACAAAGTTATATAGTCATCAAGTGTACATCAATCATAGGCCGCCGCAGCAAGCTGGAATTGTGAGTTGAAGTAGCTGCCTGACATAGTTGCCACAAGAAGAAAAGCGTGAAAAATTGTCGAGCATGACGCACTCGTGGCATTGTACGTTGTTGCATCCTCCCCCTACCCTTCTCAGTAGCAAATCAGCTTTGCATAAGTAAAAGTGCATTTGGTTGTTGGCTAAAATTGCACACACAGTGTCCATGTGTTGGCCTGGCCCTTGGCTGATAATTAGCGGCATAGCCCAGCAGAGAGTGAGCTCCAAAGCTCCAGTTACAGTTACAGTTTGCCAACTCGCACTCCGTTGTGTCTCTGTCTACGTCTGCGTCTGGTCTCCTTTTTTCTACAATTGTGTGTGAGTGTGCGCGCCCCTCGGTGCGCTCTAGCGTAAAAATTATCTTAATGGACAATTTAAGAATCACTCATTGTGAATTATGCGGCGCATTTAGTTGCCGAGTAGTAGAGTAGTCCAAGTTTCTGGGATCTGGCAAATGGGCTAAAGAATGTCTGCAGTGTTTAGTGTTGAAAGTGCTCTTCAGGCACTTCAGCTGGCTTCGCTGCTTGCATCAATTGGCTTGTGCACCGAAACTAAAAAGTCCAAGCGCAGAAGCTTCAATTTTTTCTAGTGTATTAAACACTTCGGTTTGGTTTGCTGCTGCTGCTGCTTTGTGTTTCCAAAGATTTCCTCACAACTTTTTCAATAAACATTGCCACTGTCTTGAGTTGCTGTAAATGTTTTCTATATGCAGCCCGCTAGCTGCAACTGAAATTCCTCTGGGGGCCATGTGTGTGCTTAAGAAAAACTCGATTTGTTGCTCATCACTCAATGCTAGAGGCTGCTAACAACAATCAACAGGCACATCAGTAATCCAAAACTCTTCAGATATGCAAAATTATAGCAACTGGCTGACTGTCTGTCTGTCTGTCTGACTGTTGTGTTTGCTGCCAAGCGTTTTATACTCTAATGGCTTTAATGAAATTTTTAATTCCAAGCAACGTGAATTTATTGTTTTTGGGCTCGAAAAATTGTTTGTCTCTTACGCGTTGCGCGTTGTGTGGGCATCTCAAAAATAAAACACCAAGAGGGGCAGATGCAAATGCAGTTGGAGATGCAGTTGCTGTGGCAAGTGTGGCAGTGGTTTGCGAAGGGGGAGGGCAGCCAAAAGCTGCTTACGCACAGTTGCTGTAATTAGTTGCACCAAGTTTGGGGGCAAAGCAAATGCAGATTAATCAAGCGCTTGCTCACTGAATTTGCCTAGTCGCTGTTGATTTGATTTGATTCGCACCCCACCCTCTCCACCTCTCTCATACGCTCTTTTGGCTGCTGCCACTTTGCCAGCTGATTAATGTCTTACATGCAACGTTTTAATACCAATTTTTTATGCATTTTCAAAATGAGCTGCAAAGTGAAAAAGTTGAATACATTGCAGTCGTGACATTTCCTGTGCCTGCGTGCGGCAGCAGCCACAGCAGACACTGCCTAACGTGAGTAGAAGCCATAGATAGCATGACTGCTGTACATGCAGCAGAGTGCGCACTGTGGATGGCACTCAATCTTTGGCTGGTTGTTGGATTGAAAGGTGTTAATGCCAAAAACTTGCACAAGATTTGTTCAACGCTAATATCAGCATATTTCTAAAGGCAAAGTCGACAACGGACTGACATCGAACTGATCCTTGCTCAAAACAACTCGTTCGAAAGTTGTAATTAAAATGAAATTAGTAAGCCATACCAAATATTTACGGCAACGGCAACGGCAACTGCAACATGGGGCAGCTCTTGTGGCAAGTGCAAGGTAACATTTCCTGCTGCTGCAATTAGAGCAGCAATGCGTTGATAATGACTTAATAACCTGCCAGTTTGTTTGCTTTATTGGCCGAGCGAGTTAAGTTTCTGGAGCGCGTTACATCATTCTTATAAATTAACCAATTTTTATTTCTATTTGCGCTTCGCTGCGGCGTTCGTTGCCAATTAGCGGCAACACTTTGTGCAGTCAAAAAGAAAATAAGCTAAGGTGTCATTGGAAACACCTTGTTGATGACTGGTCATGATTGTTACAGACCATGACTTGAACTGCAGTCAACGAGGGGCAACTAATGGGGCACGTTACGTCTTTGTGCAACTTCCGTTTCCAAACTGACATAACATGCGCTGCTTAAAGTCTTTGCTCTCGTCTATTAATCAGTTCCTAATGGCGAGCTTGAGCTCTGATTATTAATCTTAGCGGAATAATATAAAAAGTCTTAAATAATTATGAATTATACAATTGTTTCCGTATGTTATCCTAGACTGATGTCTCCAGCATTTTATTTTGTTTGTTCTCAGGCTGATTTCTGATTAGGTTTCGATTCTTTTTAAATTACTCCAAATTAGTAATCATCATTTAAGAAAAAGCACAAAGAATTCTTACTAATTAATTTGTATAAAAAAACCATTAATTAGTCGTGTTCCTGAAATTCTAAACCCATTGGAGCATATTTTTTAATTTTTCAGAACACCTAAATCAGTTAAAAATATCCAGACAGCTTTTTATTCATAATTCAATGTTAAGTACAGCAGACTGCTTGACAAAACTCAATTAAAATCTAATTAAATTGTGCCGTTTATTTTATTCAATTTTCGGTACACCCACACACGCACACACACACACACAAAGAGAGCTCTGAGCATCGTGTAAACAGGCACTCATAATGGCGCTCAGCACAACAATTATTAAAAGCAGCAACTCAGCCTGCATATCATTGACGAGCACTCAATGTCAGCTGCAAAACAAGCAATGACAACACGCCCAACCCCCCAGTATACGCACTCAAAATACGCCCACACACATACACACATACACAACATAATAACAACAACAACAGCAGAAAAAAAGTCACACACACACAGAAAATTAAAATAAATTAAAAATAATGAATGAAGAAAAACTTTACAAACTCAATTTTCATATTTGACAAGGCAGCAGCAACGCCCACAATGCTGCTCGTTCAACTGCAGCACCACCCACAATTTTCTCATTCTCATATTTAAGAAAAATATTTGTTTATATTTATGTAGATAAATTTACGGCTAGAGACCTGCTGGGGATGACGCCGAAGCTTCTGCTTTATTATTATCACTGAGGAGGTGTCAGCCACAGACGCTGGGGCGTGAATTGCAAACGTCGAGGACACATAAGGTATTTATAAGTTGTTGAATTTTCATTTTCATTTCAATTTACGGCAAATTTCATTGTCTGCTGAGACACACACACACACGCACGCTCATGTGGAGCATTGTCAATTGCCAGGTGAGATTAGCATATCACACGCTCTGGGAGCAGCTGTCAGAGCCCAAGTGTGAGGCTTGAGATGGGGACGTCCTCAAAAGCAATTTCGCTCCGCAATACAAAGACGTTTCTACGGATTTGCTTAAGCAAAGCTCTAAGCGTTGTTTTGCTAGCGAATCGGTATTTTGGAATCGAATGAAAATCCAATTATTTTATACTAAAATCAAATTATTGTGCACTAAATCAATGCTGGCGTTTATTATATTTGAATATTTTTTAATGACATTTTCCCAGTGTGTTGGCGCTGTCAACAGCTTTAGTTATTTATGTGGCAGCCGTGCCACGCCCACTTGTAGCAACTGTTGCACGCTAACACATGGAGAATGGGTGCGATCTCTTGTGGAAAGTGGGCGTAACTGTCAGCGGGAAGAGTTGACTAGAGTTCAGCTGTGCTGTAGGCCAGGCATGGCCAACATGGCGACGCAATGGATGAGCTACTTTTCAGATTGGCTACCGCATTGGCTGCTACACTGAATGGGCGTGGTAATGAGGCAGCAAGAAGACAACAATGTTGACATATACCTAAGCGATCGGTATACATATAGCCAAATTCTCTGGCGATCGCTTCTCTGGCACACTGTCAGCATTGATTTGGTTTAGTTGCTTTTGAAGTGGCCCGCATTGTGGAACTTTTGGCATTTTATTGAAGTTCACTCTACTATTAATAGGCGCAACATTTTGATGAATTGATGGCTCCCCAGTGGATGTGGCGCGTCAACGTCGAGGGGCCTCGTTGCGCTCGTTTTAGTTTTGATAGCTTTTGGAAAATGTCTTTCGCATTGATTTTCATTCTGCGTTTACTTTGCGCACCCAAGTTGTGCTCAGTTCTGTTTGAGATTTTTCAAATATTTTCAAGGATGCATGCCTGGGCTGCATGTGGCACGGCGGATAGCGATGGTTGGTGTGGAAATGTCGTCGTCTGGGCGAAAATGTCGTCAAGTTAATTAAGTGATTTATGCGCCTTGAGGTCGCGCGTCTACTTAATTATCAAATGTTGTGGCATTTGGGGAATGTTTTGGGAATTATTTTCAGCGGAGAGTCACTGTCGCTACAGTGACTGCTATAAAATTGGTTTATAGCTCACGCTTCAAATCAGCCAACAAATTCGAGCTAAGCAGCACACATGTCTAATTAACTCGCCGAGCATTTCAATTTGAAAATATTTCTG
This sequence comes from Drosophila busckii, assembly GCF_011750605.1. Taxonomy (NCBI): domain Eukaryota; kingdom Metazoa; phylum Arthropoda; class Insecta; order Diptera; family Drosophilidae; genus Drosophila; species Drosophila busckii. The sequence goes on along the minus strand of NC_046607.1, from coordinate 1,686,350 downwards.
CTTTAAGTTTAACATTTTGCATTCAATTATTTTGACTGCGCATGATAAGCTCTCGTTAAGAAGCAAAAATAAATAAAAGCAACGCTCTGCCCGAAGGTCCTGCTGCCATCAGCTTGACTGCTGTATGTGTGCATTGCTGTCTGGACGCGTTAACATTATCCTGCTGATTATGGAGCATGAAAAATGGCCAACAAAGTGTATGGAAAGACCAGGCGTGGTAGGAGAGGGTGGAGTATCGGCTTGAATATTCGCATGCCTTCATCGATATGCATCATTTCGGCGCGGACTTTTTATTTTTAATAAATTTCGGATTTATGCAGTGCAAGGCAAAAAAATAAAAACGGTTCGCCATGAGCTGCGGCTGAGCCGAAGTCGGAGGCAGGCTTGGGCCAAATGTCCTGACCCGCAGCGCATTCAATTAACGGCGCACATAAATTTACTTTTGGCTATAATAATGCAGCTGAGTCCTTGGTTGCCTGCTCATATCCTGTTTATTTAAAGCAGCGCATTCAAGCAGCCCGGAGAACGTTGGCTACGGCTTAAGTTGTGGCTCATAATTTATGGGGCCAGTTAAGCGAGCATAGGCGACGGCGACTCAAAGGCTGCAAGGGGGCAGTGGGCAGTGGGCAGTGGGCAGTGGGCAGGGCGGGAGCGGGAGTCTCCGCATTTGACAAGTTGTTGCAGGACCTATGAAAATGGCGTTCTAATTACTTTAAGCTCCCAGGCAGCTGACCAGACACACGCACACCTAGAGAGCAGCTTTTCTGCATGCATGTGGGCCACACCCACTTTTGCACAGCCGAGGGATGACAACAGAGGCGGCGCGTCTGGCCAAGCCAAGCCATGATCCTTTGTGTGGGAGTGCACGACAGAAAGAGAGAGAAAGAGAGAGAGAGAGAGAGAGAGATAGCCAGAGAGAGAGAGAGAGAGGGGGCCAGCCTGTACTCGTCTATTAGCTGGCTGCACATGCCGCAAGTCTCAGTGCAGCTTCAAACTAATTGCAATATGGCATTGCATCCTGTTGAGTGCAACCGATTAGGGAGGAGCATGCGGTCTGCGTTGAGTTCTCGTGGTCAACGTCAGCACTGTCATGTTTGACTTTCTGCTCCTCGCGCGCTCTTCTCTTCATGCGCCTTCGAGCACATTGAGCAGCGTTTGACAAGCTGACAACATGAGCTGCTGGGGTAGGCGAGTAGGAGGAGAAATTGCTCCTCTGCTCAACGCTGTTGTGCTCGTGCCACAGCCATATCCTGTGCATGTTTGTGCATGCTTCACTGACAAGGACATGCCAAATTAAAATGCAATAAAAGCGTTAATGAATTTCTGCAGTTTAGGCAGGCTAAAGTCGACAAGCGAGCCTCCAACAAAGGTTCAAGTTAATGAAGTGCTCCGTGCCAGGAACTACCCCTAGTCGCTCCAGGGTTAAAAGACTTCAAACGGGGTTAAAGCGCTTGACATACTGTTAACATGGCCAGTAAGTGCTTGCTGATGATATTTCAATGTGCCGTCATTTTTGACAACGCTGACTAATACCCGACAAAAAAGTGAAAAAAATATAAGAATAATAAGTAGAAACAGCTGTCAACATTGTGCTTCTCACACATACTCCCACGCACACAAACACACACCACACACACAAAGAGACAGACTTCCTGTTAACTCACAATGACACTGATGCAAACCCTTTTCAGCGGTTCCACTTGATGCGCAAAGGGTCAAAGCTGGACTGGAGTGTCAAAGGGTTAAGGCCGAGTGTCAGCGCTGCCTAATTTAGTGGCACACAAGCCAAATGAGCGCACATTTATAATGACAACAAGCACAATGACAACAGAGACTACAAGAGCTCGAAGAGCAAGAGTTGGCTCTGTTGGTATTTTATACAATTTCTTTAGCATTTTATGTGAAACTCGAAACGCTTAAAATGTTCCATAAATGGGATAAATGCAGCTGCTTGCGTAGAATTGTGAACAAAGCTTTGAATTTAATTTGTATTTGTAGCGCATTTGGTGCGCAACCTAACCGACCCCTATTTGCTCTACAAAAATGTTTTATCAAGCATATATAAGTACATATATTAATTATGAAAATACTGACTGAGTGCGCTGCAAATTGAAAAAGGTACAACCCATGCGCACATTTAAAATATTTCTGGTTTTTTTTTTTTTTTTGGGGCATAATCTGGTTAAAATAAATGACAATGGCGCACAAGCATCAGAAATAATGTTTCGTGTATTTTTTAATCAAATTTGAGCATAAAATGTTATCAATTATGCAAGCATTTTGCTTTGATTTTTTCGTTTAAATTTAGGGACATTAAAACCGAATCTATGCTAATTTCAACACTGAAGTGTTACCATGCCCTACCCTCAAAGTAGAAGGTGTCTTCCCGCACGTAACTAATTTGAGGCATGACGACAGCCACTCATTTGTCATGGACCCCAAGGCCCGCTACGAAAAATGTTTCAGCAATCTGGCAATTACACACCTTACGCATAAATCGAGCATGTGCCCCCCAAACTCAAACTCAAACCCAAGCCCAACCCACGTGTAAAGCAACCCCCAAATCCGAGCGACACTGTATTGTCAATTATTAAACTTTGCATTGCAAATGAAAACATATGTTTAACAAGCGAGCGATGGACCTTACTCACACTCACACACATACATACATACATGCATATGGTAGCTCTCATATCCGTTTCCGGCTATCAGCTACAGCCTCCCAGGCAGACAGACACTTAGGTGTGTGTGTGGGGGGGAAGTAGAGGGTTGCCAACAGTTTAGCATTGCACGTTGAAAATTAAATGTTTCAAAATGAAATTCCTCAATTGCAGTCGTCGAGGCTCAGACACAAATACAGGACATTTTCTGTGGGCCTTAGGTGGGCACACCAAATGCGATAGAAGCAAAAGCAATAAATCCTAGACAACCCTTGCAGTCGGCAGTCGGCAGTCGGCAGTGTCCCTTGCTAGTTGCTTTTCAAATTGCAATTAAACGTTTTACAAAACCGCGCTGACCGTTCGTCTGAGAACCCAACGACACCCAGCCCAACGCATCCTGGCCTTGGTAGGCCAATGTTAGCTAAACAATAACAGAGCAAGAGCAGGCGAGAGAGGAAGAGAAAGCGTGCTAACAACTTCAAGCTTGTGGAGTCCAATCCACATGCAAAGGCTATTTTTTGGTCTGGCCAGCGTCGTGGGCCGTTGCGTTATTTCCGCTTCCGTTGCTCGTGCACGCTTAAGCAATGAATTGCCGCCCCTCCCCCTCCCTTTCACCGATCAGTTCAACCCTTGGAATTCTCATTGACGCCGTGCTTAATTGCGTTTGTGTTTGCTTCCACATATTGAACGCATTTTTGCACGTGCTTTGGCTCCCCACACCCCCACACTGTTTAACTAAAGCAGCCCAACCCTCGCTCTATGTTCAATTTACAATTTTTCATTGCCGCATTTAGAACGCTTTTGTTGCTCTGGCCACGTGTAAGTTGAGCAATTCGCTGCGGTTTGTCAGTCAGCGCTGCAACCCTGCAGAATAATATACAACACCCCCCCTCCTCTAAAAGCTACAACATTGCTGCTGCAACAAATAATTAAAAAGTTTTGTCGGTAAACTAGCGCGTCGTTTAGCTCGTTTTCATTCATTATTAATAGCCAGGCACTCAAATTGCAATTAAATCTTGGTCAACTTGTTGGTTGCAACAGCTGCAACATGACAACAAATTAAAATTCCAAAAAAGCTGGCGCAAGCAATGCACATCCTTTCAGTGGCTTTGGATTTAAAATGTATCCTGGCAATGCTCGTTCATTAGTTAACCATTTATAGCGATTGCCTTGGCCTCAGTACCAAACTCCAATGACAAAAACTGAGCTGAGCTGAGCGAGTGCACTGCAAAAAAAAAAACAGTGGCCCACAGCAGTAAACTTCAAGCATAAACATTTTCATATACATTTACTAAATGGAAAGTTGTATTATGAAGTTATGTAAATGTATACAACAAAGAGAGGGCAGACGCCAACAATATGTTTATTCTTAATCAGCAAGGAAAACTTAGTCGAGTGAGTTCAGTCCGTCTGTATGAGCAACAAGAACTCAGAGACTATAAAAGCTGAATACACCAAATTTGGTAATTAGATACCTTTATTTCCGAAGCAGATAGTTTTATATTCAAAAATTTATTATCCTTCCCCTTACCACGCAAATCGAAATAGGGGGCTGTGCTCAATTTTTATGCGTTCTTATCGTCTAATAAATATTGTAAGCGTTATTTATTTTATTTATTGAATGTCAACTATCAACAGTCGACGAAAAAGAAAGAGATTACAATGATACTTAAAATAAATTTTAAAAGTATTTAAAATTATGTTTTTGTTTTTAAATTTTATAAGCTTATAGATTCAGAGAGTTAAAAAGACCCAACATTCGTTGCATGGATTGGGGAAAACCCAGTCATGTCAGGTAATAGTTAAAAAAGTTAAAATAAATCGTTTAGAAATACAATAAGAGGCCTCTGTGTTGATAACAAAATAATGTTTGTTGTAATCGGCACAGAGTACTCGAAGGTACAGTGAATAATTATTTGTACAAACGTTAAACGTTCGAGTGCTCCTATTATTAGATATAGAATATATGCCATGTCCTCTTCGAAAGCCAAATTGATGATCTGGCAAGATACTGCTTTGACTCATAATCAGAGTAATACGATTGGCAATTAGCTGCGATAATAATGCGAAAACATTTCAATAGCAAAGCTTTTTTCCGAGGCCACTTAAATGCGTTTAATCAAACACTTCGTTAGGTATTTCAGCCATGTTTTCGCGCAGTGTCTAACTAATTTAGCATGTAAGCTGTGCGCCGTGTTGCCTGGCGTATAAAATTAAAAACAATTTTAGAGCGCACACACAGCACAAGGTAGTCCTCTTTAGAGTCCAGAGTCAAATTTAGTTGAAAGGAGCTTTCAAGATGTTGTTTGAAGGCGATGAGATCAGTGCGTCTTGTGATTAACCGAGGACTTGGGCTGACATTAACACCATTGGTTTGCAAATTTACAATTAGGGCAATGTGATCAGAGTCTAAATCCCAGCTTTGGCTAATATTTATTTGAGAATCCAGTATCCCATGGTATAATGCAAAATCAATGCAAGTAGCAGTGTGACTGGATACATATGGGTATCTAGTAGGTGAACCAGTGGCAAGAATTTTAGCCCCTCTAGCTGAAATTGATTCGACTAGCTCACGTCCTCTGGGTGAATTGTAAGTGTCTCCCCACAACCAATGTCGAGCATTCCAGTCACCACCAACCAGATACCTCTGGCCACAAGAAGCTAGTATGGACGCTCGGTGGCATTGGGAGTCGTGTGGCAAGGTAACAGTTGGTTAATGACAGCGCTCAGGACAATTTTTGTGTAAAAGTTTTGGCATATTAAGAGCATAAAAACCATATTTTCGAGCCGTTCAAGTCGTTGGCTGTTTTGCTTGTGTTGCTGCTGTTGTTCCTGCTGCTGCTGCTGTAGCCAAAAAAGGAATTGCTGTTGCTGCTGTTGCTGGAGCTGCTGTTGCCATTTTAAAAATTGCTGTTGCTGTTGCTCTAATATTGACTGAACGTCAAGCACTTGTTGTTGTTGTACAGCATAAAATCTGCGCTTGGAGGTCATGTAGACGGCGCTGGGCAGGTCCATTTCCATTTCTGGCTATTGATGCATAAGATAAACCTCCGCTATTGGTTCCAAAAGTGTTAGGCATTTGCTGAGTGAGTTGCTGACGAGTTGACTGATGTTGCTCACGTTTTTCTTGTGGTTGTTGACGTGTTGTTTGCTTTTTCGTAGAACCCATAGATCGTCTAAGGTAATTTAAGTGATGTCCTGCTGCTCTTGGGGTCGTGCGCATTGCTTTGTAAGATGATCTTCGCCACATCGAGCACAATTGGGTTGTCGACGACAGTACTTAGCTGTGTGGCCAAATTCTTGGCATCGTATCATTGAGCGATTTCTGATGTTTTGCGCATCCTTTCAATTTTTACTCGTTGGCGGCAAAGTGTTAGTATATCATATATAGCATTTATTTTTGCACATGGCAACCACCAAAGCAGCCAACAGAGAGAAAGAGAAAAAAGCCAAATAGTCGCCGAGCAGCAGTGACCTCCGAAATGAGATTAAATAGATCATTAAGGTTGATGATACTTAAAACTATTTGCGGTGGTTTTGAAGAATCATTAAGATTATTATAACTACTAGAATCGTTCTGTTGAGATCTGTTGTCTAAATCATTTGTATCCATATTATCATTCGGTATATTTATTTGGGCAGCTACTGAAGAGCTAGTACCACTTTCTTTTTCAACACTTGGTGTTATCTCAACCTGACTGTCAGTGTTTAGGTCCACTTCCATGTCTATTGGCGATTAAAAAGCAGCAAACACGAAGGGAGCGGTGGTGGAGACGCAATTGCTGCAGCTTCACTGCGCATTGGAGAAGCAATGTTAATATTGTTAGATAGCTTCGGCTTTTTTATTGTTTTTGTTGCCTTGTCAGCGACTGTTGCAGCTATCAAATGGCTGTCACTTTGCGTTGAGCATTTGACTTCAGATGTCGACATTATCGTTGCAGATCTTGGTAGATGGCTTGCACTAGAAGCCACCGAGTACGTACTGGCACTACTAACTGTAGTTGTAGTAGTAGTGCAAGTCGAAGTCGCTGCCCAATTACCTGTTAATTGATGTTTACTTTTGGCATATGGTGCCACTGTATCGCATGCTGTCCTCGTCTTCATCTTAGGGATATTACATGACTTTAATCTTAGGCCAGCCAGCGGCATAGCCGAGGCCGGAAGTATGAACGTCTGGTTAGAACGATAGCTCAGAGTAAACTCAAAATTAAATTTCCGTATAATAAAATTTCCGAAAAAGTAAAATATGCTTTTGAAGTATTATTTTTATTTATTTATTTTATTTTTGAAAAAATTTTGGTTTTGTTATCACAGCACGTCTAGTTAGAACGAGAGCTCATGGCGAGCGTTAATGGCTCAACTGTCGCGGCATAAAGCAGCGTGCAACTTAGCTGCATGCAACATACAGCATACAGCTCTGCGATTTATCGCCAACGTTTTAAGTGCTTGACTCGATTGTGTTTGCTTAGCGCAGAGTAAACCAATAATAAATGTCAAGCTCGAAACTGCATAAAGGTTTCATAATATTATTGTGCGGTGGATTGAAGCTAATTGATTAGAAAATTGACAATGAAAATATGCGACTGAGAGTGCTGCAGGTTTTTAATTAAAGTAAACTAAGCTTTACAACACTCGCACTCGTGACTCAGCATTCATTGGCGTGAAGCAGGCTCGCGTGTTTCACGCAGGTTTTTTAATATGTAAATCCTATTTAAAGTTTAGCGTGAGTACATGACTCACCTGCGAGTACCCGACTAACTATATATGAACTAACCACATCAAAGTCTGTGCATATTTGCCTGTTTATTCGCTTGTGCGTTTGTGTTGTCAGTTTAAAATATATTTAATATTTGCTTAAGACCCTTCCCAGCGCAATGTTTCGGCTTTTATGCACAATAAATTGCCCGGCTTCAATTCCAGTTTATGGCAGAGTCCAAAGGCGCGTTCCACTAAAATGCCCCAAGGCGTGTGAGTTGTGGCCTTTGAAGCGGCGCAGACATCAACCTTAAATGCAAACAGACAGGCACATACAAATACATATGAACAAGCTTTTAATTTTGCGCATTAAGCGTAGTTAATCCTTAAGCGCCCTTGCGCAAACAAACTTCAGTTTGCTGCATATGTAAATAAGCAGTGGACCGTGGACTTTTAAGGGTTGTCATTATCAGAGGTCGTCGCGCAACAGCAACAACAACACAACAACAACTCACTTAATGTCATGTTGCATTAAACGATTGTTGCTCAGCTTTACATTAAATACATTTTTATATGTGCGCTATGACCGCTTAGTAGCCTCATCCTTACCACCCCCAGCCCCTGACACCCGCTCCTGCCATTAAACTCATCCGATTGCGACGTGACATGAAAATTGCATTTGGTACGACTCTCTGTCTATCTGTCTATATTTTTACATTTTTCTTTCATTTTTTTGTTTTTGCTTTTGCTTTTGCACTTTGGGGTGACCATCTGCTTGAGCGCTTTGGGTAACCACCGCTACCCCTCACCGCATTGTCGCGCCTTTTGTCTATTTATGCATTTCACCGCGAAATAGGATTAAACGCTTATGTAAAGGACCCAATCAAAGTTGCCCAACGCGCACACCTTGTGACGTCTATATCGCCACGTCAGAAGCACACACACATATGTCCTGGTTCCCGTGCAAGTCTGGCAGCCCGCAAATCCGCTTTCCAAATCCTATCAACGACTTCTTTGCCTCGCACGCAACTAAATTCACAACTTCAAGCTATGGGTACGTGAGTGAGTGGGCAGGGGAGGGCTGGCAAGGAGAAAAAGTTCCATTTTCAATTTGGCAATTTCTTTATGTAGTTTCTTTTTATTTTTTGTGCAAGCGCATAAGAAATTGTTGCATACTTGGCAGCGTCTTTAGAGCTTAACTTTACAGCAAACTTGACCATTTTTACGCCCTATAATTTCTGATGTCTTTAATTTGTCTTGCCTAAGGGCGCTACGCCTAAGTCGCAGCAATTTTTATTATGACAGCAACAATAAACAAGAAACACAAAAAAAAAAAAAAAACCAAAAACAAAAAACAATTCCGCCAACAACTTGTAGTACAAATTTTGTGGTCCATTTTACAAAATGAAAAGTTAAGAGGCAACAAGAGAGCCCGACTACGTTGAAAAGTTATGTAACGTAAAAAATGTTTGATGATGTCCTTAAATCAAAATTTAAATAAATTTTGTTAAATAAAGCAGCCGGCATCGGCATGCGCCGCACTCAGCTCGGAATTTTTCCTGTTTTTATTTCACTTTTTATCGCCGGACTTGCCCCACATACATTTCGTATTTATTTTACTTTGCGTTTTTATGATTTGCAGCCTGAGAATTTATTTCTGGCCTACGATTATTTGGCATTTTGCATTCTGGCATTGCCTGCCCACACAGATAATAAAACTCGGACCTGAGCCTTGGACCAAATCTAAAAATCCATTGTCTTAGCCCCAAAACTTGTAAAGAACAAAAACACACTAGATACACCCTCATATATCATGCATCATGGCAGATTGGCTGCTTGGCTGCTTGGCTTATGCGTGCTTTGGCAATAATTTTGCTCTAATGCGTAATATAATTGCATTATAAAATTTTATTCAAAAGATAGCTCTAGATCTCACTTAAAACCGGCAATCCGAGCTCGCACGGCATTTATGGTGAGCTCTCTTCTCATACATGAGAATACTTTAATTACCTTTTATATATTTTTGAAAGCTCTCCAGCATTGTTAGTTTGCCATTTGTTGCTTTGGCCACAAGCATAAATTTACAGCAATCTGCTCATAACGTGAAGCACAAATGTTTGGGGGTTTTCAAGTGCTTTAAGCTCCCACAACCGGCGGCGGCACATTTGCCTAAGAGAGTCCACTATACTATAAATATGAGCAAAGTGAACACTTCAGAAATTGAGTCAATGACTCATAAAAATGCCAAAAAAATATGCGCCCAGCTGAGTAGTTGGCGCTCGATTGGGTTTTTGTTTTTTTGCTTTTGTGGGTGGCAAGTCCTTGGCCTGTTTATATTTTGCAAGTTGCCGGAGCGTTGAAATTTTGCGGTTTATCATGAGAAATAATAAAATTTGCATAATAATATTTTCGTTAAGCTTATGCCGGCGTCCAGCTGAGACGCATATCCTTGCGGCCGGCGGCTAGCAAGGCAGCATATTCGCATATTCTGCTTATGTGCGCTGATGAAGTGAAAGTGTTGTGAATTATGGGCATTAACTTCACATAGGGTGTGGGGGAGGGGTGGGGCAAGCAATTGCTTTGAAAGTGGCGTCAGGGACATGCATAATGGACTGACATAATGTAACCTATTCAGCATTTGTCAGCTGGGATTTTGAGCGGCAGCTGCTTGATCAAGTGCCAGGATAAGCGGCACATGCTTGATGGACTTGATTTTTCCTCAAACTGCGCTGCTTGTTGTTGTTGACTGAATAAACATTTGATGAGATCTGAGTGTTGAGATTTCAACAGGCAAGGATTAACTTCTCAGCAGCTGTGGTGTGGCAAGTTCTGGTCGCGACACGCGACTTGCTGCACGCACGTACTCGCTGTGCAAATATGAGCGCAAAAGGATTGGCGCGTCGCTGTGCAAATATAAAAAAGGGCAACAACGTCTACGCATTATCCTGGCAGGTTTCCGTTTTTTTCTGTGACGCCGCTCGTGCGTGTAAAATCATTCGAAGCGTCGTCAATCAAAGCGAAAAGCACTTTCCACTGAAGTGAAGCCGAAGTCAGCCAAGGGTCCTGCACTTGAGGAGTTATCCGCTATTGACAAACACTCAACGCAATGCGACGCGACTTAACGCATCTTAGCTCATCAGACATGCAGCGGATGCTTAATGCTGCCCCCGCCCCCGCTCGAATCTCCTCCCAAGTCTCTGGCACCCACTGAGGCAGCAAAGTGCACATTTTGTTTATTTTAATTAGTGCCTGCAATAAAAAGCAGCCATGGAAATGCTTTTTATTCACTTCTATAACTTTATTGCTTTTTGTAAGCGGAGAAATTAAATTACGTCAAACTTAAGGGTAGCTGTAGCTAAAGCTAATGTAGCCGGGGAGGCAAGAGGAAGAGTTGGGCCAGCTGCTGATTATGCATGCAAATGAGTTAAGAGAAACGTATGTCCAGTGAAGCCAAAAGCTTGAAATTAAAACTTTATTTGTCTTCTGCGAATTTGAGAAAACCTAGAAAACTAACCCAATAAGCCGTCGGGTAAACCACAAGGCTTAGCTTGGACAATCGGCAGCCACAGCAACGTTTAGTTTATAGTCCGACCCACACAGACTCCAGCTGATTATGAGCCAGGCTACAGTGGCTGCCACAAAACTAACCTCATGCATATAAACATGCGTTTGTGTGGACACAAACCCATACAGATGTAAATGTTTATGTGTCCTGCGAGCAGCGAGCAGCGAGCAGAGCATCTTGCTTAACTGCTGGCACAGTTATTATCATTGCATGTGTCCCTGTCTCTGTCTCTGGCTGTGTGTGTGTGTAAATTATTATTTTACATTTGCCACACTTTTTAAAAATTTATTAAACACGATTTTTATGTGTGTCTGTGTGTGTGTGTGTGTGTGTGTCGCTTAAGCAAGTGGCAAGCACAGAATGCAAAGAAAGCATAAAAAAAGAGAGACACATAGCACATGAACACTTGGGGAATGGAGAATTTGTGCAATATTTTTAATATTTATATGGCAACCACACAAGCACACAAATCATCAGCAGCAGCCAACGGGCAACAGTACCAAGTAACAGCAACAGCAACAACAAATTGCTGTAAATAATAAATTTTTGCACATGCCACGGCAGCAACAACAGAAACAGCAACAGCAACAATAACAATAACAACAACGACAGCCAAAGCAAAGAATGGTACCAGCAGCAGCAGCAAGAGCAGCAGCGAAAAGCGCGGAATTATAAACCGTGGAAAACTATTACCCCAAGGATGCTCAAATCCAAATACACACACACATACACATACTCACACACACACACAGCAAATAAACAGATACAAATACGCTTACGTGCTTGGTGGAATATTGCAAAAATTTTGCCACAACAAGCACGCAAACAGAAACAAATGATGAGTTGCCAAGGCAGCAACGAATTTCAGATACGCTGTAAGCCAAAGAGAACTAAAGAACTTTATGCTATTGACTTTTTAACTAGCGCTGTGTATTAAGCAAGAGTTTAGTTTCACTTTTTGAGGCTGGTGGTAGACTCGTCTGCAGTCATGAGTACCCGCAACATTATAGGTTATGGTTTATACCCCGTCAATTGATTCAGCATTGCAGCAGCAGCGTTGGGGACTTTCTGTTTTTATTTCTCCTCCTATTTGTTGCTCCATTTTTTGCGGGCCAATATTCCCGCTGATGAACTTTTATGGCAAGTAACAAAAAAGCTGCGAGTGTTCGAATATTCATTCATATGCAGCCAACAGCAGCAGTGCCCAGAAGCTACAACCAAACCAGCACCCGCCTCCATCCCCATCCCCACTTGCTCGCTCTTAGTTAACCTGCAGCCCCTGCAGCAGTTGACTTATGTGCTTGCTTGTATGTATGCGTGAGTGTGTGTGTGTGTGTGTGTGTGTATTGGTTGTATGCAACCACCGTGCATATTTTTTAATTGAGTGCGCGGGGAATTGATTGTCAAGGACGTGAACGTAGCTCTGTCTGGGATCTGTGGGTGGAGCCGGAGGTGGCGGTGGAGCACATGTGTGAGGTTTGTTGGCTGCAGTTACCGTTACCTTTTAGCAATTTGCTTTATGTGCCTGTGTGTGTGTGTGTGTGTGTGTGTGTGTGTGTGTGGTGTGTGCTTTATGTGCCTGTGTGTGTGTGTGTGTGTGTGTGTGTGTGTGATGTGTGCACTATGAATAACAGCACTTGACTTGGTTCGTTTGTTTCTCGCTCTCTCTTTCTCTACTTTCGTGCAAATAATATGAGTAGTTAAAGAGCTTTGCCAATGGCATGCTTAGTTACCAATAGCTGGTGCATGAGCATAACAACGATAGAGCGGTAACCAAGCTTAGTAAAATCAAAGAATCTTAAATCTTTTGCTAATAATTTGAAATATTCATTTAATTCCACAGGAGAGCATCCGACACAAACGCTTTGCATTTGGCCTAGCTCTCTCTCTCTCTCTCTCTCTGTCTCTTTGTTTTTATGCACTTCCGTTGCACGCTCTCCATATCCGGGGCCACGACAAAAGCAACGCTTGAAATATGTGTGACAATACCAAGAACAAGCAAATAAAAAATCATAAATTTTTATGCACTCTGGCGTGCCTTTGGGGCAGAAGTTTTCACTAATATATCAAATAACCGAGAGCCCATCTAAAAATGCAATTCAGTTAACAATTTGCGTCGAAAAAAGGCAGCGGCGAAACAAACTTTGCAACAACGCTGCCATTTTGCACCGTTATGGCAGCCATTTTGTATTCGCTTACAGTTACGCGCTTAGCAGTTAGCGCTCGCGTTGCAATTTCCGTTTACCACGCCATATAAATAAACATTTATTTTGTGTACTAGCGCTTCCCACACATGTCAACTGCCGCCAACTGCACCACCCTCCACCCAGTTTGCTCTTCTTAGTTATTTTACAGTTACAGTTAGAGCTGCAGTTACCGTAGCTTTAATTAATCTTAATACACGACTGCAACAGACACTGCACCCACTTCACATACAAGAGTTTATTTATGGCTCCAAAGCAAAAGAAACTAAAGCAAAATGTGTTTTTGTATGGAACATTTTAACCAAAAGTCGCAATACGAATGCTCTACAAAATTGATGAATTAAATTTAAGTAAACCAAGCATAGAAATATCCAAAATTTAACTTTCTGCTCTTCAGCCCATAATTAAATACAAAATCAACTCAAAGTGCACACTGTCGAGTAGACTTTTAGCTGCATGTCTAGTTTAATTTTTGTTGCTGCCTATGCACTTGAAATTGCATAGACATGGCCTAGAGAGAGGGATAGAGATAGAGCGAGAGAGAAGCGTGAGCGACAGAACGAAAGCGTTTCTAATAAAAATGAATATGAAATTTTGTTTACGCCACAAACAAAGATATCAAATAATATTTTTTGCTATGTATTGAATCCTTCGCATATATATATGTCGCACTCCATTTGACTTCCGTTAAAAATGCAAATATATGAATGCTAATGCAATATGCCCAGCTAGCAATAATAATTCAATAGTTCCCTACATACACTCCGATGCACTTGAATAGAGACAAGCATTTTAATACTTTTGGTTCATAAAACATAAATTATCCAATTCAACAAAGAAATTTTCGTTTTAAAATTAGTTACAGACATTAGCAGATGCTATTAAAGGAATGTAGAAATATATATAATTGAACTAGTAACTCTTCAATTTAGCTTCAAAGAAAATATATGAAGTTATTCCAATCCAACTGATAATTATTTAATGTAGACGTCAATTACATAATTTGATTTATTAATAGAGTAACAATGTATCAAAATATTATCTCGATTCAAGTCCTGCTTATACAAAATTTTAAGCAAAGTTACTTTTAGTTAATGCACTTGGTCTTTTTTGGAATGGAAGTGTTTCAAAACGCTGATTGAAACCAAAGTGTTAAGCAATTAAAATTGCATTATGCTTGTCCCTATTCAAGTGCCCGCGAGTGTGTGTATGTATGCAGTTTTTATACTCCTAACAAACAGACAAACAAAGATTTCATTCACCTTTTTGTGTTGTTGAAATTCAACTGTTTGCTAAAAACAAAATATTTACCAGCTTTTGGCTATTTGAAAATTGTTGCAATTTCGACTTTGACGACTTTTCATTACCTGCAACATTTGAAAATTGATACAGGTGTTAAGAGGATTGCAGCTGCACCAAATGAATTTATTTACTTTTTGCGTTCCCACACTTGATTAGAGCTTGCGGCGAATTCTCTAATAGCACTTAATATAATTTGGCCAAAATAAAGAGGAGGAGCAATGCTTTGGTTTCTTTTGTTTCATTCTGCTCATGTGAATGGTCCTCATTTCCATCAATGCAATTGGTTTTCTCTCGTGCCTGCCAGGCCGCCCCTCTGCCTGCTGCCCATCACGTGACGCTGGTCCCAAGGCTGATTAGTTGCGCGCTGCCTGGCGCATCAACCTTTGCGTGAGCTGTCAAAGTGACAACTGAATTGCGGTGGAAAACTTACGCTAACCAATGTCGACAGTGCCCGACAGAACGCCCCCCCACTTCTGGGTTAGCCCACTTGCAGCAAGCGAAGATCTCTCTCTCTCTCTCTCTCTCCTTCTCTCTTTGGCTTTGTTTTGCTGCCTGTGGTACACAGGATTGTTTCCCATAATATGTTACTCGTGCCATATGAATTTTCATGCATTTTGAGGCTTCCCCACGTATCCGGGAATATTTTGGCATGAAGCATGCTTGCTTTCTGTTTTTCACTTGAGCTGTCAGTCAAGAGTTGTCAGTGCTGAGCGGGGTGGTCTCTAATGCATACACACTCACACACAGACAATTATAAGCGTGTATGTGTGTGTGTGTTTGTGTGGGTGCCAAAGACGTGCAGTTTTTAAGGCTGCTTGCTTTTTAAGTCGCTTTTGACAGCTAAATGCAGAAGAAGCTCACACACAAACATTAAGAAGACTCTCTTCCCGCCAGTCAGTTGTCAAATGTGTTTCTGCACTTGCTACGTGCTCTCTCACATATGTACATATGTATATGTATATGTATATATATATGTATGTACATCGGTCGACTGTCTAGCACAGAGTACACGCTGCTTTTAAAAAATGTTTCTTTCCAAATTGTTTGCCAAAAATGGCGCAAAGGCATGTGAGCCAACTAAACGCCCAACAACAGAAACAACGCTAATGGAAGCTCCTTGTCATGCTGCCAAAGGTGAGTGGAGTGGGCTGCAGGTGGCACTTGAGGCACCCAGACATGCGCTAATATGCGTTTAATAAAAATATACACAGATATATAGTAGAGCGTTAATTTAAGCTATCGCTTGTTATACCAACTTGTTTATATTTTCCGACAGCAGCCAATGAAACAACTTTATTTAGAACTGTCAACAAGTGTCAACATATTTAAAGGTACAACTGTCTAAAGAAATTGAAGAAAACTTGTAGTACCCAGCTAACAGGTTCTAAATAAATATAAATGGTATCAGCTGAAGAGGCCCAAAAGGACTTGTAAATATTTAATAATATTTAAATTGTTATTATTATAATGAGCGTTTTAATAAATATTATTAAAATAAAATATGCGCTAAATTAATTACTTCATTTTTCGATTTTCAATTTTTCCTTGGAAAAATAATATGTTCCAAGGCTGAAATATTTATGTTTTTAATTGCCTATAATAATAGAAAACAGAACATCTCGCATAACCCTGATAATATTATAAGCTTCTATACAAGTATTTATATCTATATAAGTACTTAAGCTGCTCACAACTTGTTAAAACTTATAGTGTCTTTTATGTTTTCTTTCTTTTTCTTAGTCCTTGTCCTTTTTCCATCCTTTTCGCAGCTGATCCATACTTTTTTATAGTGAGTATGTGGCAAGACTGGTTCCCATATAAACCATGGTAATAAAATGAGCCCTGGTCTTAAAATTTTGGTGCTATTTTCATATATAAATTTGTGAATTTAAAAAGGTAACCAGGGCTCGGGGAATTCTTAGAATTTTGCGTAGATTATTATTTAGCTACATTATGTTTCCACCCACACAAAACTAGGCACTCTAATTGAGACTTTGCGTATTTGATTTACTATTTCATCATTTGATATGCCAAGCCTCAAATGCGAACATGTATATTCGCAATTTATAACAGACTCAACTGCCTAATCCTCTCAAACAGCATACATACATGCTAACTCCACACACACACACACACACACACACAAATGGGCAGGTAACCTATTGAACTTTATATGCGGACTTGAAGTATGAGTTGCCTGAGAGCTACTTTGCATATTGCCTGGCATTATCCTTTGAGTTGGTAGCGCCAGGGCGCCTGTTGGACGTGATCGGATTATCTATTTTAATAGAAGCTCTATATAGAGCACATTTCTTTTACAGCTGACTTGCAGCGAAAATTGAAATCGAAATAATATTCAATAAAGCAATCTAGTGTCGAGCCAGGCACATACAAACTAAAAGCGATTGTTGGGGAGAGAGGGAGAGTGAGGGGAGAGAAGTTATATTTTGCACCAGCATTGATAAAAAGTTATGGGCGCACGTGAGTGGAGGCACCTTCTGGATTGGGTTGTGCCTTTGACTTTGACATTGGAGTCGTAGTCGGAGTGGAGCAGCATACGCTGTTGGAAAAGGCGCTTATGTGCGGTTTTGCATAAATGAATGAATAAATGAGCGCAGTACGAGCTGACTAACTGACTGATTGACAAAACCAAGTACATGGCAGGGCAGGGCAGGGCAGGGCACATGCAAGGCTTTTGCCAATGCAATCACATGAATAATGGCAGCCGCAAATTCAGCTAACTGCAAATGTTCAATACAATTTGATTATGAGGGCAGCGTCGAGGGGAAGCAAAGCAAAGCAAAGCAAAGTGGGGGAGTGCACACTGCACTTGATTGAGTGCCTTGCCATGGCATTTGAGTGGCTTTGAGTGCCAAGTAGCACCAGCGAACAACTCTGAATGTGAAAATTGCATAAATGCATGGCACTTTTCAGCGATTGCTGCTGCTGGTGCCGCTGCTGGTGCCGCTGCTGCTGCTGGTGCTGGTGCTGCTGCTGTGGCTTCCATGCTGCTCTGCTATATGTATTCAATATTCAAAACAGTTGCGCATATGCAAACGTTTGGGCCCCTTTGGGGGCAGCCCAAAACAAATGCACGCAAATGAGCCAAACGGGTGGACAGAGTTTTATGCCCTTGGGGCAAACAGCACAATGCACATTGGTCTGCAATCAGGCAACAATTGTTAATAATAAATGCATAATTTGCAATTGGATTTTGTGTGTTTTTGCAGCAACAATTGTCAACGGGTTGATTAACGACTCGAGCTCAAGGATATCACTGTGGAGTCCTTGGACTTGAAGCAGCTGCTATCTGACCGCATAACTAATTGGACTTAGCCAAGCGTTAAGCAATTATGCGGCCTATGCTTAACACAAATTATAAAATGTTTTTGTGTTTTTTATTGCTTTCGATTAAAAAGACATCAAACTCCAAAGAGACGGAGCGAGAGAAAGGCAAGCAGCCCATAAAACTTACATATGTAAAATGCACAATTTACTTAATTAGACGGCAGCGCATGCAAAAGGCGTTGGTGCGCTACTTTTTTTAGTCGAAGGGGCAGCTGCTACAACAAAAAAAATTAGAGGTAGGCTACCCAGCACCTGCCGGAACTTGGCCCAGAAAACAAAAAGTGAAATAACCCAAAAAATATCGAAATGAAACCAAAGCAAGTCCCGAAAAAAAACACGTAACTGACCAACTGGCCACGCCCACAAGGCACTGCCCTGCAGTGGGATTGCAATTATTGTGTTAGTTGTTGTGTGTGGCTCATTAAAATTGATGTCTTAATATGAAGCAGCAGCAGCAGGACACACGAACGCGCGGACGAATGAACGAGCGAGCGAGCGAGCGAACGAGAGAGGCACCCTGTAATTAGGCGCCGCAGCAAGCGGCATAGCAACGCGTGGATGGAGGGGGAGAGCAGTGGGCAAAAGCGAACGAAACGAAATGAAATGAAATTGTTAACAAATGAATTTTACCACGAAATTGGCTCGCGGGCAGCAACTGACTGCGTTGCAACGATGCTGACCATGAGAGCCGGCGAATGAGATTGCAACAGGATTTTGGTGGCAGTTAACTGCAAAGACAAATAACGAGAAATGCACAGCAACAACAACAGCAACAACAACAAGAGCAGCAAGCGAGCCTTTTTGATTACGAGATTGGCTGCAAAGCATTCGTTGCAATTAAGCCAAGTCCAAAGCCAGACAATCCAGTGGCCAGCAACTCTGCCTCTTGCTCTCTCTGTTTTTGTCTTTCACGCGCGGTTTATGCCCGGCGAGGCGTGCGCGTTATGATGAAGTTGTCAGTGGCTTGGGCTACCGTTTTAGCTGCCACTTGTGTTGGTTTTTGCCAGCCGAAACATTTTGCCCCGCCTAAGGCTTACAAGTGGTTCAAGTGCCACCTTGAACCGGCCACAAAAAACGATATCGATTTAGAATTGACTGTGCCAGTGTACACTGTAATTGACTTGAGCATAATTAAAATGTTATGCTGCACTTTAGATCGAGCCTTGGGCTATAAAAAGTAAACCAGTAAGCAGTTGATTTAGTTGACGACACTTTCAGCAAACAATTTCAAGTCCAATGCAAGAAACAGCATGTGGCATGCAGCACAGCTGCTGCCTCGTGGTACAAAGCCCACATGTCTTACATCCTGGCTTTGATTCGTTACAGCTTTAGTTTCAACTATCGGCCATGAAAAGAGCGAAAGGGCGAGCGAGAGAGGACTTTGTCTCTGTAGCCAGGTAGATGCTATACGCATGCATTTGACAGTGGCTTGTATATCCTTGGCACATCCTTCGCATTTATTGCCGTTGTACAAAGCTTTAGTTACGCTACTTTGATTTTTGGATTATTCTCTCTGTGTGTCCTTCAGTGACGTAACAATTTAATCTGAGGGCAGCAGTTGGCCCTACTGCAGCTGCCTAGTTTGTTTGCTGCATTAAGGACTCCCACAGGACACGCTACTAATCACAGCCGGTCGCTCTGGCTGTTCTCACTTCCTAATGAGCCTGCAACACAACACCCAAAAAACTCAAACTCCAGCCAAGCCAATACCAATGCCATATGCCTGCTCTTGTATCCTGTCGCCTGGCTCCAGTCGCTGTGGCGTCACCAAGTGCCCAACACTTGATTTTTTGTTGCTGTTGCTGTTGCTGTTGTTGTTCTTGGTGTTGGCAGGCCGTATAATTTTATGCGCCAAGTCAAAGTGTCAACTGTCAAACGCATTGCAACGCTTCAACACTTACGCCTGCTCCCCTGCTCGCGAACGCGAACAAGGTCCAGACATTTCTGCCGCTGAGTTTTACGCCTGTCAGCCTGGAAACTGTAGTCGTGTTTATATTTAAAATGTCAGCGCGTCTGGCAACTAGATAGCAAGCATCCTGCCTGCGTTAGCAGTCTCATTAGCGGCCTTCTAGGGACAACCATCACACGCTCATTACAAGCAGCCAAACACACGGCCAGCCAAGCTGCAACTAGTTTGTGCTACTCATTGTCCTGCCCCTTTGGAGACGGCCAGTGACTTTAAAGAGCAGCACAGGCATAAATCAAATGCATACAAATGCAAGCATCATATTTCTCCACTTAATGTGAAAACAAACTAGAGTGAAATTGGACTCAAGTTAAAAGTAGATTTCACAATTCCATAATCTGTTGAGGGTAATTGCAAAGTAAGGAACTCGAGTTGAGAAAAATTCTATCGCTTTTGTTGGGGGTTGGTCAACGCTTATTAAATGCCTATAAGCCTTCACCTCCCTCCCCATTAACCCAGCAAAAATATGTTTCATTGCTGATTTGATAATATTTCATTTAAAAATACATATACATTTATATTGTTACCCCAACGATATTTGTAACATGCAAGACACAATACTTGTAACAAAATTGCCTTTTTATGCTACTTGCCTTCGGGCGAAATGGGGATGCCTAGTCAACTGGTCAAGCTCTGCCCTCGTTGGCCTCCCATAAGCAGAGAGAGTCTTAAGCTTTTGCACTGGCCGTCTTTCACTTTCATTCGCTTTTTTATGTTTTTAATGGCTGAAGTAACATTATTTATAACTCAGCGGCGCTGGGATAATGCCATATTAAATGTCAACTGCACTAGACGCACACACATGCTTATAAGACTTGTGGGACACACACATACACACAAATCCCAAACATGAAAAATCTATTGCTAGAGTTTCTTTTGGTCGTGCTAAAGCAAGTTAAGTCCTTAAGATGTCCTGCTACGACAAAGGCGGAAAGTAAATCCGGTAAGGTTACCTTTTGGCCAGCAACTTATGGAGGGTTGGCTATCCATCCGTCCGTCCACCCGCCCGTCCGTCCGTCCGAGCGTGCATGCATCCCTTTTGTCTTTACGCGCCACTGAAGACTTGGAGTGTGAGCATACGAATGTCCTGCTTGGCTTCCATTTTTGGGCCACTCATTTTTAATTCAGCTCACATGCACACATCTGTTGGTCGCCGTAGTATCCTTCCTGTCCAGCAGTTTTGGCCAGCTCCATTGATTTATGCGCGTAGCGCCAATGCACGCGCGTTCTCATCCTTGTGCGCTCGTCCTGGTTACGGCATTGTTCATCATATGCCTCGCTGGCCACTTTGTTTCAGCATTTTTGGCCACAGTTTGTGGCTTATTGTTGTGCATGCCCGGCATGCCTGATAATGACCACAGTATTTCATTATCCATTCGCAATACGTATTGTAATTAATTTAATATATATAACAGCACATAAGTAGACCCATATTAAGTCAAACAATTACAGTGGCTATCTATTGAGAAATTCCATAACAAGCTGTCGTCCAAACGATACATTTTTATATTTAAAAACGAGCGCAAGCCTGGGTGCGAACGACAGCATAAGACCCTGTACAAATGCATAATAGCAAACTATGCATATTGACAAACTTAATACTTTATATTCAGCAATTAATTAAGGACTTTTATTTACGTAAGAATCACAGGCGACACACTGAGTAAAATTTAAAATGTTTTTATTTTGAAGAAACCTATAAGGGTCTCCTTTTATAAAATATATTTTTAACTAAATAACTTCCATGTTTATTGCACCTACACATACCAAGTTGGGTCTCTATAGGTATTAAAGTGGTCAAGATTTCGGTGTTCATAGAGACAGTCTTGACTGGGGTCTGCCACGCGTCCTTTTTGCCATTACGCACAATTTCCATTCAACTAAAGACCCCTCTGTGAGTTTCCCATGTAGAGAGTCTCACAATGTATCTGAACCACATGGCACTTGCTTTGAATGATAACTAAACCCCAATTGCAGCTGACGGCCTTTTGTCGAATCCTATCAATTTAATTAGTTTCTTGCGCTCCAATTGCAGCAGTTGCGCTTCAATCACGTACCAAATGAGCTGCCTTCGGGCCAAGCTGATGCCTTGTCGAAGGCGTTGCCTGGCTGCTGTTCACACCTACTCAGTGCGGACTGGTTGATCAATCATAACGGCAATTGACTACTGGCGGCTTAGTTTTGTGAAAATCCTTTTCATTTCCTTGGGGTGTTACTTTAAAGCGAAATAATACAACTACTGACTTTTGACTGCTGCCCAATCTGGCTATCAATCATAGCTCTGGATTTTCATTTGTATGTCAACTCCTACTTTGCTTTAAAGTCATGCACGCTTTGTGGTCTTTGTGGTTACGAGTTTCTTTTAAAACATTGTGTGTTACTTCTTATGGGCTGCATTCAGGCGGAGTAAAAAGGACTCTGTGCTCAGTTTGTATCTCTCAATTTCAGCAGCTGATACTCGGATCCGGCACTGGACTCCGGTTATGTCTTTGTTCTGCGCATTGTAGGTGTGAAATGCTCAAGGCGCTCATGCATATCCTGTTGACAGCCTGCGCTGCTGACTGTGTGGAACGCCTGCTGGTTCCAGCTCCTTTGTCCAGCCGCCAGCGCTCGCTCTCGCTCTCGCTCTTGCTCTTATCTGCCTGCCCGACAGCCCGACTGCCTTCCTGCCCCTGACTGAGTGTGAGTGTGTGTTATTTTTCTTTACAACATGTGTTTTACAAATGTTTTTCAATAAAAGCAGCAACCGAACTCTCATCATCATCGCCGTCATCATGGGTTCTTAGCAGCAGTTTGCTTGCCTTTTGCTTTCTTGACAATTTTAATTTATGTTCTCGTCTTTTGTGCGCGCCACATATAATAACTCAATTAAATACCAGGCTGCTATCGATGCGCCTCTGTCTGTCTCTGGCATTATCTTTTGTAAAAATGTGCGCATTCTTTAATTCAATATCCTGTATAATACCGCAACCCACAAGCTGGGTTGGCAAACTGCAGCGCACAGCGAACGGCAAACGGCAAACGGCGCACAGGATGCGACAATGCGCGGAAGCTGAAATCATTAGCATTGCGGTTATTATCAGCGAGAGAAATATCAATTTACGCACGGCTACGGCACACTGTCCGGGAAGTATACAGACATACCAATATGGCTTAATTATGTCGCCGCCGCATTGCCGGCAACAGTCCTTGTTAAGAAGCTAGTGACGGTATCTGGCTTTATGACTGTTGAAACTCTAGCAGCTTGCTCCTCGCTATGTCAGTTGCTAAATTTGATTGAAATGCCTGCGTCTTGATGCGACGGAAGCAAAGCAAACGGCACGAAAATTTTTCTAAGCCATTGTTAACACTGTCAGACCGACCGACAGACAGACTGACAGTCAGCCCGATATGTAGCTCAGGGAGCGAAAATCTAATAAACAGCAGCAAGCAAATCAATTTGAATAAATTGAAAGAAATATCTCACAGTTATTGCGTGGCAAGCCGCTTAGAATGGCAAGTACTTGTATTTTTAGCTCAGTGGCAGGTAGACAGCAGCTCGCAAGGCGTTCTCTGGTCTAATTAGTGGCTCAGCTTGCCAAGGGCTTAGTGGCAAAGAAGCTGCCTACAATTTGTGAAGGGCTGTGCTCTAAGCCGAGCTCTTAGTCCGGCACCAGAGCCAATCAGGCACTTCATTTGCATTTGCTTTGGTTAAGTCTCTCGGCTCTTAAAGCAGCTTAGCACTCATCGTAGACGTAGACGTAGGCGTGGCAGGCAGAGTTCTTTTCAGAATTATCGATATTATTAGCTGCATAATTGAGCTATTTATAAGAAAGGCCTGCAACGCTCTGAAATTATGACATTCAGCAGAGTTCTCAGGCAAGCCCTCAACGAGCTGTGAACCGTAGGTGTTGGGCCCCCGAAAAATCACAGACAGCACCCAAGTGGCCATGGGGTTTCTCTTAATTAAAAGCTGCTTTTCCGCTCACACCAACAGCAGCCAGTGCAACGCACAGTGGGATGCCCACCTTAGCTGCTTTTCACATTTGTTTGCTAGCCAAACAAAGCCCCGTGAAAATGAAGCTCGCTGCATGCAACATTGACAGCTGCTGCTGTTGCTGTTGCTGTTGCTGTTGCTGCTACCCGAAATGAGGTGCTGAGATCTCAAATTGACTTTGGCCGCATGCTGCTGATTAGCTGCTGATAAGTTTCTAGCGACTGCCAACAACAATCAATGAGAATGTTATGCAAATGCCCTGCCCACTCCACTTCACAGTCGATACTCATGCTATAAACTAATCCATGTTGCAGCTATTTGGGCTTCATCAATTTTTTATACAGCTGTGGGCTCCAAATCTGACACCATTGTCTGGCACCAGACTCTCTTATCTACGCGTCCGACATCGTAAACTGTAATCGTGCCCTAACGTCTTCATTAGAAATTCTTTTGTTAAACAGCATCTAAGGTAGTTGGGAAGATCTTTGATCAGTGGTCAGCATAAAGACGTCACAAATTTGTTGTCGCATTGCTAGTTGATTTTAAAATTATGCAGAAATTAAAAACACCTCATTAGATGTGTGTTAATGCGTGTCTTCTTTGTGTGTGAAAGTCGCAATGAATACAAGCAACAAAGAAAGTTTTACAATTAATTTAAATTTGTTTTTGTCTAAATAAGAGGAAATCTCAATTATTGAAGAATTTAATACCATGCCTGTTAAAAATTGATTACTAATCATAACGATTTGAGATTATATTATTATTAAAGAGTTAAACTGATTTTAAACAAGACTAAACTATTCGCCCAATTAGTAATTAACTACGATTAGAAAGAAAAGAAAATTATTCTATATTATTGATATGTTGAATTTTTGTGATTTTTTAACATTATTTTCAATTACATATCGTCATTTAAACAAATTTTCTTAGAGAAAGCTTCAACCTTGTACTAATAATTTACTTTATTGAAATAAAATAAATGGAAAGTAATCCGACTAATTTAAAATAATATTCTCAATTACTTTGAATATTGTCATCTAATAATAAAATAAAAAAAAAATAACTTAACTGGTTTCAATCTGTAATTGAAATGTTTGATATATCGACTCAAGCTGTCGATCGCAGCTTAAGTGTTGCATATACAAGAATTTTATTCAATTTCATGCCAGACTGCTGTCTTTAAAGTCTGCGTGTGTGGCACATTTAAGCCGCTGCTAAGTGTCATGTTGTACATCAAATACAATCAAATCAAATCCCAGCTACAATCAATACCCTACTCTGCCCCCATTCCACTCTATATCATAACCCAACGCAGCGAGGTACAGTTTGGCCGAGATAGGCATGGAAAATTCAACAGCGACGCATTCGATGTGTGTGCCTAAGTATTTTATGTGCCCTGTCATTTGTCTGTCAATCAGCTGTCGCATATTTTTGGCAATAAGGGTTAATTTACGCTCATAATCCTTGCCTGAGGAATGCTTTAGAGTCTGGAGTCGGGTCCGGGTTACATTAGCCGCTTGATGCCAGTTGACATTTGCTTGCACAATTTTCGTCACCGAAATGTCCTCGACAGGCGCATAACACAATTTTCTCATTGTTTTTCATTTTTCTACTGATTTTTAATGCTGATTGACATACGCTCCGAAAGTTAAACTAAAACATGCCAGTCACATTACCTTTCAATTGGCCATGTCAAGCAAACTTTCGCTTTTGCCATGTTCTACGAGAATTTGCATAATTTTTGTATAATTGCGCTAGAAAGCAATTTGCGCTAAGCTCATTTAATTGCCGCGTAATTGCGCAAAAAAAAACTATCTGTATATACAGCACTATTATGCCAAAGCGTAGAGTGAGTGCTGCTGCACCACCACCGCCGTCAATTAACTCATACAGCGGTGCACAATAGTGACGTGTGCAATTCGTGGCCAGCATGAGCAATAACAGCATCAATTCCCTTGCCGCATCCAAAAAGCTAATCATGCGCTTGCTCTCGCTCACCCATAATTGCTCCTCATAATTGTTGGAACAAAGCCACGCGAGCAAAGGTTGACAGCACCACAGCAGCAGCAGCACCACTCACTCACTCACACAAACTTACAAAATGGGTGTTGACCGCAGCGACGAGGGGTTGTTGTTGTTTTTGTTCTCTGGCTTATTCACACATAATCGTTATAGTTGAGTTTTTATTTGCACCGTTGCGCAAAAGTTGTTGTTGTTGCAATAATTTAGGGATTATATTCATAAGTCCTGCACAGGCGATCATCTACAACTTTGCGTAATTCCCATATACAGGGTTAGTGCGTGTGAAGAGTAAAGTAAACAATAGAGACAACAGCTGAGTAAGGGAGATGCGGACAAAAATTAAAGTGACAGTTCAGAGAAAAAATAGAGAAATACTACAGAATACTCATAATATGTAAATTTTCTATTCTTTTGTCTTTTACCCAATACTTTCCCAAAATTATAATTATTTATTTGAAAACAGTTGTAAGCCTTTGAGCCGTACTCACTGGTGTAACTTCTAATGTAACTCTGCTTACCCTACCGGTTACTGACTATACAGAAATTTGTTGAAATAATCATAACGATGTGACAAATCATCAGTAAATTCACAAACAGACGCTTGCCTTGCTTCATATTTTAAAACTTGAACCTGAGATTGGAATTGAGCGATCCTACAATACCCAGTATTAGTGAATTCATGGCATACTTTTCATAGACGAAATCATCAACAAAATCACCAATTGATACCAGCCGTAACGAAGGGAAATAAATTTGTGTGCTTTATTGATAATGACTTTAAAGAATTCATAGATTGACCAATTTAATTTATCTGCCTAAAACTGTTCACTTCAAATTCTTAATGCATTTTTCTCACGCGTTTGCATTGCGTTGCCAAATGATAGGCATAAACGAATATACCCCTAAAGGCCTAGCTAGGAATTTTAAACCGCAAAATTAATGAGCACAAACAAAATTAAGCGATGCGCGAAGTGCATGCCGTTAAGCTGCAAGCGTCGTCCATTTTGGAAAACTCCTGCTGTTGGTGGTGGTGCTGGGTCAGTCCACAGTCGAGTGGATATGCCCTGGCACACACACACACACACCGCCACATGCTGAGGGGGCAATGGTAATGAATGCACTTTCGCAGCTAATGCAAACATACGCTTATTTGCTCAATCCTCCAGCCGTTGATGCTAATCGCCAGCGACAATTTAATCTCTAATCAAAATTCAAAATCGCAAATTTCCGCAAGCACGAAATGAGAAATGCGAAATGCCAAATGACAAATGAGTGAAAATGAACGAGAATCGAATCAGAGAAGAATTTGGTGCATGAAAATGCAATCAGCATTTTGCCGCAAAACTTGGGCATTAATGAGCACATTAAGCCAGAGACAATGGCAAATAGCGCGGGCCAAGTGGTTGCCACAACCACCACCACTACCACCACCCTACACGCAACAGAGTGTGGCGAGCGTGTTTGTTGTTTGTGTGCATTGGTGCAATCAATCGCTGATGGGTGGCAATTGGAAATTGGAAATTGGAAAAATATTGCGCTGTTTACATAGCCAAAGGATTTTCACACGTTCCTGTAAGCTGGCAGCGTGATATAATATTTAATTATTGATTTATTATATGGAACAAGCCAATTGCAACTCACCCCATTGTATCTCTGTATGTTTGTGTGTGTGCTCATTAAATGCAATGAACGTGGCAGCGTTAACAAGAAAACGCAACAAATCTAAAAGAGGAGCCTCGAAAACAAAGCGCTACAAATCTGAAAACCGAGGCAGGCTAACAAGCTGTTTGGTCAGGGGCCCAAGGATCGCGCATCGGCGATTTGCCTTTGAAGTGTGTGCAGGGCATATAAAAACAAAACAACAACAAGCAAACACAAGGCAACAATTTTTTATGACCATTTGTTGTTTGATTATAGCAAACGGATAAACCCAAGCACAAACAAAAGCCGCACACTCACTCTTGCTCGCTCTCTCCTTTCCTCTCTCTCTCTCTCTAACTCTATTCTGAATCTCAATCTCAGTTTCAATTTCAGTTTCAGTTTGAGTTTGAGTTTTGAAGTTCGAATGCTCTGCGGGCCTGGATGCTGTTTGTCGATTGTAACGGCTTGGGGTACTCCTACTTGCGGCTCGCTGTGTTGCATGCACCGCATGACCTGCTGCCAGCAAACAAACAAATCCAAGCAACTCTCAATTCACCTTTTCCGACAAAACAACACGAGCACTAAAATAAGCAAAAAGAAAACAAAAACCAAGCGACGCACGACGTTGAGCAAACAAAACTCTCATATACGAAGAACTTCAAAATTCTGAGATCAGTTGTGTACCCAGAACACATGTAAATAGCAACGGACTTGACATGCACCGACAGCATATTGTATGTTATAATGGGCACTAAGCCGACGTCAACCGACTTAGGATTGTGCAAGTAATTAACATCAAAGTTGAGATATGTACCCTGTTCCGTTTGCAACGATAATTAATTGCAAGCTGACTGGCTTTTCCAATCATATTTTAATTTACTTATTAAATGTCAACTCAAAAGTTGGTGCAAGGATTGGGTATACTGAAAAAATACGTGGAGTCAATTTCACTATTTACTCATTTAATGATAAGCACGATGCCGAGCATACTCCGAGTAAGTTAAGGAGGGAAGATATATTAAAAGAGTTAGAGCCTACAAGAGTAAGGAGATCGATCCACACATAAAACCCTAAAAACCTCGCGAAAAAAAAATAAATTTAGATTTTTAATAGATTTAATGTTAATCTGATGGTTTAAGTATTATGGAGAGCTATATCTCAGAATAGTTCAAACACTAGTTATATTAAGTAATTTATTTGCCCAAGAACTTTAAGACAGTGAAGAGAAACATGCTTGTCAAACTTTAGATTTCGATCAAGCGGAACACCATTAACTTCAGCAAATCTATTGAGAGGTAACTGAAAATCCAAATAGCTGTAATTTATTTTATCTTTTTGCGCCTTTGTGACCAACTCTATTATATTCGACTTAGGGTATACGCTATCGAAACTCGTTTCATAGCAGGAAATATCAAAATAATAAACATCGCATACACGCGCCGAGGACATAGACACGCAGCATGGAAAGCGTTAAACTAGTTGTGAAGAGAGAATGTGGCAAAGGAAGTTGCCACTCAGCGCTGACAGTGGCAGAAATATGTTGTCACTCGGCATAATCTTGGCATGGAGCAACAAGAGAAGTGCCATATATTCTTTTTAATATTTTTGAATTTCCGCTGATTTATTTGCCGCCCTTCTTCTTCTTCTCCAGCTCCGGACTGTACGTGCTGTGAGCGTGCATCAGGAATCACACTTTAATTTACACTTGAAAGAATTTTCACGTCTCTAACACGGCGAACCGCAAACGTGTGCGCAACAAATGAGCAGCAAAGCGACCCGTAAAAAATAAGGGAAATTTCAAGAGGTTTATAATTCGATTGTCCACTCAAATGAAATCGAATGCACAAATCAGAGTTCACAAATCATCAAATCAGTCGAGGGTGAACTTAAGGCTCTAACTAGTGTACAAAAGTTTCGCACAGCTCCTGCTCTCCGGGCTGAACTGTGGGGAGGGTTGACGGAAATGCATTTCCCAAGCAATAATAAACAATAATTGTTGTGTGTAGCGATAAGCATATTGCAGTGAGAACGACGCTCGTAACATTAATGGAACTCGAACAGGCGCTCAAGTGTTAAGTGTCAGATGCAGGATAAGTGCGTGCGGCGACAGGATATTTGTTTGTTTGTTTGCCTCGCCTAGCCAAGGACTCCTTCACTGCGAATTTATGTGCGAATGCGTTCGTGTGTGCGTATGTGTGTGTGTGCCACACATCAGTTACAGGCACATTTTTAATGCAGCACTTTGCAAATCACGATAAGAACCTAACAAATGATCTGACACATGACGGCAGCAGGACATGTGGGCGTTCTTACCACAAATAGTTGCACAAAGTCAAGTTCAATCTACTGCACTCTCCATGTTATCTCAACAACGCAGCAAAACGCCCAAACCAATATGTTCCCGAAATGATAAGCGGTAACACCCCCAAGCATAAGAGAGCTGAACATTTCATACTATCTAAAGCCAACAGTTAGCCTGGGGAACTTTAATTTCACTTTTTAATGAACAGTACTCTAGCCTCTGCATAACATTACTTAATTGTCCTCATACACACACACACACACACGCACACACGCTTACACTTACAGGCAGGACACCTAATGTCAAATGAGTTTTTAAGCTGCCGTTGTGGACTTAACCCACAAACCCAGATTACTCGCAATTAGTTTGCCAGAGTAGTTTCAGTACGACAAACTGAGTGCAGCTAATCTAACAGCTTAGACAATTATTTATGAAGCATTGTTGGCTGCTCGACTAATGTCCGTGACTTGGCATTAGTCAACACTGCGAGCACTTTCCAACACTTGCACTGATTTATGACACTCTATCGCCAACTGCATGTGACATGCAGCTGGCAACACCAGAGGGCGCCACTCACAAAATCAAGCAATCATGCAAGTAGTCTCTGTCGCTCGACTTTCGACTTTAGACTCTCACTGTCACAGTCACTGTAAATGCAAAGCTGCTAAATGTCGAGCAGAGGCGTCAAGTGGTTGAGCACTAGTTTGGCGCTTAATGTTATTCTAAATATGCTTTTATTTATTTAAGATGTGGCTGCCTGCTGCCAGTCGCCTGCAGTTGCAACAACAACAAGCTTAGATTGTTTGCACAATTTTCTGCTCCAAATCATTTTGCAACAGCAGGAGAGAGCAACTGTTGCATAGCCCAGCGCCAGCAAGCTAACTGGCATCCTTGCAATTAAGCAACTCTTAACTAAATGACAATGCAACAAACACACACACACACAGACAGACAGACAGACAGACAGACACACACATACACACAGGCAGACACAATGCATGTGTATATGACTGTTACATGGCATAGTTAGTGGCTTTTTGGTTAGAATTTTGATATTTTGACTCATAAAATGAGAATTATGCCAACTATGCATGTTGATAAATTGTTTTTGTCGTCTTGCAGCATAATTGTTATTATAATTCAAATGTAGCTTAAATTTACATACTTGCTTATGCGCATAAAGTTACTTCAATTAGCAGGCTAACAAGTAAAGCATGTTTAAATTGGTGTAAGCAATTTCAAAAATTCATCAACCACTTACTTTCACTTAGGGCTTCACAAAGAAATTCATTTTTGCTTTGCTCAAAACAAAAAGTTGTGTGCAGTTGATTGCAGTCTTAACTACTAATTGTAAGTCATGTGCGTAGGCAGGTAGGGCTTAGATTATGAAAACCTAATAACATTTTCAAAATAATTGTAACATTTTATTAACGTTAATGCTTGAGCATTTATGATTGCCCCTAAATCTCATCCTGACTACGCCCATGTGCTGAGCGTTTTAATGTTTCGCTCATTGTCTGTTTTTCAGGTGTTTTCAAAAAATATCTATTAAGAAATGAAAAATTAGTGCAGCTAAGTTTACTTTTAATGATGCTCAAATTGCATTTAACGCTGATGGGAGCTGAGTGCGAGTTTGTTGACTGTTTCGAACGTTGCCAAGGCTAACGGCTCCCAGTGCCATTAAAAACCTTAAAAAAAAAGTCGTAAACTAAAAATTGGTAGCGTAAACAAAAGAAATGTAAAGCAACAACTCAAAGTGTTATGCAACGATAAAATACCCTTTAAGTAATTTGACTTGAGCAGATAATATTTTGATTACTTCAAGCTTTTAGGGTATCTAGCCGAGCATTTTCTCTGTCCGAGCTCAGCTGACAGACGCAGCTGAACAGTCAAGTGTGTGGTAATTAGAATTAAAAAGCATTAAAAGAAAACTCAGCAAAATTCACACAATGCGTTCCAAAGCCAAAGTCGTAAATAAAGCCATAAAAATGTAAAGCCAGTAACTATTTTCTTCAGCTTCGTTTTAGTTTTTTATTTTTTTTGGTAACTGT
Source organism: Drosophila busckii (assembly GCF_011750605.1). NCBI lineage: Eukaryota > Metazoa > Arthropoda > Insecta > Diptera > Drosophilidae > Drosophila > Drosophila busckii. Next base: position 1,654,618 of record NC_046607.1, on the reverse strand, counting down.
GGAAACTTAATTAGTTTGAAGAGCCAGGTCGGAAAGGAAAACCCCAAAATATAAAAACTGCGACCTGCCACAGATAACAATTAGTTTGGACGCTGTAGAGCATTTCAAAGTAATTTATGAATACAGCTTGTTGACAATGCCGCTTTGGACAGCTCATAAAAACAGTTTCGAAAGGTCGAGTGCCCACCAGCTCATAAAATAATAATAACTACAAATGCATAGCCAGTGGACTGGGCACAGCTGCGTGGGCGAAGATAGAGATAGACTGGGCTCTTGGCATTACAAGCTCGATTGATTCGCAATGCCAACGTTTGTTTAGTCTACAGCAAATTCAAATATAAATGCAGAAACACATGCTTGTGCCTTCAAAACATACCTGGAGTTTGGAGTTTTTGTCATCTATAATCCCGCCAGGAGGATAATACCCAGCCCTAGTTGTTGACATGCAATTTGTTGTGCTCAGCTTCAATGCTCAATTCTCAATTCTCACATGCACATGCACATGCACACAGGCAACTCTCGCATACAATTGACATTTGCTTTGGCTGCGACAAAGGCGGATTTGCGGCAGGATGCGGATTTGGCTGCAGGGACTACAACAACGGACGCGGCCGCGGCGGCTTTGGCTTATTTGTTGAACATCATTTGAGAAGGCTTGCGGCTGTTGTCAAATCTATCTGAAAACAGAGCGAAAACGAGAGAGAGGGAGAGAGAGAGAGAAACATGATTAATGCGGTTTGTTTAAAGTTTATGCAAAACGTAAATATTTATGCAAGTCTATTAATATATAATCAACTGGCTTGCAGCAGTGTGGCAACTATTTTAAAGCCACATGCGGCATATTTATAAACTGTTTACTGCCAGGCCAGGCAAGGCCAGGCCAAGCTTAAGTAATTCCCAGTACAGAACTTAATTAATTGCAGCTAATGCAATGCCCATTATGGCAACAGGCAGCCGCAAAAGTGAGCAGGATACAGGACGTTGGGCATAGCGCAGATGAGCAGCGCTGCAGGGAAGCCTCGGTGCAGCCCGAGCGTACTTAATGTAAAAGAAAATAGATTGAATTAAATATGAAAATAGTTAACATGCAGTGGAGCTGCCCTGCAGCGTGTGGTATGTTGCATGCTGCAAGCGCGTGGGTGCGGCTTTGAATATGTGTATTAAATAAAAAAAATGTTTAATTTAATTTCAGCGCTAAGCAACAACAACAATAACAGCAGCAGCAGCAGCAGCAAGAAGCATCGGAAGCACTTGACCCCACACACTGTAAAGAACACACACATGCCAAGTGGAAAGCATTCAACTTGGCTTCCAACATGGCCTGTAGTATAAGCTGGCAGCTGTGTGGCATTTGGAGTGCACTGCTGAGCGCAGATCTGTTTTACTAATTGGGTCACAGCTTAAAATGTGTTAGCCAGCATATGCTATAACTTGACCGGATGTGTTGATGTTGTTGTTGTTGTTGTTGTTCTTGTTGGCCAAACAGGTCGCAAGATATTTGGCCAACCAAACGTTAAATGCATTTAAGATATTTGTCTAAATTATTCAGCTTGCATACAAAATAATTAATCGAAGTGCACTTAACTGCGGTGAGATAGCCAAGCTTAGTGTAATTGATTTAGTATAAATATTAGAAATTGCAATTAAATAAACAACTTTATATGATTTTATTATGACATGTCCTTGTGGTTGCCAATGAAAGCAAATGCAATGTAAATACAAAGTAATGCAATCGAAGCATTAAAAGTATTTGAAATTCAGAGCTTCTTAAGAATAGCAATCAAATATTTATTATTATTAATTGGATAATTATTTTACTTTTTCCGTTTCTTTACGTGGATTGAGTTAGCAGAACATGTTATGTTAGAATGTATTTACCAGGAAATGTTAGATGCATGCCCTGCTAAGTTTGAACTCTAAGTTTTAATAAAACTTATGTATGTATGTTTAAAGGCTCGGCTAAGCAATATTACGATCCTTATGGAATGCCCTGGGCAACCTTCTTTGTTTATTAAGATTTATATGAGAGTAAAGAGATAGAGGCTCGTACTGAAATTGAAGCTTTGTGTTGGACATTTTATAAAAAAAAGGAAAATCGCCCACCATCCATACTCGACATTAGATAAATAAATAAATAATAAGAACGCATTAAAGTTGTTTGTCTTGCTGTATAACCCTCTATATGTACTGTATATTTCCTTTTTTTATTAAAATATTAAAGTGTGTAAGAATGTCTTTATGTATTCACTATCAAGACTCTTCTCTGGCAAGCTTTTCTCGCCCTAAATCAGATTACAGCTGTTAACTTATACTTTTATTTTAACAGACGACAACCAGGATATACAACAAACTCACAATCGAATAAATCCTGCAATACAATTTGATAATTTCTTTAGAAAATATTTTTCTTGCAATCCATTTTTGTTTTCTCAGTATCGCTTTTAACAGCAATTTGAATTCCTGCCATGTCTTGATTAATTTGAAGCTGCTTCTTGCCTCTTCTGGCGACGCTTAGCCAACAGCCAATGTTCAGCTCCGACTGTCGACTGTCGACTGCCGACTGCCAACTGCATTTCACCTGCCACTTGGCATAATCATTAGTGGCGTTTTAACAACAGCACAACGGTAAATGTAAAGCCGCCCACCTTCAAAGCTGCCAGCTTTGCTTCAGAAAATCAAAACGCACTCGTCCCTCGCTCGCTGTGCTCATTTTTCGCCTTGTTGCAAAGTAAAACATTTTCCATGCGCTGACGATTTGACAGGTTTCCACCGACATGAAAACTGAAACCCAACAACGACTTGATGGGGCTCAAAGGAAACGCTTTTCGTCATTACCACTTACAAGTATTTGCGGGCTATACCACGCCCACGTTGCCTTAAATTATGCGTAATCGTAGCTGTGGCCGCTGTTGGGTTTTAAATTTCAAATGCTTTTTGGATTGAGCACGCATGCAATCAACAAAGCCAAAGTCAAACCAAGACCAACACTCGGAAAAGCGTGCAACATCGAATTGCATTCATTATACTCTCTCTCTCTCACTCTCTATCTGTCTCACTTTCTAGCTCTCTTCCCACACTAACATGGCTCAAGTGTAAATGCCATTCGACGTCTCTAACTTATTTGCATTTTTCGTGCGCCAAAAATGCTTAAAAATACTTGACTAATGTTATGCCTGCTGCTTGTTGCTGTTGCTATTTTTGGTGTTGTTGTTGCTGTTGTTGTTGTTGATGTTGTGGCTTTGACTGCACAGATTTAATAGGATTTTAGTGCATTGAAGTGATTTTTCAACGCTGCCAACCTGGTGATGATAATGATGACGACGACGACGACGTCGACGATGATGTGTTTTTGTGGCTTAAATAGATACCCCCAAAAAGGTAAAAGGATATGACTGCGCTTGTGCAGCTCGTGAGTTATGCATGCTTTATGCTAAAACGTAGCTGGCTATCGGCTAAGCTAACCCAAAATATGTAGCTGACCCAACATGCAAACCTTTTGTTGTTTTCTTGTGAGCTAAGTCCGTAATTAAGCAACTTTTGTTGTAATTATGCATCACATCCTAGCTGCTCTGGTCCTCTATCAGCTTGCCAAGTCTTCATTGTTTTTGGATTGCCTAAGCCGCCAAGCTACAAATAGCGAACTCTCAACTGCAGTTATTAGTCTTGACAGCTTGAGGAAGCAGCGCTTAGCAGTGTTTCCCACATGCCCAGCGGGCAGACTACGAAACTGATAGTCACAACGATAGTCGAGCATGTGAAGGATATATATGAGTATTGGAGTGAAAAAGCGACTGCTTTTGAGTTTGGACTGGTGGCAAAATTTATGACTTGCCCTTGGCAACTAATGAGTTTGTCGGCAGCCGTCAGTTGCTCAGTTGCTCCTGCTCTTGTGTGGGGAGCGCTTGGGAAAGCTGCTTAAGCCGAGCATGTTGACCTTGTGGGGGGCGAGCTAGGGGCAGGTTTTGCGTAATGGGTTAAAAATGCGTAAGCATTGCGGCGTGTTGTAAGCTTCTTAGACATTTGCATCAGATTTGCCATAAATTGAGTGGGCGACTGGCAGGCACAACGAGCGGAACTAAAAGCAACGGAAGTATTTTGATTGATTTACACACACACACACACACACAAATACACACACGAATTGCTTAGCAGCCTGGCAGGACGTGCATCAAGTACGGGGCGCTGCGCTTTCTCAACTCATGGCAGCTCATGGTCTGGATGCTGGGGGGTCCGGAGCTGTTTGGTCCATTCGAAATTTACCATAAAGCCAAAATGCGGCCGTATTTCTTCAACTTCCGGCATTAAGTGCACACAGCAGCAAATTAATTAAGTGACGTTGCCAGTGAGGCTTCGACCTGACACAAGAATGAGCACAATTCCTAGTCCAACCGAGCATAAATGAGTTCCCATGTGTGTGTGAGTCTCTCACGCAGCGTTGTCAAATTAATTAAACACACACCAGCAGCAACTAAAGCTGCAGCAATTACTCTCATACGCATTGTTGTGCAGCTTTGTTGTGGCTTTTGTTAAGCTTGCGTCATTTACACCTGCACAGTGTTGATCCAAAGAAAACAACCAAAGACAGCTCTCTGTTTGATATGTCCTTGCAGTCGATTTAATCCAGACCAAGGTTGGGAATTAATTCAATAAGCTGTAGCTTGATGCCAACAATTATTTATACATTACATTGATGAGCTTTTTAATCGCATAAGACGCATAAGTTCATTTCCAAATTTAATAGATTTTTAATCAAATAATTTATTTCCTACAACTCACTCATTCGCCACATACATATAAATAATAATAAAATCAAACATGGCCGTTTACAATATCAAATTTTGGTTGCTGTAACCCAAATAGTGTCTGGCCATGATAAACTGCAAACGTTTCAATAAAACTAAGCCGCTCAAATTGCTTTTTAATACCAGGAAAACCCCAAAGGGAGCTAGCAAAAAAGAAAAAAAACTAAACCTATCAATCCCTTGCAATCAGGCAACACTTTTATACTTTCACTTCACACACACACACTCCCCCTCTCCCTCTCTCTCTCTCTCTTTAGTTCAGCCTAATTTCCGCTGCAAACGATTCCAGCTAAGCTCTGGCCTATTGTGCCGAGCACACACACATCTACATATGCATATTGACACAGCTCAATGGGAAAACTATGTCACTGAAGGATTTTACATGTAGCAGCTTTGGTATACGGCGTGAAAAGCTGGGCGCACGCCGTGCTTTCTATGCGCAAACAAGAAGGCTTAAACAACTATTTTTTTGTGGGTCTAGGCTAATGGCAAAAGTGAAAACCCACATGGAAATGGCAAACTAGGTAAACTTTAAGTCAGCAAAAGCTAAGAGCTTGTTATCCCTGAGCACTTGAGCAATCATTTCAACAGTCTGTTGCCAAATTGCAGCTACTAAATAACTAATTGCATTGAAGACAATATTTATCAGGCTGTGGTCAACCAGGCGCTCCGCACTGCCGGCTAGTGTATAAATTATATAATGACAGTTCCTAATTGCAATATTCAAAATGCAGTATATCTGTCTTTGTGTGTGTATGTGTGTGTGTGTGTGTGTGCATTAACTTGTACGAGTCTGGCATAACTTCTGCGTTTAATTTAATTTTTAATGCTTAAGCTTTGACCAGCATAAATACATAAAGCCAAGACACTAGGGAACTTATATCTTGCATCTTTAACTTGGCAACTCAAGCAACAAGCCAAATGCCAATATTTGCTTAGCCTGACTACCAACGACTAAATGAGTGTGCGTGTGCGTGTGTGTGTGTCTGAGTCTGAATGTTCACTTAACTTTTTGTATGCTGCCCAACAAGATTTTCAATTAAAATTGATTTTATGCAAATTTTCAATTAGTCAAACACATTTTATCATGTGCATCATCAACAAGGACAGGCAAACAAGCAAACAAACTTCAGCCAGGATACGCTTGGCTGCCATTTAATGTGCATGTGTGCGTGTGTGTGTGTGTGTGTGTGTACGCTCATTGACATCATCTTCATCTGCAGCTCGAGCTGAAGACATGACCAAAAGTCTTGTGCAAACCACTTGAGATAAATAGATTTTAAGTTGCATTTCGTTTTTTGTATCCAGCCTGCTGTCTGGTGCTTAGTCTCAGCTTAACCCACGGCCATATTTGAGCATCTTGAATGCTGATTAAGTAATTGCATTTCTGTTGAAAATTTTACAACATTTTGGCGCTGACTTCATTTGCAGTGCCTTTCAGCGTCAATTACGAGTCAAGCGACAAAAAAGATACAACTTTCTCTCCGCCTTCCGCTCACTCTCTCTATATTTGAGTGTGTATGAGCATAAATGTGTGTATATGTGTGTATGTGCTTGTGTCTATCGCCTAATGTTTTGCTACATTCACTAATTGCATTAAAGAAAAGCGAGCAACGTTGCCCCTCTGGTGTGGCTCTCGCTAAATTATACAAAATAAAAAGCGATGAGCGAGCGACAACCAGACAGTCGGACAGTCGGACAGACAGATAGTCTAATAGTTTGCTGGGTTAGTCTGCAGATTGCCGCACCCACACTCAGCCATATCGCTTATAAAATGTCGAGTGTGAGTTGCTCAACTCGGGCAGGCAGTCAACGCTTTAGTTGCGTTGTCTCCTGCGCTTTTAAGCTTGCAATTTGGTTGCATGTCACTTTGCAAATGCTTTCAGACAATGTTCCCAGGCTACTTCACATGATGTGCCATTAGTCAGCAAACGAGTCAAGCACTTGCTAAATGCTCTCTTGTCTACCTGGCGTATTCGTAACAATGCGCACTCGCCAATTCCAACAAGAGCGTAATTTTCGTTAACTAATTTAGCTAACAAAAATTGTATATGTAATTTGCCATTAAAAACTCTAAAGTAAACAAAAAGAGATTTTAAATTCAGTTCCGTAAATTCACATAGTAAGTAATTGAAAATAACACAAGTCTATAAATTTAATAAATTTACTTAGGTTTTTTTTTATTTTTTATTTAGCTTAAAGTTGGAAACTATTTTAACTAATTAATCGCTGCATATGTTTTACTATTCGGCGTATACGTGATTTTATGCACGCAATAAACTTTTCGACAGTTAGTTTCACTTCTTGGATCAACTTTTTTAACGAAATCTATCAATTGATTGTAGCTTTCAGTCTGTTGCAACATAATTTCATGTGCTCTGTGAAATGTTTGCAATTAAGCTACGGGTTTTTGTTAACCAAATATTGGCACTTACATTTTCAATAAATGTCCAAGCGGTACGAAGTCAACTCATTTGCATTGCATTTGCCAAACAGCAGACATGAGTGTATGGCATATCGTTTATATACAATATTTGTGTGCAAGTGGACAGCTGAAGTAGCTGCAAAGCCACAGAGCTCAATAAGTTTGCTGGCATTCGAGTGTAGAACACGCTCAATTTAGTTGGGTGGAGAGGGAGAAAGGGAGAGACGGGCGCGTGGTGGGGCGACAGTCGAAAGACAAACAACAATGGTACGCACTGATTTGCACCAGGAATGGACACAGAGACAGTGCACTGTGTGTGCAATGGACAGTGGGCGAGCTGGGAGAGTCCGCAGAGAACAGAGAGGTAAATAATGCTAGAGTTGGTTAACAACAACACTTGAGCATTGATTGGCTTGAAGACAGTTGAGCAATTAGCAGACGACGGTGGCTGGTCGGAAATGAAGCTGAAGCTGAAGCTCGAGCGGTGAATGCCTCACTAAGTGCATGAATAAATAAAATGACTGCTGTCGCTCTTTTGGCCTCACTCTCTGTCTGTCTCTCTTTCTCTCTCTAACAGTCAACACATGTTAACAACTTGATGGGCAAAAGTCAAATGGCTTAAATGCCCAGCACATTGTAAGCAAACAGACGCCAGAACCTCTCACAGTCTCTCGCTCAGCCAGAGACAACATCAGGGAACTGTATGGCATACCCAACTCGTATGCAAATTCAGGCAAATAAAATTATTATTCAAATTTTTTGGCATGTCCCATGAGCGTTAAACTAACAGCTACGAGAACAATGAACAACTTGGACATGTTGTTGTTGTTGTTGTTCTTGTTGTTGCTGCTGCTGCTGCTGCTGCTGTCAGTCAGTCACTTGAATGGGGTGACAGTCCAAACAACTTGAAGCGCTTCATAAAAGCCAGCCACAGAATGTTAATAGTAATGATGACAACAATGTCCTGTTGCAGGACATACGCAATATAGCTAAGCTTAAATTGAAGCGATTATTATGGCACTATAAATACAATTTAGATATTTTTGTATCTAAACGTTAAGTTTAATATTTTCAACTTTTAGCAGGTGCAGTGCTCTGGCTTTTGCTCCAGCTTTTGTCAATCACAGCACTTTGCATATGCTGCTTGACTTGAACATTGTTTCATGGCAAAATGCAAGCCATTAGCTAGACAACAAAAGGTCAGCTGCTTCTTGGTGGCAAGCAGAGCAGACAAACGACAGGCGACGGCCGACAGCAGATACCAGACAGCAGACAGCAAAGTGTTACGCCCACAAATCACGCCCAAAACATTGCAACCACACGACCGGCAACCGGCAACCGACAACACACACACAACACAAAAAAAATATAAAATAACAAAAAATAGCAAAAAACGGAGACAACGAACCACCCAAACGGGCAAAAAATGACAAGAATTTTACAGCCAGTCAATTATGGACTTGGGCCACTGTGGGCTCTGGCTCTGGCTCTGGCCCTGGCGCTGGCTCTGTGTTTGTCCAAGCAACAGTCACGAGACCGAAGCCACGACGAAAAGCAAAAGTTGTTACTGTTATTGTTGCTGGCTGTGTTGTAACCAAAACGCGCATTTTCCATGCGATTGCCAGCAACACAAAAAAAAAAAACTGCAAACAAGGAAACAAAATGTAAAGAAGCCAGCAGCAGGCAGGGCCGGCGGACAATCGGTCGATTGGTCGGTGGGGCGAACCCAAATCGACATATTGACAGACTAAATGGAGTTGTGGGTTTTGAGTAGTAAATCAAGTTAGGCACTTGCAGCGTGCAACACACACACACACACACACACGTGTGTATACAAATGTTGCATGCATAAGCGAGAATTGCATGCCGCAGAGAATTTACAAGAGACTCATAGAAAATAAAGCGGCTAGAAGAGCGAAACATAGATGCTCTAACTAAAGGCTATTCAGAGCTTAGCCTGGGCCACAACTTGTAACTAATATTGTGTTGGCTCAGCTTTTAGAGCTACATTGTAGTTGTGGGCACTATTTTCACGTTCAGACATGCAAAAGTTTTGTAATCCTTTTCAAGTTGACAACAAGTTGCACTGAAAGCGCCTGTCTGAAGCGCCAAAGTCAGGTGGTCCTTTGGGTGTGCAACTGGGCAACTGCTGGTAGTCGGGCGAGCTTTTGTTGTCTGTCAAGCCAAGTGGCCAAATATGGTTGTTACTTCATAGAGCCCAGACCCAGGCTATTTGCATATTTTTGCTCTGTTTTTGTTTTGTGTCTTCCCTAGACTATGGGGAGTTGTCTTTGGTCACTTTGTCTGCTTTGGCTTTTTGCTAGTTTTGCACAAAATCAAAATCAAAGCCAACGTCGTTGACTGCGTCTGCGGCTGCGGCTGCGTTGCTGTTGTAGCTCGTCAATGTTGCTGCCCCGTGAGACAAGTTAGTCAGTTGTTCTTGCCACTGCCATTGCCACGCATTTTGTACAGGCCCAGTCCAATGCGTTGCTGCTCTTGCTCTTGTTCTTGTTGTTTGCACACACAAATATGAAAATCTCAGCAGTATTGACTACTTCGTTAACCATTTGTTGTGTTTAGCCTTTGGGCCAGAGCCCTAAAATCGCACGGCTGCTGCTCCCAACTCAACTGAACTCAACTGCACATCGTATGCCACTTGAGGGAATATTTATGCAAAAGTCACGCCCCCGCCAGCGCTTGACTTGTTGTAGCTGCGATGCACCACCCCCACATGAGTTCATTGCGAATCGAAATATTAGACGAATATGTTCACGAAAATGAAATGCTTTTAAAATTCGAATTTGGTATTTAATTTTGCTAAAGTCAGTTTTTTGTTCAGCCTGCAGCTTAAGTCAAGTGCTTGAATTTTATGCACTCTAAACTCAATTTTAGTAGCTGTTGCGTTAGTCAGACCGCATTTTATTTGTTTTAGTCTGGTCTGACAATAACTTCATTAGCAGCAAACCGACAATCACTCGACTTGACCTGCACTGAACATCAAGCTCTCGACTAGCCGAAAGCAGACAAACACACACACACACACACACACATAGATACACACATAGACACCTACACCTCTAGTGTGCTGCAAGCAGAGTATGCAGCGTGTTTGCCTAATTGCCATGAGCCAAAGGTTCCAAAGTGCACTTTGCTTGCTCTCCCCCTCGCTCTGACTCTTTTTCTATTACTCGACGCTTTTTTGCAGTATAAACTCAAGACAGTGCCAGTCTATTTGAATGGCTAGTCAAATGTTCGACGCATTCTTGTGCTCGCCGGCATTTATTGACATCTTAAGGGCGTGGCTGTCTGAGAATTTACTACAAATTGGCAACAGCAGCCGTTTGCTTGCCGCCTTCCACTTGCCACTTGCCACTTTTAGCTGCAAGGGAGCACTTTATGCAACTTTCATTAGTTTTGAGTGGGCGCTTCTTTTCTTACTAGCCTGCCTGCCTGCCTACCTGCCCCTCTGTCCCTGACTATGCCTGTCTGCCTGGCCAGTTCAAAGTTCAAGCGGCCGAAACACCCAACGGCATTGTTTCAACTTTCCAAATTTAATTAGACAAATTTTTAATTGATATCATATGGCCAACGCCCAATTGTCGGCTCGTCTCATCAAGTGTCTCATCCCACCCCTCGCTCTCAAAAACTTGCTGCAAAAACTTTGCCAGCAATTATATGGTGTCTGCTGTATGAAATGCTAAAAAGCTGCATGTGCCACGCCAGCGCAGCAACTTGGCTAAAAGCCACTAAAGTATAACAGCAGTTCCTTTTGAGTGCTTCAACTAAAGTACATACCATACATATGTATGTTGGGGTTTTTCGCAAAAGTAAGATACTATACACACATATATGTGCTCAAATAAATTAGCTAAATTAAAAGCATAATCAACACTATTTAGAGTTTAGACTCCACAACATGAATATTTAAATTCACATGCTAAGCGCATTTAAGTTTTAAATAAACAAACGCTTAATTAAGTTGATCCAAAGCCGGCAACAACAAAAATCTGCTCTAAACTGTTGAGCCCTTTTTCAAAGGCCAAGTGCAAAAGGGGGCGTAGTTCGACCTACACGTGGAGCAAGGGCCAACTGAGCTGTGAGTGGGTGGGAGGCTGGGCGCTGTTGTCAATGGCAGGCGATAAGCTGAGGCAGCGTCGAAGGGGTGCGCTTGGTAGATAATGTGCCTGCAGGTTGTAATATTAATTGTTTTTACCGTTGAGCACTTGGATAACGTCAAAGGATTGTGTGCTGTGGCGGTTGCACTCTCTGCAGACGGGCTAAGGAGCAGCAAAGGCTGGTACAAAGGGGGACTGCTGGCGTAAGCGATATTGAATGTCTTTGACAGTAGCTGGCACGCCCAAAAGTATGCTTTCAATTTGCAATTAAGCGCCGCGTGCGCCACGCCACAGCCAGGACATTGGCAGGACATTGCTTTGATTCAATTAGCCAACAGTAGCAGCAACAGAAGCAGCAGCAGCAGCAGCAGCAGCAGCAGCACCAGCAAATAGCCAAGCAGCCTTAAACCACATGATCCAACAAGTTCTCGTTTCATTAACGCTAAGAAATTCGATTAATTGAGCATTTGTGCGGCTTTGCGGGCAGGATTGACACAAATTGGGGATTGAAACTCCAACTGCGGCACACAGCGTCGCTTGTCGCCAACAATTGTCGCCGGCTGACAAGCCAAAACTTTGCACATGCCCCATGCTCCATGCTTCATGGCAAACGCCCCCAACTGGCCGTCCACATGTCACCTTGTGTCAGTGGCATTTCCGGCTTGCTTTTGACTTAATTTGATTAAAAGTTTGTCACAGCAATTGAAAGCCGCCTGGGCGTACAAGTTCTCCGCATTGTTGGCCAACTTCCAATTGATTTTAGCGCCCAACAAAATACAAATTGAATTCATGGATAAACGCTTTGCTGTCATTGTCCAAAGCATTGGCATTCAATGACTTAATTGTCTTCAAAGGACTTTGCTGGCACTAAGCGTGTAATACACAATAAGCTAAACTCACAGACTGGTAACAATTTAATATTGAGATCTCAACTCATTATAAATTTTAAAAATATTTTAAGCCGAACATTAAAAATAATAAGCATATTCGTTAAAAATTAAATAATTCCTTTTTATCATTGCCATTTAAAGTTAGATTATTTTTAGTTAAAAGGTTAACTTATGATTAAAACACAATTTTGTTCAGTTCCACCCAATTACCTAATGATAACGATTATAAATAATAAATAAAAAAAACTAGTCGAGATTCTCTAATATTCCCCAAAATTAATAATTCTAAATTTTGTAGGAAACACATTTTTACCAAGATAGTTACGACTAATGTCGTTTGTATTAAAAATCTACAGCTTAGAAAGTCGTAATTACGGTCTTGAAAATAAAATAAAAGCATTAAAGTTGGGCGCAGATAATTCTTTGATGCACTGTGTCTAGGGAACTGGGATCACGATGCTTAGTTAAATTAAATTAAATTGTCAAAAATAAAAGCATTTATCCTTGCCTATTCATCTGCTCAACTTCATACCCTTTTCGATTTTGTATAATAATTAAAAAAGAAATATCCTTGGAATTCGGTATCTCATATAAATATGTTAAGCTATTTGTAACTTTAATGAAATCGTAAATGTAAATAATCTATTATCATTTCTACGATTTTGCTTAGCTAAGTTCATAAATAATTCCAATCGCAATATAAATAATAATATTATAGTAGCTTATGCTATTTTAATGACTTTAAAGTCAATGCGTTGGTTATTTTACTCTTTTTTGCCTCTGTGACTTTCAAATTCTCACTCTTTTTATCAACTCGAACTTCATTTGCTTAAATTAATTGTGCTTCTCTTTGGTTAAAACCCAAACGATTTGACATCAATGGGCCCAGAGGGCAACTTCACTTAGCATACACAAAGAAATCATTTGCCATAGCAGCTTTTAGTTAAATTTGTTCTTCGCTTTGACTTTCTTAATTAATTTTTTCTCATGACGATTTGTACTGCATTCAACATTAATCTCGCAAATGCTTCAAGTGCCTGCTTGTCTATCCCGCTGGACGCCTCTATCAAACGATTTTTAATTTCATGTATCTGTCTCTATCTAACTATAGCTATCTCACTAGCCATGGCTGTATCGCTAGAGTGGAATGCAACAATGTTAAAAACGGCAACGAATTCTGTGGTCAATAATGAGAAATTCCAATGGCAGCGATTTTCAATCAACCTTTGCAAAAAAATAAAAGTAAAACCCTAAAACCCGCAATGACGCAACCGACAGCTTAACGCCCTGTTAGTCCCTCAAAACCATTTCAAACAAACTGAAAGGCCAATGTACGGCACTTTTATGTACAGAGTCTAAAAACAAAGTAGAGTATTTGCACTTTATTCAATTAAGTAATGACCAAAAAGAAACACCAAAAAGCTTTGACTACTGCTCGCTGTGTTTTCTTTACTCCGCTTTGAGCAATTATTTGAATTCTCACCAATCTGAAAATTGGAATGCGAAAGAGAGAGCTTAACAGCCAGCGCACATATGCAGCTGACAGCAGAGTAAGCACGAAGTATTCCTCTCGAGAGAAACTGAAGCAGCTGTCAGGAGTGTCATGCAAAGACACCACAAAGACTTGACTTTGAATGTTTTGCAATCTTTTTTTTTTTGTTTTGCTTACAGTTTTTACAGTCAGTGGGACTCAGAGGCTTGCATATTTGTCTGGGAGGTTAAGAGTTAACCATGCGATTTGTTTTGATGCTACATTAAATGTCAGTTTCAAAATGAAAAAGTTATAAGCCAAGTCAAGTTGAAATACAAAAGTTACGCATACGCAGCGTTGACTTAAAGTTTATGAAACAAAAGCGACGCTTAACGTATTAGCCAATTTCTTATCTTCCTAGAAACATACGTAGTAAAAGAGCGCTCTGCAACATTTTGAGTGGCATCTTTCGGTCTAATCAAAGCTAAACAAAAGCACCGAAATTCTCATTACCAGCGTACACATTTCATTTTCCCAACTGCCCGTGCCTAAACGTATTATATGCCTACCCCTCGATCCCATAAAACTCAAATGTGGCACTTAAAGTGGTCCATTTCACTAGACACGAGCCTGCCTATCCCACAGGTGTGTGTCTATGTGTGTGTGTGTGCGCCCCCATGCCCCAGCGCAGTCAGGCGCCCCTTCAAATTAAATGAAATGCGTAAAAATGGCAACAATTTGATTTTGTCAGATTTCCAGAGTCAAGTAAAATGTATCTATGCGTGTGTGCCAAATGAGGGGGCAAAGTCACGTAAGCATTACAATGCTCGCTCTCTTCACTCCCCCGCTCTGTATCCCTGAGCTGAGCGAAAAACGCATGTTTCATGCAATCTTTAGTGCTGGGCCTTACCATAGTCCCAGGCCGCTCTGTTGCGTATTGCACGCGCGGCTCCCAAGTTGCTAATTTAAGTGTAATAATCCTCAAAGCCAAGGAAACGTGAGCCAATTTATATGCAAGCATTAGAGGCCAGCGTCAGGGGTTGTTGCTGGACTGCAATCACCTGACGCTAAGGCTTGCCCATTTCTATTATATGCTCGCACACGGATTTTGGCTTTTGCTAATAACACACACACACACACACACTGACATAGAGAATGCTAAAGATACTTGTTTATAGAGGCCGAAAATTATGAAACAACACATAAACTGAGAGTGTGGGCAACCACAACAAACAAAGAACAAATTCGGGCTGACCCTGTCCCGTTGTCTCGTTATTAAAATAAATTTAATATTGATTCAGCTTTTGTAATGAGAGACGCGACGTCATCAAAGATCCACTTAAAAGCCACGTTCTAGTTCAAAAGCTTTTGTTGTTCGCCGTCTAAATGTCGGGTGGGGTAGGTGTTACCGCAGACTGTTGGGGATGGCACCAATCTCTATTATGGGTGTTGTCGCAACCAAAATTAAAAAAAAAAAAAAAATAAGCTGGCAGTGTACTTAAATTATGCTGATGACCAGAAAACATGCTGTCCTTCCCTGTTTTGGTTGTTGCTATCTATTAGAACGTGGCAAACAACATAGAGCCCTCTGCCAGGCATACATGTAGGCTTTGGGATTTTCATTATAATGCCCGCTCATTGCGAGCAGACACCGAAAGCACTTAACACGTTGCCGCTTTTCATTAACATAAATGCCAAAAAATAAAAAGAACGAGGTGCATGTGGCCAATGCGTGCGTGCCGGCATGGCATGCAGACAACGCAAAGTGTTGCATATTCTAATTATAAGCGCGTGGTCGAAAATTGCTAAAATCAAATAATACGTATACGCAGCGTTTAAGGCTTCACATAAACTTGCGCTATACTTTATGTGTTTATCTATATGCTGCTGCTGCTGGAGCATACCTCTACCATTTGATGTTCTCCTTAATCGCACTCACTGTCCAATGGACGTTCGTAGTCCTTTTATTGCTCTGCTCATAAACATAAAGCTTGCAACCCCGCTGGCAATGGTTGTTTACCGCTTAGTATTATGCCACGCCCACCGCTTACACAAAGTACACTTATTTACAGAGCAGCTCATTAGCCGCCTGCGTTCTTCCATTTTCCGAAAGGGTTTTCCTTTGCTCAGGGCTTTGAGTCTATGGGCATTTTGGCTCTTGTCGCATTTCATTTTCGGTTTTTAGCTTAAAATAAATGTTGAATATTTGCAGCCGCCCGCTGTGTCAGCTGGAAATGAGTTGACAGTCAGTCGTTCTGTCTGCCTGTCTGTCTGGACATCCCCTTATTATATGCTATCTGCTGTGCTTGGCAAAACTATTGGACCCTCATTCAGTTTAAGCCCTGGCTCGGCACAAGTTTGTTTTGGCGAGAAATGCAATTAATATTAACGCCAAAACTCATTAATATCTTTGCGAGCCAGAAACGTCTCATGCAAATATTAAGTACGCAATGTCCTTTTTGGTACAGTCCCTTTTTTGTTTTGTTTTTTGCTTACCATTTACCTCAGGTTAATAATAAACAGCCAAAGGCTTAGTTATTATTTGCGCACAAAGATGAAAACACAAAACTTGTTGCTTCTAAACTCGAAATGGGGCTTTGAGTGCGAACGAGTTGAATTTTCATATAAAATTTAACTCTTTTTCGGCGCAATGATTTATGGCCAGAGGCCAAAGAAAAGGGCAAAGGTTGCTTTGGCTGCTTGGGATGCTGGGGCTGCTTGGGCTGCTTGGGCTGCTTGGGCTGCTTGGGCTGTGCGCAGGATATGAAGTTCAAGGCATCGTAAGTAGTTTCGGAAGCGGAGTAACAGTTCAAAGTGTAAAATCTCTCGTCGCTACCTTGCTCAAATTGAAAAGCGCACTTGACGCTGTTCAGCTTTGCTTTTTTCCTTTCTCACTTGTTTTGTCTTTTTCTTTTGGACAGGAAAAAAAAGAGTTCGAGAGCCCTGCCGCTAGGCAGTCAGAAAGTTTCATTGTAGTCCTGGGATTTGGGTAAACAAAATTAAGCAGTCTGCAAGTTTTTAATTAAAAAAGGGCGCGAGTGCGCATTAAACAGCCAAGAGCAGAAGGCCAATCCAATGTAAATATCAGCTTTAATAACTAAAGATTTAAAAGCTGGCGACACCTGGCATGCAAATTGCAAAATTACATATGCTGAACTTCTTTCTAACAACAGATCATTATAAAGATAGTTGGCAAATATCAACAATGAGAAGTGGAAACAATTACTCAATGTTTGCACATGCAACAAGCAATGCGCACATGTGAATAAATTACTTTGTTGTAGACAGGAAATTTGTTTAATCTGGCAACAAATTGTGGAAGACACGCAATTGGAATCGCAAGCCAAGCATTCGAGCGAGCGAGCGACTGACGGACCGACCGACCGACCGACCGACCGTTCGACCAGTTTGAGCTAAAAAGTTGATGAGATGCAAATGGATTGGGCGCGATAAGGCGCTGCAACTGAGCTGAGCTGAGCTGAGCCAACGCTAAGCCCGCTGACTGAAAGAGTTGAGACCAAAGCGCGACTTCAACGTGGGCTGTGTGTGCGAGCGAGCTGGTAACGCCAGCTTATTATTAACTGTATAATTTAATGTGTAGGCAGGAAATTGATTTATTATCAGCGTCAGTTAAGTTCTCTCTTTACGTTTTTTTTGTGTGTATGTGTATATATATATAAATTAAGCAACTCGCTTGCGGCATAAATCTTGCCAGCAAACTCCTTTTGCCTCTCAACGCTGGCACGTATAAAAAAATAAATTACAAATTAAGTTGTTGGCTCCCACAGTTAACCGACCGGGTGACAACAACTTCAGCCGCAACTCCCAATATCCCAGCTCAGTGTACAAGCCAAAGCAGCCGTCATTTTGAGATAAGGATAAGACAACATTGCGCGCTAAGCGCTGGCGCAGCTCTTGCTTGCCGCAGTTTGAGGCAGCAAGCTTGTCACAGTTGCCACATAATTTATCGCGCCTACTTTAATCACTGTATCTGCATCTGTGTGTGTGTGTGTGTGTGTGTGTGTGTGTGTGTGTTTGTCTTGTTTCTTGCTCTCTTAACTATCGATGCTATCTGCAAAAAATTTTGCTGTTTCACGCCAACAACTCAACGCCCAAAAATTTATCTCTAAGGTAGGCGATAGCTGGATAAGAAATTATGGTAAAACACTTTGATTTGCCTCAAAGCCGACAAACAGCCAGCACGGAATAAAAACTTCAAATGGACATACCTAAGATAATTTCATCTAGCTATAAATGTTGTTTAATTTCACACCTAAATGTCATATAATGCAACTGCCTGTGGCAACTGTCCTTTTGGAATTTGTTGGTTAGCCAACAGGAAATTTGCCGTCCATTGGACCCGCACCACAGCACTCAATGCTTCACCATTTGGGGCCACTTTTGGTTGTCATAGTCTGTCAATGCTTTAGCTAGAGTTCGTTTGTTATTGTTGCCTGTTGCCATTGTTACACTGTGTGCAGTCATTCAGTCAATCAATCGCTTGGCTATTGAGCGAATTGAACCCATTGAAGCCATGACTATTTCCAATTGCATTTCGTCAAATTTTCGTCAATTTTTCGGGTTCCGTTCAAGGGACAAATTGCTATTAAATTGCCTCACAATTGCAAGCGTCATAAATCGCATAGCGAGACGAGACTAGTTTGACCAGACAGACAGACAGACCCATGCTCATACCCATACCCATACCCATACCCAACTCCCTACGATTCGTTCCAATTTTAATGGCCTGGTTTTCCGCTTGGTTAACTCAATTTGCGTGCCTGCATTCAATTAGATATCCGCTCGCTTTTCACATTTTTATTTTATATCTATTTTCGTTGAAAGCTTATTGCGTTTAAAATAAAATTTGTCGTTTGTTTATTTGTCGCAAATAAAATGACAACGCCAGTCTCCCCGCTTGTGCCCCGTTGCGTTGCATTTAATAGATATTTCGTTGAAGTCGTAAAAATAGAAACGTTATTGTTTTAATTTCGTGACTGTGCCACAAATGAGTTTAATGACAGCTGACTGTCTCTGCCCTGCGTGGAGGCGCGTAGGCGTGACAGGTGCAGCTGCTCAGCGACAGCCCAAGCATAACAGTTAACGCCTTAGCTTCATTGGTGGTGGCCATAACTCAGCTGCAACTGACTCACGTATGCTTCGCATTAAAAGGCATTTTATATATGAAATCAGTGCCAAGTTCACAGCGCATATTTGTCATTTGATTAAAAGGCGCTTGCCACAAAAGATTCATCAGAATGCGATGTTGTTGTTGTTGTTGTTGTTTTTGTTGCGCTTATCAATGCATATGCATCAAGCATGACATATAAAAATAAAAATAACCAACAACTTTTGGCATAAGATAAACGAGAAATTATTTCAAGCATATAATGCGAATTTAATGTGACATCCGACAGGCGACAAGAGCCTCAAGAAACTGGCGACAACTTTGCATATAAAAGACTTTGCTGTAGAACGAATACGAATACGAATACGAATACGCTTTAAGGAGAAAAAAAAAATAGTGGAATGCCATTATTTAACGTTCAATAATTTCAAGTTTTTAGTTTAACCTTTGTTACCTTCTAGTTACCTGTTCTGACAGCAGCACCTTGCCCCAACTCAATTATTTCTTAGTTTTCCCTCTACACTAACAACAAATGTTCAAAGCGTGCCTCTGCCTTCCACCAAATGACGCATTATTGAACTGTCAATGGAAGTGACAAAGGGTTAACAGTGTCACAAACGAGTAGTTGTTCATCCTTTTTATGCAGGGACCGAGACCGAGACCGAGACCGAGTCTGAGACTGAGGCAGAGACAGGCGTATAGCCAAAGGTCTCGCTGCCATTAAATGATGTTTATTGTTGCCTGGCCGGATGGGAATTCATACATGTATTATATATTATTGTATTATTTACATACACCAGGCCATAACTCATATGCATTGACATTTATTGCTTTGAAGTGTTTACATGCATAAATAATTGAAATTATTGATCACTTGCGATCGTTCTAAAGATCTGCTTTCAAAATAAATTCGATAGCAAAAGCTTTTAGCAGAGTCTTTAATAAAACAATTTTTGGCAGACCTTGCAAAATATTTATGGCATAAGATTGGCTACAAGACTGAAAGTTGAGACAAGGGACAGACAACTTAACTTGGGCTTGTCAGCTCGACGCTTTGTGGGTCACTATAAGAGCGAAAGAGAGAGAGAGAGAGAGAGAGAGAGAGAGAGAGAGTGGGAGAGGGAGAGCATCATCAAATGAACACTAGCTAATAAAAGCAATACTCTGGCTAAGGCCTGTGTCTGCTGACCTGTGGCACAGTGTCTATGTGTATGTGTGCATCATCATCTTTGGTAGTTGGACACGTCAGTTTTCGTGTTTGATAAGGATCCGCAACGAGAACAAGCAGGAGAAACGCCAAAAGACAAGGCGAAGGCGTGCGCCCGAATATATTCGAATTTTATTATGCATGACAGCTCCACGAACAACAACAACAACAACAACAACAGACACTCCCACTGCCCCAAACATAAAGCCAAAGTCAATGCCGAGGGTTGGGGCCTGGTTATTGGGTTTGGGTACCTGTTTGACAGCGGGTTGTCTGGCCCCTGGTATACCTTCATTTCATGGAAGTTGGGACGGGGGGGCACTGTAGCGATGCCTCTCTATAGAACAAACCTAATGCTTGGCCATGTGAAAAAAGATTGCGTTATTCATATTTTAATTTTACTTGTTTAACGTTCGTTGCGTATCGTTATACGATTTTTGAATATCGATAAGGTGCAAGGCGGAACGGTTACTTTGTTGTACCAATTGTGCTTGGGCGCGTTCTGTCTACCTCATGCATGATTTTGTAAGATTTTTTCTATACTCAAACTCTTACTCATGCCTGCAGTACGGCTCAAACATGCCTCGATTTATATTTTGACAAATGATTTCTAAATGAGTGGACACTTTTGCCCTCCCCAGACAACACCGTTTATATACAAAGAGTATAAACGACTGTGTAAAGCGATAGCAGCAAGCGAAGGAAATCAAGCATGTACACACATGCATATTAAATTAATTAAATAGCGTCAAGGTACAAAGAGGAAAACAAGCAAAAGATAAGAGTGCAGGAATACGAAAATTAACAACGATTTATTTGAACGTTGAGTAATGCAGTTGAGAATTTACAGACATTCGGAATCATTTATTACACTTTGCATATAGAATAAAAATAGCTTATACACATGCAACAATTATTATAAATTAGACATTATCGAGCCCTAGAAATTGCAACGGTTATTTGCTTGCTTTTGTGTTACCTAATTTTATTTGCTAATGCAGCGCGCCTATTCAAATGAAGTGCACTGTATGTAATTATTTGATGTAATGCGCAGTTTTTGAGACCAAATAGACAAACAAGCTTTACATTGTGTAAGGCCGGCCGGCGATCTGATAATCGCTCGAAAGCGCTCCCCCTCTCTCTCTCTGCGTCCCGTGCAAATTGTTTATTTATAATTTGTATTGTAGACGTTTTTTAAATAGGCACGCTTTTGTATATTGCACTATGGGGAATTTCACAAGAAAATTTGTCCAAAGCCCATATATTGTAATGATTTTCATACCAATATTTTGTGAATACAGTAATATTACATGGCCAAAATTTTAACATAGCTACTATCTGTTAAGAGTTGGTAAAGAGTCTGTTAAAGTCAGTTGGTATCGATACAAAAATCGTAAAACA
Organism: Drosophila busckii; assembly: GCF_011750605.1. Lineage (NCBI taxonomy): Eukaryota > Metazoa > Arthropoda > Insecta > Diptera > Drosophilidae > Drosophila > Drosophila busckii. Next base: position 1,633,179 of record NC_046607.1, on the reverse strand, counting down.
TAAATCGCGTAATTTGTTACAATAGTAAACTTATACAATGAATATAATTTTAGGCAGACTTTATAATAATATCTATCTATGTGTGTTATGTGAGTAAATTTAAATTAATTTATTTGGGTGCCTAAATATATGTATGTATTTGTATGTTACTAATTTAGAAGTCACTGAAAATAATTCATCTGCAATTATAACTAGTTTTTGGGCCGTATTCCCCATAGTGCACAGGTATGTACATATCATACAAACATATAGACAGACATATTTACATACATACATTTAATGCAAATATTGTTTACTTTTGTTGTTGTTAAGTCATAGAACTGGATTTACAAATATGCAACTATTTTAATTTATACGAATTTAATAACGATAGGCAGTATTCAACTTAAAAGTTGCTCAATCAGTAGATTTATTCACATGGTATACATACATACATATGTATGTATGTATATAAATACATATCGTGATAGGCGCCCGAAAAAAGAACACGATACTCATTACAACATGCTCAGACAATAAGAGAGGGTTAGCAACAGCACGTAAGTTCGAAATGGCATGATGCGACGCAGCATTTAGTTGCCTCAGCACGCATTTGCTTTGGTAATCTAAGACCTGACTTTGTGCATGCCCATGAGGTGGAGCAGTTGCTGGCCTGTCGCCAACTCTATGACACCGCAACAATAGCTCAAGTCTTGCACGGATTGCAGAGCAGTTTACAGGCGGTGGAAATGCCACCCGAGGCTTCCTCACAGTATCGTCAGAGCCTAGCCCTCTCGCTATACTACAAGTTTTTGTTGGGCACAGCACCCAAGAACTTGGTGAGAGAGAGCTATCGCACCGGTGGTGACCTATTGGTGCGTCCTCTATCTTCAGGCAGCCAAACATTTGAGACCATTAAAAAGAACTTTCCTGTAACACAAGCAGTGCCAAAGCTAGAAGGTAAGAATTAGAAAGATCAAATATCACTAAAATTTTGAAAATCGGATTTTTAATTTTCTAATAATTTAATATAATAATGATTATAATTCTATATTCTTCTTTTTTATGCGCTTAGGTCTCATACAATGTTCTGGCGAGGCGATGTACATGAATGATTTGCTTACCACATCCAATGCGGTGCACTGTGCTTTTGTGACTGCCAAACGCGTGGGCGCCAGCATAGAGCAAATTGATGCTAGCGCTGCACTGCGTTGCAAAGGTGTTTTTGGCTTCTTTTCGGTGACCGATATTCCCGGGGATAACAATTTCTACAACAGTACGCTTTTTTCCGTGGAACCGGAGGAGATTTTTTGCGGTAGCGCTGTCAAGTACTTCGATCAGCCCTTGGGCGTAATCGCAGCGGTTAATCAGGATACAGCTATATATGCAGCCAACTTAGTGAAGGTTACCTATGCCAGCGAGCAGGTGCAGCTCTATACCAGCATGGCTTCGGTGCTCTCGGCGAAACATACGAAAGAAGCACAGCAACGTTTGTTTGTTCTGACTAAGCAAACTCAGGAGACTTTGCCGAAACCCAGTTTGGCGCCAGGTGATGTGCTAGGACGTGGCATTCTTGAGTTAGAGTCTCAGTATCATTTCACCATGGAGCCACAGACAACGATTGTTGTGCCCTGCGAGCAAGGCTTGCAGGTGTGGAGCGCTACACAGTGGATGGATGTAACCCAAGCCAGCATAGCACGCATGCTTAAGATGGATGTGAATCTGGTTCAGCTGCAAGTGCGACGCGTGGGTGGTGCATATGGCGCCAAAGTGACGCGTGGCAATTTGGCAGCTTGCGCCTGCGCTTTGGTGGCCCACAAGCTCAATCGTCCAGCGCGCTTTGTGCAGACTATAGAGTCCATGATGGAAACCTTGGGTAAGCGCTATGCCTGTCGTTCGGACTATGAATTTCAAGCGCGTGCCAACGGATCCATACTTATGCTAAGCAATAATTACTACGAGGATGCGGGCTGGAGTCTGAATGAGAACGTGGTGGAATTTCTTACCTTGTCAGCCCTTACAAATGGCTACAACTTAACTAATTTGAATTTCAAAGTGCAGGGCACAGCTGTTCGCACAGATGCACCCAGTTCAACCTGGTGTCGTGCGCCAGGAACAGCGGAGGGTAAGGCAAAATCCAAAAATTAAACTACTACAGCTACACTCACTGTTTTGTTTATTCGCAGGCATCGCAATGACAGAGACCGTGCTGGAGCATATTGCCTTTGCCTGCAAGCTAGATCCGGTGGATGTTCGGTTGGTTAATCTACGCCCTGGCAGCAAAATGGTGCAGCTGTTATACATTATAATTAATTAAGAGACTGCCGAAAAGAACAAAAATATTAAATAGCTCTATTAACATGAGAAAGAAAATCAATGCTAAACCTGTTAATCAGAATGTCTATATTTTAAAAATCTCTGATCACTAGTAAAGATAAAACAAGCAGATAAGGGGTGGAAGAAATAAGAAACAATACATCATGGCCATGGGGGCGCATTAAATTTAGGGGCAACCAACTTTTATATACACTTCGACAAGGGCATCGCAGCAAACATACCCAAGCGCACCACGCTGCCTATATTGAAAATTTAAATTAAAAAACCAAACTATTTATCCGATCGTTCTGAAATTTTCGACATGGGTCGAGAACATGACCAAGCGTTTTTGTTACTTATATTGTGGGCATAGGTCGTTTTTCTCGATTTGTTGGTGAGGGGTGCAGAAATAAATAAATAAATATATATAAAAAAAAGCAATTCGGAATATTGAATGGTATATGCAACGCTTCCGTCTCCCTGTTGTACACAATTGCACAACTTCATAATACCCTTTCCCATTTTTGATAAAAATGTTAAAATGTTTAACAATATATTATAATAATAGTCTCTCCTAAAACTAAAAACTAAACCTCACTACTTTTTATACGCAGCCATTGCTATGACAGAGACCGTGCTGGAGCATATTGCCTTTGCCTGCAAGCTGGATCCGGTGGATGTTCGGTTGGTTAATCTACGCCCTGGCAGCAAAATGGTGCAGCTGTTACCCCGATTCATATCCTCAAGCGAGTATCGTCAGCGTCGCGATCAAGTGAATGTGTTTAATGCCCAACACCGTTGGCGCAAACGTGGCTTGGGCCTGGCACAAATGGAATTTCCGCTGGATATCGGCATTGCCTTAGATTATCCGGCTACGGTGGCCATTTATCATGCCGATGGATCAGTGGTTATAACACATGGCGGTATTGAGATCGGTCAGGGCATTAATACCAAGGTCGCTCAAGTGGCTGCCTTTTTGCTGGGTGTACCGCTTCAGCTCGTACGTGTGGAGCAGAGTAATACTATCACGGGCGCGAAACTTCTTTTGTTCACTGCCAACTCTATGACCAGCGAAGTAGGTAGGTATTGCTGTGCGCAAGGCTTGCAATACCCTAAACCAGCGTCTGGAGCCTGTAAAACGTAGACTGGGTCCCAAAGCCACCTGGCAAGAGATTGTGGAGGCAGCTTTCTTACAGTCCATAGGCATGGTGGTCACAGATTCTTACAAAATGGGTGACCAAAGCAACTACAACATATATGGCTTGAGTCTTTGCGAGCTGGAGTTGGATTTGCTAACAGGCAATCATTTAATACGCCGCGTGGATATTTTGGAGGATGCAGGTGAAAGCATAAGTCCCAATGTGGATGTGGGTCAGGTAGAGGGAGCCTTTGTTATGGGCTTGGGCTACTATTTGACTGAGCTGCTTCTCTATGATCGACAGACGGGACGTCTGCTTACAAATCGCACTTGGAACTATCATCCACCAGGTGCCAAGGACATTCCCATCGATTTTCGCATTGAGCTGCTGCAGAAGAACCCAAACCCTGTTGGTTTTCTGCGGTCAAAGGCAACTGGAGAGCCCGCCTTTTGTCTGGCAGTTGGCGTGCTGTTTGCTATGCAACATGCCATTCAAGCTGCTCGACAAGATGCTGGCTTACCAAGGGAATGGGTGCGTCTTGGTGCGCCAACCACACCAGAGACGGTCTGGTTAAATGCAGGCAATGAAGTGTCACAGTTCGTGCTATAATAAAGTATCCTTTTTACCTTACTTCTTTTATCCTACCTACAGTTTCTTAAAGTGTAACTCCCATAACTGCTATAACGTCGTTACTATTATAATTTTACGAGATAACAATTATTTCTCAATTTTTAATTGAAAAATAATTTTAATTAAAAGAACGTTTAACTATTATTTCATATTTAAAATCCAAAAAATAATAAAATTTAATTTTTATACACCTTGACATTTTTGAAAAAATGGAAAAGGGTATCATGAAGCTGTGCAAATGTAAGTAACATGGAGATGTAAGTAACATGGCAGACTCCATAAAGTATATATATTCTTGATCAGCAAGACAAACTGAGTTGATAAAGCTATGTCCATCTGTATGAGTGGGTGTTTCTCAGCAACTATAAGAGCTAGAGCAACCAAATTTGGTATGCTGGTGCTCCTATAAAATCGTTTTTATTTTTTTTTATTTCCTTGTCCCTCCTACCTCCTCAGCAAATTAAAAAAAAAAAACAATTTACCTCCACAAAAAAAAATTTTTCAATAAATCACACAAGCTTTGTCATGTTTCTGACTGGTATCGATAATTTCAGAACGATCGGATATATAATTTGGGTACGCTTGCTGACGCTACAGCAAAAACGAGCTGTTAGACGCGTTAGTTGTGTGTATATGGTTTGCGATACCTATGATTGGTTTTTTCTGCAGATTGCCTGAAGCTCTCTCTCGATATGAACATGGCATCTCCAAATTCTTATACAAAACTCTCTCTCTCTCTTGGTATTTTCATACTTGACGGGGTTAATGGCTCACACAGGTAGTAAACAATAACATGAAGAAACTCGGCGATTTGGTGATTCCCATGTGGCTTTTTTTGTACATGTTATTATTTAGTTAACGAGCTTACTGTTGATATTGATTATCTATTATTTCAATATAGTCTAACACTTATGACCTTTCATAGCTTGTTACTGTCATTAAATTAAAACTTCTAGTGCATGAGTAACTTGTGTACTGTCCTCGGATGTATTTTCAATGCAGTGATTCAAATAATACGTTACATAAACCTCGAATTTACGTTCAGAAAATTTTTTATCTATAGAGTATCTCTGCATGCTTATATTTTCACTGTACGAGATCCAGTTAATTTATATATGGTATAGACTACATGGGATGACCCACCTGCAATATATATATGTAGATAGATGGTGGCTCCTGTGGATTGAACTATTCCTGTTAATATTCGAGGTAAGCCGCGGAGGTTTACAAGGCCAGACTTGTGGACTTAAGCCTAATAACGATATTATTAGTAAGTATACTCGTTAGGAGTAGGGTGTGCCTGGCGAGAGGGCAAGACACACTCGAAGTGTTAGACGCATATCGTATCAGGTGGTCTGTCTATCTTCTCGCGAAAGCTGATGGTCCGTAGTGTTAACTCGACAGCTCTCAAGTTGGGGCACGCTTGGTGTAGAACTCATTAAGCAGCTGGCGTCGTCAGCTTCTGTCGGTGCATGTGGTGTAGGGCGCTTGCCAACTACATAGACTCCTAACAATATGACTTACGCTTTTTCTTTATTTTATATTCATGTGTCTTTGCACTCCAAGCCCCCTCAATTATTGCTAAGAAAATTTGGCTGCTCGAAAACCAACAAACAAAAACATGAGTACTCTCTTTAACAGTTTGTGCTGTGTCGCTCTACTTATATAGGACTGACAGACCTTCTATATAGTTGTTATCGCGCTCGGCTCTAATAATCACGGGGCTACAACAAGATCAACACAAACTATACAACAGAACAAACGAGAACGCCATTGAATTTTAGACGCTCATATTCGCAAAAGGGTAGGCTGTTACACAGCCTGGCAGGCAGCTCTGACGCCTCCAGCGCAGGCACGTCTCTTACATTAAAGTGCTCTCTCGATACTTGCCGAACCATGAAATAAGACACGCTGGAAAAATGATCCAAACACAAAGTATAATTAGTCCAACATGATACCAAGCTCGGTATAATATAATTGTACGCTTGCTAAGTTATTTATCGGATCGTGTGGTGCGTGTTGCTTTCATCGCTCGTGGTTCTCTCGTAGATATATTGTTGTAGTCTTATATATAGACCAGGGCTCACGGATATTTATAGAATATTATTTTAAGATTATGGTAATTAAGAAATTCGTTGTAGAAATGCTTGCATTCAATTACTTTTAGCGTGTCTCATAATTATTATTTGATATGAGGTATAGTGCGATGGGTTCGAGCGACAGAAGATTAGTCATATAATAAATATTATAAGAATACAACGGAATTGATAAGTGTAATATATTGTAATCATGTGATCTTGAACTTCTATTATTTTTATGTAGCTGCAAGTTACTTAGTCTCCTCTTACCAAAATATTTGTGGTGCTAGTTAGGCGTTCCACCTACGTCCTTCATAGTAGATTTTACCTGAAACGTAGATCACGAGAAACAAGCTAATAATAGACACGGCATTGGGGATGACCGTGGAAGGAACGCGCAAGGAAAATAGACACAGACATATAGGACTAACTAATCGTCGTTCTAGTCTAGAGATGGACATTTGTCTTTGATCTAGCACAGCTTGATAAATTGCTCAATATAATTATATATTTACACAGAAGTTGACTCACTCGCGTTATGCCTTTTTCCCGCTCGAACTACTCAATTAGAATTACTGCAATTGTTTTTGGACTACTATCTCAACATACTCGCTATGATTGTCGCATTTTGTCTCTCGTCCTGCTTTAAGGTATGGTTCTTAAAATGAACTACTGCGTTAGACCTTACTTTCTAATGCCTTGGCATAATGCTTTACTCTCTAAGCCTCAAGTCCATAGATTAAGAACTTATTATACAATAACATAAAGTATTAACATAACATCAATAATATATTCAAGATGTTAACTATTGAGTTGAGGTTAAATTTAGATTATAAAATCACAGTAGAAGGTTAGTCAGCCTTATTCGTCGGATGCTTGAGATTTAAAAGGCTAACTGCTCATATCAACAGTGATATATATATATTAACAATAAATTAAATAATTAACTCTAATATATGAGTTGTCCCAGCACTGGTGCCTCCTGCTGCAGGCGGACTATTCAAATCAATTTATACGCGACACTAAGCGAACACTTTACTCTTATCTCCACTACATCTAATCACACTAACTCACTTCACACACTCACAAAACAGGATCGGAATACACACAAAGAGAGCTTAGACAATACAGCTGTGGATGCAGGCGCAGCTCTGAAGTTATATTAAAATCAGATTAGATATCCGCATCGTGGGCCGCTGGCTCCTAGTTCTAAACATTAAGAAAGCAATGCGTGGAAAGCCAAGATAGCAGACACAACGCGCGATAAAAAGAAGAGGTAAGTGCGTTGAATAATAAGAGAGTTGCTCGATAATGGAATGATCCGTGTCAGTAAAATAGTAGACCAGAACTCGTAGTTGTCCGATAATGGGGTGGCGGGCAGGATTCTCTACCCTCTCCTGCCATCGGTTTAAGTGAAAAAAAAGGTCTAAAACATTTCAAACCATGCATTAAAGGTTGGGCGCAGCCCCAAAGTGTCCACTTTGACGAGGGGGTCGCCGCAAAGACAAAAAAATACTTTAGCGAAAATTACCATGACGACACGCTTTACGAGAAAATCGTCCATGCTACAGTACTTTTTAATATGTTGGGGCAGGTATCGAAATTACTAAAATAAACTTTAGACTGAATGAAAAATTTAGCATTGAAAAGAATTTTTATATCTATACTTGCGTATACTGTCGCCACGCCTTCTTTTGCCTGTTAAGCTCATTCAACAAAATTATAAATCCTTTTGTACATTTTATGTACATGGTCTAAAAAAGAGCAAGAAGCAGCAACAACAACATGTTGCTATAGATGCAACTCACCTGACACACACACACGCATGCACACTCACAGCAACAGAGTGAGAGAGCGCGTGAGTTAGTATGAGAGCGAACAAAATACACCACACACACACACAGCCAGCCGTCTAGTATTCCAACCTGCCTCACTCACTCACTGACGCTCGCTTAACTTCTTCGTGTTCGTCTTTTTGTGCATTTTGGAGCTTCGTCGTTGTGTGGTTGTCGCCCCCAAAAGCCGCTCGACAATATTCGCTGTCTAGAGTTGCTTGCCGAACGTGCTTACGTACAGACGTGCTGGACGACGAGCGTCTGCCGCGGCGAATAATAAATATATAGCAGCTGCCGTTTCAGCTGCGCGCGTCGCGTTTTACCTGTGTGTGTTTCAAGTGTTTGTGTGTGTTTATTATTGTTGTTATTGGCAACGTTTATAATACTTAAACTGAGTTTAGTGGACACAAAAACTTGGTAATTTAAATGTGAAAAAATATTGTGCAAGCTACTGCAGAGTAAAAAATAAGTATGCGAAACATAAACAAATTAACGATTGCTTCAAAAGCAAACATCACTAGCTGCAATTTATTTAAATATTGATTTTTTTCTTTGAGTGCCACTGTGTCAAAGTCACACACATGCTGACATAAATTTATGTACGCTGGTGTAAGTTTTTTGTTGAAGTCTTCATTCAGCGCAATTGTAGTGGGCGCCAAAGCTTTAAGCCTTGTCCACAGCTCAAGCTCAGTGTCAAAAGTTCTTCAGCAAAAACTAAACGAAAAAAAAGGCAAAATAAAAAAAATGACAATAGGTGGAAAATACAGCTTAAGAAACAGCTGTCGTTGGCTTTGTTGTTTTCTTAGATGCACATCCTCTGCTGCTGCGTTCTCTCTCTCTCTCACTCTTTCTGTCTCTCTCTCGCTCTTGCTTTTGCTCTCGAGCCAAGCCAGCAGCTTAAAGGCTGTTGCGCTGTTCTGTACTTCAACTGTTGGCAGAAGGGAAAAAAGTAGGGAGCGCATTGCCATAGCAAATAGTGGCACTAAAAATTGAAATAAAAAAGGCAACTAAAAAGAAAAAGCCCAAAACCGGAATTGTGCAAATAAATCTTGATATAAGGCTCTGGAACTGGCAGTGTGTCTACTTTTCCCCGCAATCCGACCGCAATGGTCGCCATCGCTTCAAGCAGAAGCTACTACAAGCGAACAAGGAAGCAAATCTTTTACAGATTCCGTGCCCCATTACGCGCACACAGAAATATTATTTATTTTCACCTATTAACGAAAATTGACGTTCGCCTCCCCCCCACCGCCTTTCACACCCACTGCCTCTGCCTCTGTAATTTGCACAAGTATGTCGCAGTAAGCTCTCATCGTTACCGTTATCTCCGACATAGTGTTGATACATTTAGTAAGCTAAACTATCTGATTCATGATAACATTTAACCATGATAAGCTATACAGGTGTACTATCAATACGAATCAATACGAGCCTCAACTGCATCGATAAATACGATAGACTATACTAACTCATTAATTGACACTTAATTTGTTCACTGATGAGTGGTCTCTCTCTCTTGTTCTTTAATCTTAGACTTAGTATCTCGACTTAATCGTCTCAGTATTACATATTATTGTTGGATTTATTAAAAATTTGTGATATTTTTCCGACTGCTCTGCACAGCATCATAGTTAACTCTTTTTGTACTCAGATGAGCATATTCTCTCGTACTTTAATATTAAGAGTCAAATATTATTCTACAATGTTACTATAATGTAAAAATATGCAATATATGCTTTAGGTATTTTCAATGAATTTCAAACATAACATAGACAACAACAAAAAAATCTCTTTTATTGTAATAAGTTTTAGATGTATTTAGTTTTTAGTTGCTCACTACGAGGTTTGAGTTTTCGTGTCAATCATTCACATATTAATATAATTTCTTTGGCTTTAAGTTTAATTTGACCGACACTTACCGAGCTGAATAAGCTTGAATAATCTTTTTATACGAGAGCATGCTTTGACTTACGGGCACCAAATCATTTGTGCCAAAGAAGGCGGTTGCGTGTTCTGGCGTTTGGCTTGAGCGCATTCAATTCCGGGTTGGGGGCGGCGCGCGAGCTTGGCCAGGCGCGTCAAGGTGTGGTAGAAAAAAACAAATCCTACTCTTAATCACCTATACTCGGAACTGTATAGAGAATTGCTTGCTGACAACTACAGATAAACACAAACACATGGAATGTATGCATACAAACTTATAAGCATTATTATGATTTGTGATTTATATTAGTAAAAAATTCTTTAATAAAGAATTTCTTATCTACCAATGAAAGCTTTAGTTAAAGTTAATTACACCACATTTCATTAAGACACAACTATACAATTAAATTCATCTTACTTTGCATTAAATATACATACGTATACTGCTGACAGCAACTGTGTCCTAAACTTAGTTACACTTTAAATTATCTCTGAGCGTAATCGCTGCGCTAACGCCGACGCTAGCAGCGCTCTTGACGTGCCAACTCCGAAAAGGCCGCAGAGAGCTCAGCAGCGCCGCTAACTTTTCAACTCTTGCTTAGTTCTTTCTTTTATATTCTTTGCTGCCAATCCAATTTTTTAATTCAACGCAAAATTGTTCTACGGCGGTTCGAGAATAAGGCACGGATGGCTGTGGAGAGTGTAATTATAGAAGATTCTGTGACGAGTCGCGAAGACGCGGAGAGAACGAGCGCGGCGAATATAAGAGACGTGTGAGACGCTCGCTCGCACGGTTTTAAGTAGTGCAGAGAAAACACGAATGAATAAGACACGACCAAACAAGAAGCACGATCCCGCGTGGACGCAGTGAGCAAGCGTTCAACGGCGCGATGGTCTAGGGCTTATTATAATTCGGTTGTATTCTAGGCGACACAAAGTGCATCTTCTTTACGTTACTACGTCTCATCGTGTTTGCTGTTTATTCGTACGCTAGACATGTGAGTATATGCTTAGTACTTTGGCGAATAACATTCTCAATTTTCTCTATGTTATCCTGTGATGGTCAAGTGTTGCTCGTTTGTTGTTACTTGTGTCAAGTCTCGAGACGACAGTGACAATAATCTAACGCTCTTTTTTGATGATCCAGCAGCTGAAAAAGCCAAGCTCGAGCACTTTCATACATCTTGAATTGCGTCTTATAAGCTGACCTGGGCTTGAAGCTCCTATTAGTGTCATAATTACTCTGCTGCTAGTCGCGTTTAAAAGTCGCTTACTCAGATATGTGGTCTATTGCATGGAGAGGACTATGATCGTGATTTTCTACTTTCTTTTTGTAAGGATTGAATGTTGGGCTTGTCCGGTTGGGCGGTTCTGGTAAAGATCAATATATAATGTGTTCGGGCAAGCTTCCGAGAAGACCTGCTGCTTTGAGCTATATATTCACAGCGTGAAGTTTGCATCTGGACGGATATATCTATCACAGGTGTGGTTGCACCTGGACTGGATTGCCAATGTGCCAGTACGCAATGTAAGTCAGTGAGGTGTCCACTAATCTCTTTATTACTTGATAACAAGTGTATCTATCTATTCTTATCTATTGAACCTATGCTTATCAATGTTTTTCATTTCTGTTACATGCAACTCAGGCGGGCACCTTGGCAGGCAACTTGTCGATCAAGCATGCACATCCCGAGTTCCCCTCAGATGTCTACATTGTGATGGAGGCTTTGAATGCAAAGGTGATCGTTCAAGAGTCGGCATCAAAGCAGGAAGCCATCAGCTTAGACAGCTATTTGAAACTCAACATGCAGGGCAAGCTTATTCGTGGATTTATTCTTCCAGCTTATTCCAAGGAGGAATTCATTTTCGATTCCTATAAGGTTGGTTCTCAATTTGACTACGAAATTGATCATTATTTACTAACTTAGTCTCTTTGTAGATACTGCCGCGTGCTCAGAACGTACATGCCTATGTCAACGCTGGATTTTTGATAGAATGGCATGATGCCAACTCTCAGGTGAAAAGTGCCCGCGTTTGCTTTGGTGGTATTCGACCGGACTTTGTGCACGCATCTTCTATTGAGAAGCTGCTGATTGGCAGCAATCCCTTTGAGAATTCTTTGCTAGAGCGGGCTTTTAGCAATCTGGAATCCATTCTTCAGCCTGATGAAGTGCTACCTGACGCTTCGCCTGCCTATAGACGCAAGCTGGCCTGCGGCTTGTTCTACAAGTTCCTTCTGAAGGCGGCGACTCAACGTCAAAAGACAGTCGCGAAGAAGCATGAAACGGGAGGTCTGCTGCTACAACGTCCAGTTTCTAGTGGAAAGCAGAGCTTTGAGACATTTTCACAGCATTACCCGGTGACGAAACCAACGGATAAGCACGAGGGTCTCATTCAATGTGCTGGTGAGGCTACTTATGCCAACGATCTTCCCACGCAACACAATCAGCTGTGGGCAGCGTTTGTGACTGCGAAACGAATTGGTGCAGTGGTCACCAAAGTGGACATATCGGCTGCTATGGCTCTGGATGGTGTGGTGGCATATTTGGACGCAAAGGATATACCTGGACCCAACGATGTGGCGCCTGCTACAAAGGATCCGCACTTCTTTCCAACGGAGCAACAATTGTTTGCTACGGGACCTATAAAGTTCTATGGCCAGCCAATTGGAATGTTGTTAGCCACATCAAATTCTTTGGCTAATCGTGCAGTGGAGTTGGTTGAAGTAAGCTACAAAGGGGGAGCGGAGCAAGTGTTGCCCAGCATGAAACATGTGCTAGCTGCGGCTGCCTCTGGCGACCGCATCAAACATACTATCAAGTCACTTATCAGCAACTTGGACTTAAAAGAAGAACACGAGGTGTCCTCAAGCGGACAACTGGATATGGGCTTGCAATATCATTATTTTATGGAACCCCACACGACTGTTGTGGTGCCCTTTGAAGGTGGACTTCAGGTTTACTGCGCTACGCAGTGGATGGACTTGACACAAGATATCATTTCGAAAATGCTAAAACTGAGAAACAATGAGGTGCAGGTGAAGACGCGTCGAATTGGTGGCGGGTATGGTGGTAAGGCCGAGTGTTCTAGCATGGCAGCTACGGCGGCTGCCTTGGCAGCTTTTAAGCTTAATCGACCCGTGCGCTTCGTGCAATCGTTGGAGTCCATAATGACCTCATTGGGAAAACGTTGGGCTTTTCATTTGGACTACGACTTCTTCGTTAAGTCAAATGGCAGAATTGTGGGCATAAACAGTCGCTTCTATGAGGATGCAGGTTTCATGCAAAAACTTTGTCCGCTTGGCCATACCCAGCTGTTGTCCAAGAACTGCTATGAGTTTAGTGATAACTATAAGCTTGATGGCTACGTGGTATGTTCAGACTCTCCCAGCAGCACAGCCTGTCGTGCTCCAGGCTCCGTTGAAGGCATTGCTCTAATTGAGAACATCATCGAGCACATTGCCTTCGAAACTGGTGTGGACCCAGCGGATGTTCGCTATGCCAACATGTTGCCTGCTCATAAAATGGGTGAAATGATGCCCAGATTCCTCACAAGCACACACTATAAGCAGCGCCGTGCTGAAATCATGAATCACAACATAGAGCATCGCTGGCATAAACGCGGCTTAGGCTTATGCATAATGGAGTATCAAATCGGTTACTTTGGGCAGTATCCAGCTACCGTGGCGATTTATCATGGTGATGGTACTGTCGTTATTGCTCATGGGGGCATTGAAATGGGCCAAGGTAAGTTTTCCCCTCAACGAAAAGTCTTTCAACAATATGCCTAACTCTCTTATTATTTCTAGGCATGAACACCAAGATTGCACAGGTTGTTGCTCATACGCTCGAAATTCCGTTGGATCAGATACGTATCGAGGCAAGTGATACGATTAATGGTGCCAACTCTATGGTCACTGGCGGCGCCGTGGGCAGTGAAATGCTTTGCTTTGCTGTTCGCAAATCGTGTGAGACTCTCAACTCTCGCTTGGCGCCACTCAAGGAAGAAATAAAGCCGGAGAGCTGGCAGCAACTCATCAATGAGGCTTATAATCGGAAGATCAATTTGATAGCCAACGAACAGTGCATACAGCAAGACATGGAACCATATTCCGTTTGCGGTTTGGCTCTCACTGAAGTGGAGCTAGATGTACTCACAGGCAACTATATGGTCAAGCGGGTGGACCTTTTGGAAGATACTGGCGAGAGCTTGAATCCCAATGTGGATATTGGTCAGATCGAGGGAGCTTTTATCATGGGCTTGGGTTACTGGACTAGCGAACAAATTGTCGTTGATCCTGTTACAGGCGAATGCCTTACGAATCGCACTTGGAACTACAAGCCACCTGGTGCCAAGGATATACCCATTGATTTCCGCATCGAACTGCTGCCCAAGAGCCCCAACAAAGCGGGCTTCATGAGATCCAAAGGTAAATAGTAGTAAAGACATAAACAGATAGTTTTTATTAATTGTTAATTTCATTGTTTATCGTACAGCAACTGGAGAGCCTGCAATTTGCCTGTCTGTTTCAGTGGCGTTTGCCTTGCAGCAAGCGCTACAGGCGGCGCGTGACGACGCTGGTGTGCCCAAGTCCTGGGTAACGCTGAATGCGCCAATGACACCCGAGCTGATGGTCCTGCATGCTGGCACGAAGGCGAGTGAACTCAGATTAAGCTAAACGGTATGTTTGCTTGAGCCCAACTCTAGATAAAATACGTGACCAGCAAGTCTTTACAGGCCAAGTAAGCTTCTAATAATGCAACTGTTAATATACTGTTTATAATGTAAATTACATAAAATATAAATAAAGTGGTATATATGGATAACGTTATAAAAGGAAGCCAAGTTTCGCTAATTTAAAAAGCCAGCCAGCTGGCAGCAGGCATATTATTATTTTAATAATTTGTTTAGAAATAACAAAATAAAAACAAAACTCGTTTAAGCGAAACGCAAAAAATATTTTATAAACAGTGGACGATAGTATACGCTGTCGAAATTAGAGTTAATAAATAAATAAATGATTATTTACATTTTTGTTTATCGACACCACATGTGTTTATTATCACCAATTATAGAGAAGTATATTAAGTATACAAATTATGCACACTAGTGTATAAATAAGCTCACTTTCATTAAACATTTTAACCGGCTCCAAAAAATATAAACAGAGAACAAACTAACAAGAGAACGTGAGACGAACTCAAAATGAACAAGATTATAAGCAAAAATGAACTGTAGTGTGAAGAGTTCATCAGACGAAGACGGAGAGCGAGAGATTAGAAAAGCGTGCGACGTATGTCGGGCTATAAATGTGCGAAGCTTTCAGCCTCAGACTACAGTCTACATCAAAGCATTTTGCGTTGCGCATGGGAAGTAATTGCATTCATGAAAACACTTGTTGAATAGTTTAAGTGCTTTTGTAAACTATAGTATAAAACAATTAAAGAAATGTCTGGAAGTATAACTATAAATGGTGATAGCTATGAAGGTAAGTACATAACCAGCTATATATTTTCAAACATACATATATGTGTTTTATTAAAGCGTAGCCTATTAAAATATGTACATATACATATATAAGTATATAGATTACGTTGCTCATGCTTGGAATGCCTACAAGGTGCTTACTGATAAAAACACATATATGTACGTAGTGTGTTTGGTTCCTAGAGTAAAAATTGCATTCATTAAAAGCTTTCTATTTTTTGCGTGCTTAAAACTTTATTTGGTTTACTTGAGTAGAATTCATTTAAAAGCGACTTAAATGACTGAAGAATGAATGAGAATGTTAGAGCACAACTTTTATAGTTCTCCGATTGTTTACATAAATAAAAACGGTAACCCTTATGTTAGACCAAACTTAAATTTATTAATAAGCAAATCTTCATTTACAAATAATTTAATAAATTTAATGTACATCTTTTCTCAGACAAATTTTTAAAGCTGACGTGTTGCAACCAAATTTACTGATAACACTCTATTTATAATACCTTTTAAGACAAGTCGTAGTTGCTAATAACTTAAAGAGCTTTTATATTATCTTTATTAACTGCATAGTTGGCTAGTCAAAGGTAAAAGGGATTTACGAGTATGTACACATTTGTTAACAGTTATAACAATATTTAAAATATTTTCTTATCAGACTCTTAAATGCTTTTTAAGTTAAATAACAACACTAAGCAATAAGCAATCGTCTATTTTATATTATTTAGTTAACTTGGCAACTCTACCGGCCGACATAAGCTTGAATACTTTTATACGAGAGCATGCTGGACTTACGGGCACCAAATTCATGTGCCAAGAAGGCGGTTGCGGTGTCTGCGTCTGCGCCTTGAGCGGCATTCATCCGGTGACCGGCGAGCTTTGCACCTGGGCGGTCAACTCTTGCCTAACACTCCTCAATACCTGTTTGGGATTAGAAGTAACCACCACGGAGGGATTGGGTAACAAGCGCAAGGGCTATCATGCGATCCAGCAACGCCTCACCAAGATGAACGGCACCCAATGCGGCTACTGCTCGCCGGGATTCGTTATGAATATGTATGCACTGCTTAAGTCTACGGGCGGCAAGGTGACAATGGCCGAGGTGGAGAATTCGTTTGGCGGCAACATCTGTCGCTGCACCGGCTACCGGCCCATACTGGACGCCATGAAGTCCTTCGCCGTGGACAGCAACATCCAAGTGCCGGCGGAATGTGCAGATATCGAGGACTTAAGCAATAAAACGTGCCCCAAGACCGGTGAACTTTGTGCTGGCAGCTGCAAGAAGCAGCCGAAGAATGTTCAACTCTATTCCGATGGCAGTCGCTGGTATTGGCCACAGACAATATCTACGCTCTTTGAGGCACTCCAGCAGGCTGAAAAAGAGCAGCTGCCTTACATGCTTGTAGCTGGCAATACGGCTCATGGCATTTACAGACGCAGTGCGGATATTAAGGCCTTTATCGATGTGCGTGCTGTGGGGGAGTTGAGAGGCTACAGCTTGAAGGATAATGCCTTGTCTTTGGGCGGTAACCTGAGTCTCACTGAGACCATGGACATATGTCGCAAGTTCGAGAAGACTGCTGGCTTTGAGTATCTATCACAGGTGTGGTTGCACCTGGACTGGATTGCCAATGTGCCAGTACGCAATGTAAGTCAGTGAGGTGTCCACTAATCTCTTTATTACTTGATAACAAGTGTATCTATCTATTCTTATCTATTGAACCTATGCTTATCAATGTTTTTCATTTCTGTTACATGCAACTCAGGCGGGCACCTTGGCAGGCAACTTGTCGATCAAGCATGCACATCCCGAGTTCCCCTCAGATGTCTACATTGTGATGGAGGCTTTGAATGCAAAGGTGATCGTTCAAGAGTCGGCATCAAAGCAGGAAGCCATCAGCTTAGACAGCTATTTGAAACTCAACATGCAGGGCAAGCTTATTCGTGGATTTATTCTTCCAGCTTATTCCAAGGAGGAATTCATTTTCGATTCCTATAAGGTTGGTTCTCAATTTGACTACGAAATTGATCATTATTTATTTATATTTATTTATTTCTAGATCATGCCACGTGCTCAGAATGCTCACGCCTATGTCAACGCTGGATTCCTGGTCGAGATGGATGCCAACTCTCAGGTGAAAAGTGCCCGCGTTTGCTTTGGTGGTATTCGACCGGACTTTGTGCACGCATCTTCTATTGAGAAGCTGCTGATTGGCAGCAATCCCTTTGAGAATTCTTTGCTAGAGCGGGCTTTTAGCAATCTGGAATCCATTCTTCAGCCTGATGAAGTGCTACCTGACGCTTCGCCTGCCTATAGACGCAAGCTGGCCTGCGGCTTGTTCTACAAGTTCCTTCTGAAGGCGGCGACTCAACGTCAAAAGACAGTCGCGAAGAAGCATGAAACGGGAGGTCTGCTGCTACAACGTCCAGTTTCTAGTGGAAAGCAGAGCTTTGAGACATTTTCACAGCATTACCCGGTGACGAAACCAACGGATAAGCACGAGGGTCTCATTCAATGTGCTGGTGAGGCTACTTATGCCAACGATCTTCCCACGCAACACAATCAGCTGTGGGCAGCGTTTGTGACTGCGAAACGAATTGGTGCAGTGGTCACCAAAGTGGACATATCGGCTGCTATGGCTCTGGATGGTGTGGTGGCATATTTGGATGCAAAGGATATACCTGGACCCAACGATGTGACTGCTGCGACAAAAGACGCCTTCTTTTTTCCCATGCCTCAACAATTGTTTGCCACGGGTCGTATTCAGTTCTACCAGCAGCCAATCGGTATGATACTAGCCACTTCGAACGCTCTGGCGAATCGTGCTGCGGAATTGGTAGACCTGAGCTACGAGGGAGGTGCAGAGCAGGTGCTGCCCAGCATGAAGCATGTCTTGGCATCAGCTGCCTCTGGCGACCGCATCAAGCAACCGGTAAAGTCATTGATCGATGTTTTGGACTTAAAGGAAGATTTTCAGATATCGTCCAGTGGTCAGTTGGATATGGGCTTGCAGTATCATTACTTCCTGGAGCCGCATACGACAGTAGCGATACCTTTTGAGGGTGGACTGCAAGTGTATGCAGCCACTCAGTGGATGGACTTGACGCAGGATGTTATATCTAAAATGCTCAACTTGAAGAATAACGAGGTGCAGGTGAAGACGCGACGCATTGGCGGCGGATATGGCGGCAAGGGTGAATGTGGCAATCTAGTTGCAACAGCCGCTGCATTAGCCGCTCAGAAGCTGCGACGAACAGTGCGCTTTGTGCAGTCGTTGGAATCTATTATGACTTCGACGGGCAAACGCTGGGCTTTCCATTTGGACTATGACTTCTTTGCCAAGTCGAATGGCAGAATTGTGGGCATAAACAGTCGATTCTATGAGGATGCGGGTTATATGGAGAAAATGTCGCCAATGGGTCATACCACAATGTTGTCCAAGAACTGTTACGAGTTCAGCGATAACTTTAAGCTTGATGGCTACATGGTAATGTCGGATTCACCAAGCAGCACCTCCTGTCGTGCTCCAGGCTCTGTAGAGGGAGTTGCTTTGATCGAAAACATAATAGAGCATATTGCCTTTGAAGCTGACCTTGATCCGGCGGATGTGCGCTATGCAAATTTGCTGCCGCAGCACAAAATGGGTGAGATGATGCCCAGATTCTTAGAGAACACGTTATATAAAGAACGCCGCGCTGAGATCTTGAGCTTTAACAAGGAACATCGCTGGCGCAAGCGCGGCCTGGGCTTGTCTATATTGGAATATCAAATGGGTTACTTTGGACAGTTTCCAGCTACGGTCGCTATTTATCATGGCGACGGTACTGTTGTCGTTGCCCATGGGGGCATTGAAATGGGTCAAGGTAAGTTTTGCCATTTACCAAAGGTCGACTGAAAATTTGACCAAATTTCTTTATTACTGCCAGGCATGAACACCAAGATTGCTCAAGTAGCTGCCCATATACTGGAGATTCCATTGGATCAGATACGCATAGAGGCAAGTGATACCATCAATGGTGCCAACTCAATGGTCACTGGGGGCTCCATAGGCAGCGAGGCGGTTTGCTATGCTGTGCGCAAGGCCTGCGAAACACTGAACCTACGCCTGGCGCCTGTCAAAGAGGAAATTAAACCTGCGAACTGGCAGCAACTCATCAATGAGGCTTATAATCGCAAGGTGAATTTGATAGCCAGTGATCAGTGCAAGCAAGACGACATGGAACCATACTCTGTGTGTGCTTTGTCCTTGACGGAGGTTGAAATGGATGTGCTAACAGGCAACTATCTGATCACGCGCGTGGATTTATTGGAGGATACTGGCGAGAGCTTGAACCCCAATGTGGATATTGGTCAGATCGAGGGAGCTTTCATGATGGGCTTGGGATACTGGACAAGTGAACAGATTGTCGTTGATCCTGTCACAGGCGAATGCCTTACGAATCGCACTTGGAACTACAAGCCACCTGGTGCCAAGGATATACCCATTGATTTCCGCATCGAGCTGCTGCCTAAGAGCCCCAACAAGGCGGGCTTCATGAGATCCAAGGGTAGGTGTCTGAAGCTCAAGTAAAGACTTTGTGTTAATTGTTTGTTTTAAATTTCGAGCAGCTACTGGAGAGCCCGCCATTTGCACGGCCGTTTCGGTGGCGTTTGCCTTGCAGCAAGCGCTACAGGCGGCGCGTGACGACGCTGGTGTACCCAAGTCCTGGGTAACGCTGAATGCGCCAATGACACCCGAGCTGCTGGTGCTGCATGCTGGCACAGAGGCCAGTCAGCTTAGGTTAAGCTAAGGGACATGCCTCGTTGAACCCACCACTGAAGACCAACTCCAAGACCAAGAAAGCGCAAGAGATACGCCACGTGGCCGCAAAAGCGCCGATGGGTACGCGCCGATAAGCTAATATAAAATGCATATTGAAGTATGTGTTTGCCTGTGTAGCACACACCTTATTTTGTTTTTTATGCACAATAAATTAGAAACTTATCCAAGGCAAATCCAAATGACATTCATTGCGAACGCCGCTGGCCTGGGTCAACAGCTTGGCCAGCCTTAAGCTATTTCCATTCTGCTTGCGCATTTTTTTGTTTTTTGTTTTTGTACTGCTTAACACCTCAACACCAACGTTGCACCCCCATGCCATCGACGCAAGCTCTTCATTAATTTTAAAATACATTATTTTTTTTGTTAAGAAATTGTATGCCACACGAAGCGTTAAGTGAATCCTGTGGCTCAGCGGCGGGGGTTGGCGGCCTAGTAGCTCTGGCAGCACTAATGGGCCTTTTATTTATTTGTGTATGACCAACTGTGTTCTTAATGAGCACAATTCTAATGACAATTTTTATTGAATTTCAGTTATTTTTGGGAGAGACTTTAAACAACTTTAAGCAGCGCTAACTGTAGCCTTGGGTCTGGCACGTCTAGACCATGGAAAAGCGCGACGGAAAACGAGATAAATGACAGCATAAAATCAGCGTAGAAGCAACAAAAAACAAGGAAAACAAATAGCAAATGCAGCCGAGAACAAGCAGAGCCAGAGACAGACGGTCCAGTCTCGATAATCACAGGATGCATTTGCATATAAACACGCTTCCGGCTCTGGTTGCTGTCCGCATGCAAATGAAAACATTAGCGACACACGCGCACGCGGCGCGTATCTGTGAGATACAGTTACAGTTTACAGCAATACAGCGAGATGCAGAGCGACATTTGCTGGCAGCGCTGCTTAAATATATATATATATATATATTTCAATTAAAATTTTACACACGAATAAATGCAAAGCCACGCCTAGCACATTAGACCAGTCACTATCTATCTATCCCTCTGCCTTTCACTGCGTCCCTAGCTGTCTGCTGTCCAACTTTAGTCGCGTTTGTTTATGAGCGTCTGAACGCTCATCAGCAGTCTCGTTTGCAAGGCAGACAATTCCACACATAATGTCATCGCACATGGGCTTCTAACTGTGCTGTGGGATCAGTAGATGCGGCACATATATAATGCAATGTTAGAATATTGTAGTCACCGTAAAACTCAAACGTAATAGTCGTTTTTCAATATTTTCTTTTAAATGTAAATCTATTTTACTTTTAAGCTAAAACTATAATTTCATGTATCCAACAATATGCGAAAAATAATTTATGTTTCATTTTGCATTTTGTTGCGCAACTTAGTTACATAGTTTTCAACTTAAGGATTAAGTTGATTTTTCCTCTTTTATGCTTGACATTGGGGTCTTCGCATTCATCCAAATAGAGGTTTCCATTTCATACACATTCACCATGGCTCCCCCTGAACTTGAACTTGCAACTGTGTAATAATATTGCGCGCTTGAGAGCGTTCCAACTGGCGCTCGCTTTTGCATAGCTGCAGTCCGTGCTACACAATATTCTTTTTGGGCTGCTCTTAGCTGCTGGGCTGCTGTCCGGCCACTGTCTGGCTTTGTCTGTGCCATGCATTTCAAATTCTAAGCAAATTTGTCGTCTGGGGGCGCCGGGCGCAACATTTTATGAGCGTGTGCGCGATGCAGTGCCTCTGATAGGGCCACAAACCGTCTGCTGCTCCATTTTGGCTCAACTAGATGACTGCGTCTGACACACACACACACACACACACACACACACACACACACAAAGATGTCCTGGTGTGATTTATCGCCGGCGTAGCCTAGGATAATGGCACACGTATTATAATAATGCCGCGCCAGGCGTATGCTTATCGCTGTCGAGTGGAGCAGCAGCAGCAGAGCGAGGCAGCTGCAATAGCAACAACGTCTAGACGTCCTGCGGTGCAGTTGTTACTCCTTTGCACAGGCAAGGATTTCATTTTCGGTGCTTAACTCGCAGCTAGGTCCTTTTTAGTCATGCATTTTGCATTTGCACATCGAGCGCAGTCCTTTGCATGCAGTTTATTAAATAGAAAAACCAAAATTAAGTACATCATTTTAGTTGAATTTCTCGTTGATTGTTGCCTTTCAAATGTGCGTGTATGTGTATGTGTGTGTGTGTGTCTGGCGCATATCCTGTGGGCAACATAATTTACAGGCGCCGCATGTGCCCGTTGTTGAATTTTACGCCGCAGCGAACGTCTTCCAGACAAACTTCAAATCGTGCGCCAAATACATAAAACATATGCAGTTAGCATGTGTGTATACTTTAGCTCCAAACTGTATTGCAGTGGGCACTAAATAGTTTTAAAGTTGCTTTTATTTAAATGTGTACAACATTGCTTAATCCATTAAAAGCTTAATGCTGAGAGCAAACATTCATATTTGCAAGAGAGTAATCAATTTGTGAAGTGTGGCTTAATAAAAATAAGTCTCAAACGATACAAGATTTCGTCAGTTTATTGTTAATTAAAAAGATTCGCAATATTCGCACAATGCAAACTCTTCAGCACGCAAAGAAAAAACGATAAATGCAAAGTCACAGCCGAAAGCGCTGCTGCATGCAACTGATAGACAGTGGGGTTGCAAGTCCAAGGGGCAGGCAGTGACAGCAGGCGTGACTCAATCTGTGAAAAAAGGAATAAGCAGTCAAACGCACTGCCGCAGGACTAAAAAATAACAAAATAATGAAACCATTTGCTCATACCCTTTAATCCAGCGCGTAAATTGGGCATATTGCTGTGCGAAATATTAAAAATTAACCAACAAGCTGCAAGTTTTGTTTTATTTAGAGTAGCCGCCGTCAGTTGCAGAAATTCAACTGTTGATTGCGACAATTCTTAAATCAACTTATTGCCAAGACTACTCAGACTGTCGGCAGTACACTCTGCTCTCCCTTTTCAACTTGCAATCCGCTCAGCATGAAAATGAAATCAATTATGGTAAAACTTTTTGAGCGGTCACACCGCCGGCTATGTTGTAATTAATACACAGGCATTGCAGGAGCGGACTTTCCACTCTCACTCACACACAGCCAAAAGTTGAGCGCTTGCCCTTGCCAGCAAAAAAATAAAAACAAACTCAATTTTGATAAAAAATTTCATTTACGATTGCTGTCTGCTGCTCTGCCTCCGCTTTTCAGCAGCGTGTGAGTGGACAGTTGGTGCACAGAACTTGAGAGAAGCGAAGCGAAAGAGAGAGAAGGGAGTGTGGGAGAGCAAACAGCAACAGAACAAGGACAGAGCCCAGTGCCAATTGTTGTGTTTATTAATTTAATTTGACAGCCGCAGACTCAAAGCTGCCTCGAGGCAGATACAGTAACAGCGTTGCTGCCATTTGGTGGTTAACCAAGAACTTTAGGTGGCATGATTCACACGTACAGTTAGCCAGTTAATGGCAGACATACATATACATATACGTACATACATATATTTAAAGGCACGTCTAGGCTATGCCATTCAATTAGATTACTTCCCTTTGCTATCAGTTAACATCTAATGCACAACTTTAAGCACGTGCCTTGGTATCCTCACACATACACGCACAGATATTTATATGTCAATCGTATACTATGCTCATTTTTATAAGCAAGCTATAGATTGGCCTGCCACAGCGATATTCATAAAAAAAAACTGTCAAATAAATCAGCATGGTGTGCCAAATGACAATAAAAACAGCAACAACCAAATTAACATGAATGCGAATATTGCATACACTCAACTTACTCTAGTTCTTATAATTTTAGGATTTGTTTACATTATCAATTTTTTGATCCTGTTCCTATAGTAGCTTACTTTCAACAAAGAAAACTAAATCTTTTCCTAAAGAACAAAAAATCATTCATAGCTTATTCTAACCTAGACCTGATTAGGTTCTTCAGGTTTTTCTAAAAACATTTTGTATCTGATCAAAGACTGAGTAATAGAAGTTTTTTATTTAATTTAATGTATTTATGTTAAATACTTCTTCATTGTACAGGTCCTTCACTTGTTAAATATCCTTATTTTCTTTACTTGTGAAAATTTTCTTTTTTAGCGACAGTGCATAGTCAATATGAAATGAATAATAATAAAAAAAAAACCGGATATAAAATAAGGTACTTATACATAAATATTTTAAATTTAAAATTTGTTTGAAAAAGAATAAATATTAAATTTTAGGAATATCCTAGCCAACCCAATCTGATAGACCAGATTGGTGAAAAAAACCTTAACACCTTAACTACAAGAAGTGCATAACATGCAATTTGTTGTGAATTTGCATTGATTGTGTGGCATTGAGGTAGGTAGATATACAAAGCAAGTGTCAGTTGCCAGCTGCACGCTGGCCAGGAGAGGCCATAACGTCAGGGCCAGTGCATTTAGTTAACAGCGCGCGCATGTGGTTAAAGCATTTGTCAACGGCAGCGACGTGTCGGCAACATCAACGCCAACGCAGCAGCGACAGAGCGTCAACAGGAGATGCAACACCACGTTTTTAAATGTTGCACGCATCAGAGGGGGCAGAGAGCGCCCACTTGGCAAAAGTTCTGTAAAGAAAAACTATAAACAATTTATGCGTTTGGGTTTGTCTGCCTGGCGATTGCTGTCTCGCTCTGTCTCTCTCTTTCTCTCTCTCTACTTGTCTCTCTCTCTTTCTGTTGCAGCTGGGCAACATGCAGCGCATGCCAAGCGCCTTTGCATTTGCTGTCAATTGCGTTGAGCAACATCTAGCAGGCAGGCAGGCAACATGTTTAAGCGACGCTCAGATACTCGAAGTCGTATTGCATTACAGTTGCTCAGAAGTTGAGTGAGCAACATTGTGAACTAGTTTTTGATTTGTCTTGGCGTGGCAACTTTGTTGCACATTGTTGCACTTGAACTTATGCCCCATGGTTATTTGGAGCTAATTATTCGCCAGGCACTTGGCAACTTTGTTTTCTTACGCTCGTATAATTTACAAAATTTTACAAACAACAACAAAATGTAAGCATCAGCTGCAACATCAGCAGCAGCAGCAGCAACAGCATCTCTAGCGACCCCTCTCGTTGAAAGTTTAACAAGTGTTAACTTTGCCATTTTCATTTGGTATTCTCATTTCTTTGCTTTTATTCATTTGGCAGATAAGCGCCAAAGCGTAACGAGTGCAACAGCCACGGGGGTGGGGCAGCCAGCTGTGGCCATGCGATTTGTGGCAGCTGCTGTGGCCCACAACTTGAGCCAAATAATTTTAAATGACCGCAAGTGTATAATTAAAGTGCAGCGCATAATAACAATCACTACAATAACAACAACAATAGCAATTCCAATTACAAATAAAAGTTAGGGCAATCAGCTTTGCCTCAAGCTGTGCTTCTGTTTTCGCAGCAACTTTGCTGGCGTGGATTATTTATTTACAAAGCTGCGTATTATAAATACTGAAATCACTTGTTAATATTTGAAAAAATTTTCACAAATTATAGAACGCTCTTTCAAATAAATGGAACAGCGCCTTGGCACAAATTCAAAAAAGTGGTAACAGGCAAAAGCTACTTCTATAACTGATTTTGTCCTTTTGCAGATTAAGCATACAATATTTTCAAATATAAGGATTTTCTCGGAACCTTGTCCACAAGAAAGTTTAAGACAAGTACATTAAATGCTTAACTATTTACATTCATTCTACATTATGTTTTTTGAGCTTTTGAGACCGCTTGGTCGTTGTCTCTCTAGGCTATGTAAGCAGCGCTGCTGCTGATCACGAGCAGTATTCTGATGCTCTTTATGTGATTTATATTTAATTTATGTGATTTAAGAATCCAAAGCACGCAAGCAAGTGTAGAGTTAACACGCAAAATGTTCAGCATTAATTATATGCATTTGTTGCCAGTTTCTGATTTTGCATATTTACACATACACACTGTCATATCGAATCCATGTGAGTGCATACAACTTCCGTTTGGTTGTTGCTGCTGCTTCCGCTGCTGGTCGCATTTGGTGATCCTTTTGGAGTCCAACCTCAGGCCAATGCCACAAGGCATGTGTGTATTTAAAAATGTTAAAAATAATCTGTAAATTGTGAATATTTAATGCATTTCGTGTCTGCGGCGGAGTGGCCGTGGGGCGTAGCCCAGCGGCCATAATAATGTCTGCTGGGTGTGACGATGTCTGGCCATCATCATCATCACCATCAGCAGCAGCAACACCAGCAGCAGCAACAATAGCAGTAGGCTCACTGTCGTCATCATCATTTGCAGTTATTGTTTTTGTGCTGTTGTGTGCGAAAAAGTGATCAGCGATTGCTGGCTTGCTTGCCAGGCTTAATATATTACAAATATATATATGTATGTATGTGAATACATACAGACATGCTCTTATGGCATACACGGCATGCACAGTGTTGTGCATTGATTGTGCAACGGAAGTGTTGTGGCGGAATTAAAATAAATAAATGCATACGCATTTCCACTGGGAAGCTACGACTATAGCTATAGCTATAGCTACAGAGTGGGAAAAGTGTGCGTCTGAATTATTTTTTCATTTGTTGCACACACATAAAGCTTTAAACGAGCCCAAAAAAGTATGCAACGCAGCAGATTCGGTTTTTAAAGATGCTCAAGGCCAGAGTATATTGTTTTTATAGCTCATTTAGCAAACAAACCTAAGCATACCCTCGATGTAACCTGAAACGTTACAGATTGCTTGTTGCTTTGATGTCTCATTAGTGCAGCGCGGTTGCCAGGTGACGCAGCCATCTGTAAGTTCCTCATACGCTTCCTAACAACCTGCGGCTATTTGGCAACGCTATATAAATAACTCTAACTATAGTATATTGCTGCTAAGCACCTGATTTTGGTTTCGATTACAATACCAATACCGGCGCACATTGATATACTTTGCTTTGTTTGTTTTTTGGGTTTCGAGTAACCTATTAGGTTAACTGTTGCTTGGCAATTAGCTTGTTCCCACTTTAATAACAAGTTGCCGCAGTGGAATTATGACAGCACTTAATGGTGAATTTAATTAACATAAAAAATGGCAATGTTAACGTGCTGCCAACTTTACTTTGACGGCCATGATATGTTCGTGGTACTCCATTGAAGTGCATGCATTGGTCACTTCTGATAATGAAGCACTGCATATATTTACATATTGGCAATTAAATGTTTGGTCTGAGGTTTAAATTGGCGTCTATAAAATCTACAGTCGCAGTAAGGGAGCGCAAGTTAATTATAAATGGCTTTTACGCATCAACAGCTGCTGGAAATTATACAGTGGCGGCCAGCGCAATGCAGACACTATTATATTCTAGTTATTACAAAATTAATGATTCGTTAGATCGTAGAGTGCGAGTGAAAGTTAATAAAAAAAAAAATCAATAAGAAATAGCTTAAGGCGATGAGTCAAAAGATAAACTGGAAGATATGTGTAAAACATCTTTTGTTTGACTTAAACATTTTATTTTATTTTTATTTATTTCATTACAAATTTCATTACAGAATTTGGCCGCTTTTTAGATATGTCAGTCTTCTAGTAAGTGAGCAATATTTCCTAAATTAATTTTATTTCATTTCGAAAATGTAATTAATTTCTGGATTTCATATGTTTTACTTTTTTAGGTGTCTTTATTTTTGTTTCCGCCACTGTAAGTGCTGATAAAAAAATAATATTTAATATGCCTAACAAATTTTTTACCTTCACAACAATAAGAACTTTTGTGCTTCATTTTATTATTTTCTTTTGGGTTTGGCCTGCGCAAAAGTTTTCGTAAACAAACAAAGTTTTCAATGTTGCATATGTATTTATATTTATAACTTATAGTATATAAAGCAAAAGTCTGCACTTTTTTTGGTCAAGTTGGCGCGCATTTTTGGCAGTAAAAGTTTTGTTGTATTTTTGCAACATGCTCAAAATGTTATTGCTGTAACTATAATGCTTGTTGTTGTTGTTGTTTTTGTTGTGGCAAGCACTCACGGCATTTACTTTAATGCGCAGACAAAGTGGCAAGCAAAGTTTATGAGCTACAGTAGTCCAGGCAAATGCCTTTGCCCAAACTTCCGCTTGGCATCTAATAAAGCAGGTACAACGTTTTGGGGTACTGCGTACCTGAAACCCCAAAGTTTTACTATGGCTAATAATGCAGCCTTAGTCTTATACATATATTTTTTTGTTGCCTGCAACTTTGTGGCAGGCAGGCTTCAGCACGAAATTATGAAAGTCTAGTGTAGAAAGTGTGATTCCTTGGGGTCACATTAACATGTATTTGTGCTAAAAGTGTTATTAGATTTTAGCTTCAAGTCAAGTGTAGCATAGTGTGGCCTTGGGCGTGACTCATATGTTGTCTTAGTCCATTTAGGCCAAGTCCAAGACCAAGTCACATCAGCGCAGCGTCTGCACTAAAGTTTTATTCGAGCAACATAAACCAAAAGTGCTTTTGAGTTGACTTAACATATTGCCTACTTTATGACACAGACACACTGAGGCAAGCTGACACAGAGCTGAGCTGCAACATCATGTTGTCGGCAGTTTAAAGTGTGCCAACACTTAACAGTGCGATTAAGATAGCGCAGACTGCCACACAGCAAGGGAAATGAATTTTTGAAATGGTCAGATCACCAGATAGCACTGCAAAAGTAAATAAAATTTAAAGCTAAATTACCAAAGCAGTTTTAATAAAAACAAGCTGCAAACATAATTTCAAAACTTGCCAAAGTAATTTGTTGTTTATGCCTCAAGCTTTCATTCAAAGCAGCAACGCCAAGCAACCAATTTTAATTGCAAAACTAAAAATTGCCAAGCCAGACAAAAAGCCCCACAAAATGTCAATCATAAATAAAAGTTGATGACCAGGGTGAGCGACACAGAGCGTTGTCTATCTGAAGCGCTGAAATTAAAAGCAACAAATCGAAAAAAAAAACAAATAGTATTGAAATCAATACAGTGGATTTGCAGCCAAAACGGCTAGACATTGGCCCTAAAGTGGACAGTTGAATCAATGCCAAAGGACAACGGCCAAAGGTTCAGACAAGCCGCTGTCTAACCGACTTTCATTTTATTTGTCGCATAGACACGTCAGTGTCATTAAAAAAGCAGTGAACGACTTGAAATTAAATGTGTTATGCGCTGTAAATAACGCATTGCAGACAAAGAGAAAATGTGTTATCTAAACATCAAATTGTCGCTTTAAGTTGAAGTTGAGCAAACACTTTTGACTTACGCGCCGTATACGTGATATAAATTCGTTTGATGTTCACGAAATTAACATAGCACGCTGGCTAGTGCTTACACTGTCGCTTCTAATTAAATTAAGAGTACTGGGCGTGGTTGCATATTAAATATATTTTGAAAGCTAGCGCGCGCGTCAAGGCGTTAATAGCTATGAATTAGGACCCAAAAAGTCTTTGCGACTGAAATATTAATAGCTACAGAGGTGTCGGCCAAAATTCATGTTTACAAGTAATTAAGCAATTTGCCTACAAAAAACAGTCGAGGAGCGCTTTGATGTCAAACACGTTGGCCATATCAGCAACATTTTCCATTTCTATGTGGATTCCTTTTCAGTCTGGCTGCTGATGCAGCCAAAAATCCCAGTCACTAATTTGGGCTTACTGTCTATCAAGCAAGCGCTTCTCTGGCCCTCGCTCAACGTCTCCATTACCCGCATAGTCGAACATGCTGCGCTCTTTTTATAACCACATTTATCTCAACTATTCGCGCTGACAGTTTGTGGCTTGTGTAAAATATTTAAATGTCATTGGAAAGCTGGCATGATAACAGGCGCCCCTTAAAAGTCAAGTGAATACTGGCAGCTGCTGAAATTGCAATAAAGTATCCACAACTAACAGTAAGCATATTTTCCATCTCTATCAGCTCTAAGCTCAACTGCTGATTTTCTTCTGCATTTTCTTCAATTTTCACTTCCCTCTTTTGAGCGGGTGGTACACGAAGCTGCGTTTGGTTGTGAATTGGTTTGATTTGGTTTCTATAGAAATGAAAGAACAAGCAGCAGCTAAAGTTAAATTAAAAAAAAAAAAAAAACATAAATTTCAATCCTTTGCTGTGTTAAGTCACTTGCTTAAACATATCAAGCGCCAATATATTTCATAATTTATGCCACATTGAATCCATCTTAATTGCCACTATTTCTACATAATAAATTGTGCCTTGATGCCTAGTCCTTAATCCTGCGCTCAATACATAGTAGTGCATCAATCTCGGCACTCATTTAAAAGTTTTACAGCCTGCACTAATGGCTGGAATGGACTTGCCTTGTCTGGCCGCCACTGCAGGAACATCAATCATGCCACAAAATTGAGTATTTAAGCAACTCTAATGCTTTAAGGCCGCGCACAAGTGTTGTAATAAATATATTTTGCGTTTTGTTTAGCGCACAAAGTCAGATGCAAAACAGCAGCAATTGATTGATTGATTGATGGATGGATGGCAAATGGCCAAATGCATGGTTTGAGTACTGGGATTGATTTGTCGCAACAAAGTTGCTTGGCCGCATATGAATGAGAAATGTGCGCATGATTAATGAGTTGTTCATTAAGCTCGTTAAGGTGACAGTACAAGCAGGACTCAGGCCTGTTGCTGCTTGCCACACTGCGTGGCATTGGCTTAAAAATACGCGTTATATTATAGCTCAAGTCTTTGGGGGGGTAACTTGTCGCTGCCACAGTCACTGTCAGAATTGCGTACGCACGCAGCAAACTGCCACTCACATTGACACTTGCCACTTGCCACTTGCCACTTGGCACATGGCAACGTGGCCTCATTGATTTAGCTGCGCCTCATGAAAAATGAAGTGCAAAGCAAAGCGGCCGCGGCGGGCAGCAGCAAAATCAAATATTTTTCTTGGCAGCATTGCAAACGCAAAAAGAAGCAAAAATTCATAAATTGGGTTAAATCCTTAGAGGATTCACCATGACAGCGCGTACAAGTGGCAACAAACCTGACATGCTGCGGTGGTTGCTTAGCCCAAAACCAAAGCTGCTTGCCACCCCTAAAAAATCAGCCAAACGCAATTTAAAAGCAGCCCTCGTGTTTGTTTTTTTAACACACTTTGAAATTAAATAAAAAAAAATTGGGCGCGGGTGTTTTGAAGTTGTGCAAATGTAACAAGGAGAAGGAGACTTGGCACACCCCATGAAGTATATAGATGATCAGCAAGATAAACTTAGTCGATGTAGCCATATCCGACTGTCTCGACTGTTCTACCAGGAAAATCGAAAAAAAAAACTATTTACGCCCACAATAGACAACAGAGAAATCTTAAATAATTAACAAAACATAATACTTTGTCATATTCTCGACAGATGCTGAAAATTTCAGAAATATCGGATAAATAACATTGGTGCTATTCACATTTCAATTTCCAGAATAGACAGCGGGGTGCATCGCTGCCAACGCAGTCCGCAGTCAATGTGTTTATAAGTGAATTCTTGTGTATTCAAAGTGTATACAAAAGTTGGTCGCGCCCAACTTTTTTGCGCCCACTCGTTTTCTTTTATATATTTTTAAAGCGCAACTTTTGCTGTTGCCTCTATTCTCACACACATTTGAAATTGCCCAACAATGAATGCCTAATTTACACTTGCAGGCATTTTTGCAACTCCCAATTGCATTGCCACTCGTATGCCACACCCCGTGGCAGCTATGCTTATTACCATAATTAAATCATATGTATTTTGCATATACTTGCATTGAGCTCATTAACCATTTTGCAATCAAGCTCAACTTCATACGGAGGCAACATTAACAAGGAAGGCAGGAATATACCGTATCCTTTGGGATTCTATAGCAAACCTCAAGTCTTAACTGTAATATAGCTATGCACAGAAATGTTCAATATTTGTAAAGCGCAAGCGGAGAAATTCGAATTTCAAAGGTAATCTTAACTTGCGGAAATAATCGAATTACTGGTAATAACTAAACATTTAAAAAAAACAATAAAGTAAATCATTCAGCATATAAAATAAATTTGTTCCAGAAAGGTAATTAATTATAAATGTAAATTATGTATATAATTATTAAATATCTTTAAGGTCATAATCAAGTTGTTCTTGTAAAAACTATATATGTAGATAAATTTTATTTTAAAATTTAATATTTTTAATTTATTTTCTTACTTTCCGGGTTTTTAGTTTTTTTAATGAACTTGGAAAATGGTATATTAGTGCTCAATTAAGAATTAAGTTAAATCTTATTCACTTCCTTTTATTATGAATCATTTGACTTGCAATTTCTTTACTAGCGAGTTGCGTCCTTCTGAGAACGAAAGTTAAACGCTGTAAGCCAAATTAAATACTTTTTCTTTTAAAAGTGTATCCATAATTAATTACAGGTTCAAAAGTTCAATTGCCATTACCATTATCCACTTAGCTAGTCAGACATGCAACAGCATGAAGCAAAGAACGAAAAGCACAAAGTGAAAAGAGCAGAAGTAGCTAAAATACAAAAAAAAAAAAAGTATACGCAACGTAATACCAAATGGTTGTTGGCATGTCATAAATTTACGGATTAACTTTTAACCAATTTACAAGCAGGCAGTGGGGTTAGCAGCATGTCGCGTCATGTCCCATATTGAAAGTGTAATAAAAAGCAGCTGCGTGTGGCACACACTCACACATACACATATAAATACATAGAAGAGCAGCAACGTGAAGTCAAGACGCAAGTGTTTGTGATAGAGCAAAAGGCGAGGCTGAAGTGCGCCTTGGCTGGCACCTCAACGAGCATCACGTGCAGCCCACTTCCGTTTCCGCTTGCTTGTTTTAAACTTTCAATGTGTGCGTGCGTGTGTGTGTGTGCGTATGGTGTGAATCAATGCAAAGACTGCATGGGGAGCGGCAGCCGAGACAAAGTACATTGCTTACACAAAGCTTAACAGCAGCAGCAGCAGCAACAACAACAACAACAATACAGTACTAGCTTCGCTGCTACCCCGCTGTGCTTGGAAAACAAAGCAGTGCATAAAACAACAGCAACAACAGAAGAAAAACACTGTAAAAGTAAAGCACTGACGCTGTCGCATCCGCATTCACATTCACCACATTCAGCATACACCATGTACTACGTTGAAGGCGGCGCGTTGCCAGTTGCCGCCAGTGCCACTCATTAAGCTGATTATATTGTTATCCTTTTTATGATACGTGCAATACGTGAGCGCATATGGCAGCAACGTCAACAGCTTTTCCACTCGCCGTCGCCATCGCCATCGCCATCGCTGTCTCTGTGTTTTTTACAGTTTATTCTACTTGCAAGTGTAATTATTATGAAGGCAGCGCATTAAAATTTATTTTATGCACAGCATCAACGTAATCTCTCTCCCACATGACGTAATGCTATTGAATAACAGCGACGCGCAAAATTGGGTAGATTTACTGAAAATTAACTAGCAATTGCTTAAGCACAAATATAAAGTAACAAATTGCAGCGAAACATGAAAGCATTAAATGATGTTAAGTCGCTGTAAGATCAACTATGTAAACCTTAACAGAGATAGTGCTCGCTTGCTGTTAAGCAGGGCTGTTATCCATTGCGCTTGTGAAGTTTACAAATTCAATAAAGTACTAAAAGTCTTAAAGTATTTTCCAGCACTGATTAATTAACAAATGAATTCCACTGAATACAGAAGGGAAAAGTTTTAAGCATTAATTAAATAACGCACTAAATGTTGGCAAAAACCAAATCAAATAAAAATGAATGTCATACAATAAATGTTAGGAGACGCACACACATACTTATAAACTCATATATAAATAAATGTAATTTAAATATGAATTGAAGTGAGCTTTTGTTGCATAGAGAGGAAGCCGCTTTCGTCGAGCATGACGACATTGTACTAACAGGACAACATTGCGGATACGCTGCATGCTCAAACAATGAGCCATGTAAACAAAACTGTTGGACGCTGCAGGGCAGCAGTAAAAGGCTATAACTATAGCAAGGGCTTGGATTGGGGTGTTGGGAGTTAAGAGTTGGGGAAAATGGCATGCAGCCAAAACAAAATTTTCATAATCATAATCAAAATGGCATTAACAACAAAAGCAATGCAAATACAGCGTCGCGACGCAACGCAACGAAAAATGTAACCAAAAATGTCATAATGAAATGCAAAAGCGCGCAACAGCAACAACAACAATTTGTGGGCAACTTTGTGTCTGTCTCTCTGTCTGCCTAACTGTCTTTGTTGCCTTGTTGCTGTGCATAATGCAGTTTCAATTTCAATTGTTGTCGCCCAAAGCAACAGCGAACTTTTACAAAAAATAAGAACAACAACACCCAAATGGAAACTAGTGCTGGCAGACTGTGCAACTGCAACAGACTTCTCAGCAACATCATTGCCGCAAAATTATGCTAATTAGATTAGAGCATAATTTCATGCAGCTTACAGCTGTGTCTGTTTGCACTTTCTTTTACGCTATCCTTGCCTGCTGTGTTATTTTTTCTGCGTATGTGTGTGTGTGTGGTGTTGACGCTTATGGCAGCTCTTTCACTAAAAGCGCTCAGCGTGCTAAAGAGGATGTGACAATTTGTCTCATGCTGATTGCCATTATTATGATTATCAGGTTTAACGAAAATATTAGACAAAGGAAAATTCTTGCCTTGTCTCCTTTCTGTCTGATAAACTTAAAAAGGATTGTGCTTAAGGGATTATGTACTTGAATAGTAATATACTTATATAGTAATATTTTGCAAGTAATTAATTAATTATTAGGAATAAAACTGTGCAACAGAAGCTGGCAAGTACTCAAATATGTATTTTCGTGATCGGTAAGAGAGACAGAGTCGGTATTAAAAATCTGAGAGCTTCCAACCTCTGTTAGTAACTAGCTAGCTTTATGCCAACTGGCGACAACCCATTTGCTTACAAGTCCGAAAGTCAAACTTTAAGCCCACTTGACTCATGAATGTGGCTCATAATAAAAAAGCAAAACCTAATCCAAGCGCAAATCCATGCTACCCCTGATTGGCATTACAGCAGGATATTATAAAGACCCCAGCGTCGCACAATTAACTGAGCAAGTTTTAAACACTCCCCAATGATGTCTACCAACAAGAACAACAACAACAACAACAATGACTGAAGCGTACTTTAACAAAAATACATGCTGCCAGTTTCACCGTTGTCTAATGCACTTTAGCCTGGGTTATGATTATTAGTTATGATAATTCAACTTGGCGGCGCTAAAGAAGTTGACACCACCGCACAGCGAGTCAAGATGGTAGCTCTAGCCCCAGCCCCAGGGACGTGCTAAACAACCCTTGGGCTAAAGTGAGGGACACAGTGCAATCGAAACTTCCGTTCACTTATTTTTTGTTTCTTTTGGCTGCTCTTGTTTATTGCGAGTAGACTTTTATATATATTTTGTGACCAGTCCCAGAAGTCACATCAAAAACTGTTGCGTATTTTGCATTCGACTCGCCTGGCTGGCATCCTGCCTGTCTTGTTCTGTCTCTTAGTCCTTTATTGTTTTCAGTTTTTGGGGTGCGAGTGCGTCGCATTTGCACCTTCAATTAATGTGGCAATGACTAGAAACAGCAACCCTCGTACCCACAGCTCGTTGCTTTTGTTGTGATTTATGAGGGTGCGCGTTGGCAAAACAAAATTAAGCCACGACAAGGCACGACATTTGGCGTCAGCATCTTCTGCATAAGCAAAGGACTTGAACTTTTAATTAAAAGTCACTTTTGATTTATAATCATGCGCATTTTTAAACTCCACTAGCAAATCGATAATAATCACTAGACCAGACTAGACTAAGCTTGGCATATACAGTCTGCTTGCCACAGATGCACGTGACGCCACATAATCAATGCCAAATCAGGATTTGCATGCAGCGAGTTTGCGTCAATTGTAATAAGATTATGACAATGAAATCCATCAAAAGTGCGCCCGCAGCAATTCGCTGCAGTTGCTGTGATGCGTAAAATGTTTGTCTGTGTGGCAGCCTTGACGACGACGTGTGCTGCAACCAGTCGCGTGTGTCCGTCTAATAAGCCTAATGCATGAAAGTCCAAATGGTAAATAAACATGTTACAGTGAGCCATACGCAGGATACGCCATAGAGACAATACTAGCAATATTTTAAAGTGCCGAGACAGGCACACGGCACACGACCCACGACGAACGTCTGTTGTCATAAAAACGCTTTAATTAAATTCATATTGGACACTGAGTGCGTTTGCTGATTTATGGATTGAGGGGCGTGTGCCTCTTACCCCAAACCAAAGACAATTATTGAATGTTGGAAATACTTTGTTGCTCGTGTTTGGTTTGGCATTAATATAATTGGATTGCATTGTATTGTTGCTCAACAACTTTTAACTGTTGGCAACAGTAGAATTGTAGATGGCGCTTTTGTGCCAATTGGTTAGCTCTAAGATATGCTCAAGTTTGCAAGAGTATAAAATTTAATCAAATCAATCAAACTTAAATTAGATTGATGCTGTCCCGTTCCCCGACTCATTATAAAATAACTATTGTTAAACTATCAATTCCGTGTTGACTATTTATTAAACCTTTGTTATATTTGTGGATTATTTATAATTTGCTAGTAATATTTTACATAGTCTATCTACAATACTTTCTAAACTTTCTCTGTTCTAGCATAAGTTTCCAAAAATTCCACACGACAAGCAATCCAAAGAATACTTGGGCTGCAAAAGCTGGCCTTAAGCTCTGGGTAGAATTCATTTTTGAGAATGCGTCGTCACAAATATCAGGAGATTGTTCCACCAACATTGTGTGTTCTCTCACAGACATATTAAGTGCTTGAGTCGCAGTTTCTAGCCACCCGATTACCGTTTTTTTTTGACCTTCATTGACCTTTCTCTGTTTTGTGAGTAACTTCACAGATTGTAAAGAACCTCCATAATTGCACAATATTATATATGGATCTATTTCTGCTACGACATATATCGCTTTAAATGTTGTATCAGGTACATCATCTATACGATTTAGTGTGATTATCCCCTTCTTCGCGTCATTGTTCCATGGAATTGGTACGTCCAGTTTAAAGCCCTTGTACTCTCCATTGTCCACTTTTACGAACCTTACGCTTAACTTAAGTTCATCAGTCACGTCACTCGGCACAGTAACTTCTACGCACCTCGGATCAACACGGAGAGACAACCTTGCCACCTCAAACCAAACGCCAGAAATCTGCTTATAAATATACATTAGTTAAATTTGTATATTCCTTAAATACGCGTCAAGTTACTTTAAATATCTCCAATGGCACTGGTGGTAATATTCGACACACTTTATCTACAATACTTTCTAAACTTTCTGAATTTATGCAACTAAACGTCAGCAGCAGGGCACAAAGAATTTTAAAGGCCATTTCACGATAATCGCTGCAGCATTTACATGTATATTAAAATGTTGTCTTTTTATTTCATATATGATATATGATATATTGTCCGAAATAATATTTGATATATTGTCCGAAATAATATTTGATATATGATATATGACAAAATTCACTTTTTCATTCCAGTGTTTGGCTTAGATTTTTTCTCCCTGTCTCTCTTTCCCTTCTTCAGTATGTAATTAGAAGGGGCACACTCAGGGAGAGCCAAAGGAAATGCTAATCAATAACAAAAATAAGTAATAACAGATAATAGAAAATTTTGCACGCAATCCTAGGTATGTCCTTTGTCATTGTAGCTTAAGAAGTATATATGATCGGCTGTGGCCTAAACTACATTCTAACTACGCCCATGTTATCTCACATTTACATTTGCTATCCTAGCATAATGATCTAGACAACTAGCCAAGCTCTAAGATTGAATGTAAATAAAAAGGGTTAAATAAGTTTATTATTTTAATGTTTACATTAAGCTAAGCTATTTTCAATTCAATGCATATATATGAGACTGTTTCAATATTCTCCATATGACAAGCAACGCTACTGCTGTATAAACTCCAAATGCTGGCCTCAACCACTGGGCTGCATTGCAGCGATCTGGCGATTGCTCCTCCCAGACCAAATACTTCGCAACGCCTTTTTTTTCTAAAATATCGGTAAGGTTCTGTTTTACGTTGGCATCGAGCTCACGTTCCCATGTGAGTATCTTCATGAGCGGCATCGGTGAGATTCCGGAATAGCCGCATAGTATAACGAACATTCGCGGAACTGCAGTAACCACTTTATACGTAACATTGATCGTCATTGCGGAATTGCTAAATTGCAGCACAAATTTGCTCTGCTGCGTTTCATTGTTCCAGGGAAAAGACACCTGCTCCTTGACGGGTGTCCTCTGCTGACCCACCGTGTTTATGTATTCCAAGTCCAAATTTAACTTATCAGTTACGCTAGTCGGCACAGACACATTTAAGCATTGCAGTACATCAACGTTGGGTGCCCGTGCCGCCTCATACCAAATGCCCCCCATCTATTTATAAGTGTTTATTAGTTTCTCTTTTCTTTTGTATGCTTTTGATTGAACCTACTTACAAAAGATAGATCCAGTGGATGCGGCTTCACGTCATTGCAGTTAAATGTCTCGGCCGAATATACGCTGGTCAACCAGCAAAATGCCAACAACAGTCCCAAGAGCGCCATTTGAATTGACATTTGAAGATCTGTGCTTTACCGCTTACGTTCAGCGACTGACTAGGCAACACGACTGGGTGCAGCGACAATGCTTATCAGCTAAATGTGTGCAAATAAAAAATTATATTATGTATAGTTTTATAGACATGATAGTGTTAAATACTCAGTAATACTGACAAGAGAGCACTCGAACAAGTGCGTATGGGGTTAGACAGATGACTAACTCAATGGAATATCTTATCGCGAGAACGATGAGTGTGGTGTCCACAGCATGTGCGATGATTATATACTCTGCAAAAAACTGTTTATCTTGCTTTTATTGGCATTTACTTATTTATTTGAATTGCTTATCAGCGCCTACTTGTTGTTTGTTTTAAAACAACATTTCAACAATAAAAACGACTTAAAAATAATATAGCAAATTTTGAATTGATTAATTTACAGAAGAAACCTATTTATAATATTAAGCTCTTAACAAAACATGGACGTAGCCAGGTGTGATTATGAAGGGATCAACAGTCCATATAAATTATAAATATTAACACAAAAAATACAAATGTGCCTATATTTATAATTGTGACCAATAAAGTAAATAGGTTTTTGTTGCAATACAATTGAATTACTATTTATTATTAGACCTCGGAATTTGCATATATTTTTATTTTTTATCCGATTGATGCATTTTGGTTTTGTTGAAATTTGAATATCTTAAATCCTTTAGCAATATGCAAATATGCAAATTCCGAGGTCCATTTATTATCGTTTTTAGCAGTTGTCTCTATGAGTTTCAGTTATCGCTTGCATATAGTATATTGAGGAATTGTGTTGTAGAAATATAATTTATAAAATCATGAGTCAACAGATTATTAAAAGCAAATATTTTTTTTTTCAATCTGAAATTGAATTCTATTTCTATACGCAATTTTAATTTTTCAGCAATTTTTTATTTAGTTTTTTAATAATAGATACACACTACTTTAAGAAATATTTAATTTGTCCTCAAGTAAAGTATGAACATACCTCTTGAGATGTACTGAGTCGGCTTGTTGAGGCCCAACATGACTGGAAAGTTAAAAATAATATAAGTGAAGAGCCACTTTTTCTTTTAATTTTGAGTAAAGCGATAGTCTTGAACTTTCTTCATTTTGTGATATGTGATATATGAATACAAAACTGCAACTAGCTTTTGTTAGTTTTTCAAACGAGTTGGCAGTTTTGTTACAATCCACATCTCGTCCATTAATGTTTTTTCGCACTGTTTACATTTCATAAATTCCTATAACTCTGTCTATATCTTTTTTAGTAATGTTACGGCGTAGCTTACTAGGCGACAAAAAAAAACCCACTCCACTTCCCCTGAGCATAGTCGATCCAGAAGACAGAGTACGTCTCCAGTAGCTACACACAGCCGTGTTCGTTACATTTTTCATTAGGTTAATTTCGTTACATGTATGTAAATGTAAATCGCATATATTATATAGCATAGCATATTCATCCGTTGCATATGTGTTCATATTTGCATAACCTACGACCTTTAGCGTATGCAGCAGGTCTGTCCAAGCAGCCTCGCATCTTGGCC
This sequence comes from Drosophila busckii, assembly GCF_011750605.1. NCBI lineage: Eukaryota > Metazoa > Arthropoda > Insecta > Diptera > Drosophilidae > Drosophila > Drosophila busckii. Next base: position 1,592,809 of record NC_046607.1, on the reverse strand, counting down.
ATCATTACTCAACTTACTCCGCTATGGCCTCAGCCACTTTACGAGCTGTATGCCCAAAGTGGGCGTGGCCGTAAACAGCAACTGCTACAGCTGCATGCAGCCGCACGTGCCAAGCATATTGAATAGCTTTGGCAACTGCTCTGTAGTGAGTGCAGCATGAGGCAACTTTTGAAAAATGATCAAAGTTGTTGCTGTGCACCACCACTTACCTTTTTTACCTTTAAGCCAATGCTCCATAGATATATATAATACATGGCAAAGATCACGCACACGCTGCTTTTGCTAACCCAGTTTCTGGCCTGCAGCACGTGAGTCCTTGCTAATCATTTGTCTTTTTGGCTGCAGGTTTCTCCTTTCATGCAACGGCAGCGATGGAGCCCTGAAGTTTCCATTACGCACTGACAACTGATTGCCAAGTTTATTATTGCTTCCGTTTGCTTATGAACTGCCAAAGATTCAACATTTCTTTTGCTTGCTTCAAACGCAACGCAATTTATCAAGTGCACTGCGACACCAAAAAGTTCGCTTTGAATTTATGGAATTCTATTTTTTTTTTTTTTTTATTTCTGTAGCTAGATTCATTTGTTTTCCGTGACATTTGCAGTATTTGATGTCAGCTGAAAGCTATTTTCAAAATGACATGTCGAACGACTTTTGGGTAGAGAAGTTGTGCGCATAAATGTATGCTATATGAAATGGTAGCGCGTGGAGATAGAACAGTAATACACAATACAATAAAAAAAATTATAACCTGCTACTGAAGCCAACTACTTTTAATTTGCGTGTTTTTTCAAACACAAAAATATGTATGACTAACAATCAACTACTGCTAACTATTAAGGCTTGATAAAGATAATTATTAATGCTTGCAATCGTAAATGTTTCATCAGCTAAACGCTCACATGATAGGCAAATACCTGCACAATAAAGAAAATAAAAACATTTTCTTGCTTGCCTTGCTTGGCATTAACTTATTGCATTGAACTTGACATAACTTATTGCGAGCGTAAGAGTAAGAGCAGTGGCATTCAGTGCAGTTGCATCAAGTCACAAAACGACGGCATTTAAAAAGCTGTAAAAGCAGTGCGTATGTTGTATGTGACAGCACTTAACACTGCCACACACACACACATACATTCACACGCACGCACACACACATACACACATACAAGTATGCATGGATGGTAGTAGTGGGTGTGGCAAGGCAAACAGTGGCAGCCGTAGCAATTGAATGTCAGTCACAAAAATGCAATCACAGTTTGACACAATTTTACCAAAGGCGCCACTTCAACACGTTGCAACTGCAATATCTTTACACACAGTGGCAAGCGGAGCGCAGCGCGCACGAACGACATTTTGGCAAACAACACACAATGACAACTCTTTAACACAGTTAAGTTTGCATTGACATGTACGTTGTCGTCAAATCCTTATCGCAACTCACTTTGGGCTCTTTTAAAAATGTTAATAACAGCAATAGTTGTTTCTTTACACGCTTACACGCGTAGGCGTAGAGTATCATAAGTATAAAATGTTATTAACAGCGCTGTTGCTTCACATACTTAGTGATTGGAGGCTCTAAGTTAGATCATCATGATAGTAAAATGTTAATAACAGAACTTTGGCATGTTAACAACAGCAACTGTTACATACTTAGTGCATCAACGAGTCGTTAAACGCTTGTTGAACGATTACAACTGCTGCAGTTGTTGTTGGTTTTGTTGCTATCGTTATCGTTTCTTCGTTGTCAGCACGTGCTCGAGTGCATTTACACACACACACACATACACACACACATGGCAAACACAAATATATGTATCACAGGACATTTTTGTTGTTTGATTGCGTTTTTATCTTCGTCATTTCAGTCAGCGAGCGTCGTGTGGCAAACTGCAAAGCTGGAACTGCAACAGCAATGATGCTGTGGCGATATTTTACAGCGCCAACATTTTATTACAAACATTGTGCAATTTCACTTTAAACATCAATCGATTTTCATTTGATTTTTACGAGCGCTCTTGCGCTCCTTTGTTCAAGTATCCTGACCAAGCTTTTGGCTTTATCAATTGCACTGCATTCAATTTTATATATATTTTTGTATTTTGCGACTCTACACCCATCCAATTACTTCCCACATATTTATTTTGTAACACAGCAAACGCATTATCCTTAAGGCTGTCTGTCTGGCCTCGGGTATGTGTGGGTGTGGGTGTGGGTGTGTGTATGTGTTTACTGCCAAATTTAATTAACTTGACATTCATTGAGCCAGACACTTGGCATGCAAATTTGCTTGATAAGGTTTTGTCACATACTTAATTTGTCAACGCATCAATGAATTACAATTTTGATTTGACTGCCTGCCAAAATCGAATTTAAATCAAATCCTTGATTTATCTCAGCTTAAGTAAGGCGTGTCCGACAATTTATAAACTAATTAAAGTTAGTTAACTTAGGACTAGAATGCAATTTGTTGGCTGTCCTATGACTTCTTATCACTTATGCCAAATCGATTAAAAACACATAATCGACTTGTAGCTTAGCCCATTACAGAAAGCCAACAAGTTAGCCAGCAGCTCCATATGGAGCATGCCGGACTGAAATATGAATCCCCAAAAAGGGTGCTTTCACTTTCTCTTCGCTTGATTTAAGTAAACAGCTACGAGGAGTCGATACTCTGTGCTATGGTGCTGGGCTGGTCAAGTGAAGCATGCAACAACCGCAAGTGGCACGCAAACGCATCAAATCAATGAAAGTCCTGCCAGCTTCCATACTAGCCCCGTTTCGCACTCCATTGATTTCAAAATGCCAAAAATAGAGGCTGAGCTGAACAGCCAATGAAGCTAAAGCTAAAGTCAAGCGCTTGGAGCACTACTTAAAGCATTTTTTTCATTTTCTTTTTCTTATGCTTTCCTGTAGATTTTTTAAAAACGAACTGTTAGTTGACATACATATGTCTAATATATGGAAGAAAGCCAAAATAATCGTAAAATAATGCGAGATTAACAAAAATAATCATAATGGAATTTATTTTTAAAGAAGTCAAATTCTTTTAAATTTTTCCATTATTTTTGTGTAACAAAGATCCGTTTTTTTCGTTTTTTTCCGACACAATAAATAAAAATATTATCAAATATATATTAAATTTAGTCCAAGCCTGCAATTATTATCTGATTGTTTTAATGGAAGAGAAAAAAATGTTTAAACTTGCATATTTATGAAACATTAATACAAATTTAATGTAAAATGTTAAAACTGTCGCTTTCATTTTCTTCATAATTTGTTGTAAATTTTAGTTGATCAATACCAAAAGTAATTTTATTTTTTCATGAGTGCACCCGTTTTACTATTCAAATATATCACAAATGGTTAGACAGGGTACAATGGAAGTCGCTTATGTTCGACTCGTGCGCATTTGAGTCTTTTGTTAAACTTTTATTCTGGTGCACTGTTATGTACATAATTACGCCCGTATGAACTTATTGAGCCATGACCACAAGCTTTACCAACGTAAACGTCTAGCTCAATAAAGAGCGTGTGCTTGATTTAATGTGAATACAAATCGCTTATCAGCGTAAAAATAAAAAAAAAAGAGTCGGGCAATGCAATTGAAATAAATAACCGAAACGCGCTGAAATATAACGATAACTTCTGCACATAAGTTTAAATTTATTTTTTTTCACCTAATCATATTAAAGTCAACTTTAAGACACTTATCTTCTAAATTTAAAGAATCTGCTAATACTTGTAATACACATTAAATATCGTCATAAAGCCTACCTCGATTTTTATTGGAGGAAGTTTGCTTGTGTTTTGTTATTCCATTCATTATTCATAAACGAAACAACAATAGACTAGTTTTCCTGCTATTTCTGGGTGTAACCGGGTATGCAATAATAAGGCCGTCCCACTTTACACATAACGGCAGGCAACTAAATTTATTAATCAATTTAAGATGTTCTTCTCTTCTGTTGCTTAAGTCATTTGAGTGCTGAATGTGGCGCAAAGGTTATAGTGAGATTCCCACTTGGAGTGTCAGTAATGAAAAGCCAAAAACGAAAAGCTATTTGAAGTGTGTGGTTCGGTGTTGGCTTATTAAATTCACCTAATTACAGATCGCTTCGCAATCACTTTTGAGAATATGACAATCAGCAAGTACAACAATCTCTTGCATTTATAATACAATTAGGTGCACTTCTAAAAAACGAGAAACCCATTATAAAAATCAACAAGGTAATTCCGCTTTTTAAAAGCCTACTACCTATGCTGAGAGTTAAGCATAACACTCAGTTGCAAAGCTGCATAATTAAGAGAGCGCTTTATCTGTGTATGTGCGTATGCTGCAGAGAGTATAAAAAACTAAAGCACGAATCTTGCAACTTTTTGGCATACCAGACTATTGAGCAGACTTTAGCAGTAGAGTAAAAATAAGGATAAAATTTTGGGGTTGGGAAACAAAAAATGCCGTCAGCGCAAACATGAGAAACTATTAAAAGCATGTCTTTGTCCTTTGTCCTTTGGAAGCAGCATATAATGAAATTCCTAAGCTTTACGCTGCCTTATGTCGGCAGCGTTGCCACTTGGCGGCAAACAACAGTCGCTATAGTTTGAGTTTGTCACCAGTCAGCCCTGGCACTGGCAGTATCAATCTAGGTGAAATATTAACAAGCCCGACGGAGTCCGAAGTGAAGGCAGCTCATAAAAATTCCTTTAGCTTATGATGCTGACGACCGAAGCGGCTGCCTAAGCAAACACCAGCAAAGAGAGTGGCAATAATGACAGAGAAAGAGAGAGAGAGAGAGAGAGAGAGAGAGGGAGAGAGAGTGAAGTTGAAACAATAGACTAGAGTTAACTTAAATTGATTTCCAGACGCGACAACATTCAAACTACTTTACCTTACAGCCAAGTGTCTGTGCTTGCCTCTCTGCACCTTGATTGCAAGTTATTTGCAATTTTGTGCAAATTTCACTAAAGAACAAAAAAATAAAAAACAATTCAACAGACTGGCGGCATGAGCCGGTGTTGCCTTTATGGCGCTGCTCTTGAAAAGATTCGCTCGCTCGCTCGCTCCCTCACTCTATCTCTATCTCTCTCTGCTTCTTGCGCTGCCTCAGACTGTCTTTAACTGTCTGCAGTTATTGCACTTTAGCTCAAATTGCTGCTCAGTTTTATGCTTTTGGCTTTCACTGAATGTCAATTCAGTAATTCTTTTTCCTTTTTGGTCTCACACTTACTTTACTTTTCATACTGAAATTGGCACTTGATTTATGTCACTTGCCGTTGAGCTAGTGACGTAAATAAGACATTTACTGAATGCTAAATTGCGAATTACATTCACTTTATTATTATTTACTATGCTATGTTGTCCAGCCTGTGTCGATTAGATAAACGATTTGCTGAACTTGCACTTAAAGTAGCTCAAAGCTTCCGCCAAGTATAAATTTAATGCGAACAAAACAAGCCGAAAAATGCTCGCTCGCTCGCTTGATTGTTTATCTTTTACCTTGCTGCAGTCAAGAGCACAATTTAATATTTCTATAGTTTTTTATTATCATTTTCTTTTTTTTTTGTTGTTTATGCCAGCCAGACTGTACTTTGTACAACAATGAATGTGCAACAATGGGTGCCGACTAGCTTGCACTTGAAGTCATTTTGCTCTGGTCATAGTGCCTTAGCCGAGCACCGGCATGCGCAAACTTTTTAAGTGAATTTTTGATTAGATCTGAACGAAAAGTTTTTGTCACTAGCGGCAACAAAACAGCATGAACTGCACCCTTACCAGGCTCAGCATAGAACTTAAAGTCGCAACAGTTAGTTGCTGCGCTTTGTCATTTACGCACAGGTCTATTTATTTGCGCAAAAAGATAAAAAGAAAATATGCACTGCAGATAACAGCAATACACAAAGTCGCAAGACAACTGAGCCTATATCTGGTACTAGCGTATTAAATTTTCAGTGCTTAAAGTTTACCAGCGTCAAGTTGAAGTTTTCGCACAAAAGCTAATCAAATTATTTGCAACAGACGTTGATAAATATGACACTGACTCGCAATGTTTCATAAATATGCCGCACACACAAACAGGTAAAACAAAATGGCGGCTGTTGGAACTTAGTGTGTTTGCGAAGCTGTAAATAAAATTGATAGAAATTATTTGCACAACTTTTATTGCAATTGCTTATGCTGTGCACTTTGTGTATTAGTTGCAATAAAAAAAATTATATGCTAGCGCAGGTTAGCGTAGCTAGTGACCGACTGACTCTCCTAGAAGAGTCAGAGATGTCCTATAGCAGCAAATTTACTGAGATTTTTTAGCATACCACATACTGAATGTTTTACTGATGCTGGCTTATTCAGAATTTTATATATTTCAGCTTGGAATTTTGGCTAATAGTAAATGTGTCTGTTTTCTTGTTTCCTAGGATATTTATGTAAGACATAGGCACATTTAATAGCTAATACAATATGAAGACAGACTTTTCAACTGTTTTCTAAATCTAAATCTAAATAATCCACCCACACAATTCACTTTGACTTTACTGATTGCAAAAAAGAAAGCAACATTTGAAATTGCACCCTTATGCAACAAAAAAGGGTGCCGCACCACACACAACTTTTTGCACCACAGCTTCCATATGTATTTCATTTTTTTCCTACCAGCTGCAATTCATGTGTGTAGTTATTATTCATTGTCGTGCTTCAGCAAATATCAAATAAAGTTTTCCAAGCTGCTGCGGGGTTTATACTTGACGCTGTGTTTTCTTTTCATTTTTTATTGGCAACCCCATAACGAGTTTTTGGCTTGAAGTAACATTTATTTTAATCGAAACATTTGTTGCGTGAAATTGTCATTATTTGCACTATTTTCATACACTTTAACATTTTTATACACAATGGAGAAGGGTATCATGAAGTTGTGCAATAGGCAGAGGCAATATATTATTTATCAGTAATATAAGACAAGTCAGTATGTCCGTTCGTCCATCTTTCTGTATGCGCAACAAGAACTCAGAGACTTTTAGAGCTAAAAACACCAAATTTGGTATGTAGGAATTCCTACACCACATCCTATTTTTATTTTTGTTTATTTAAGTATCCCCCCATCCTCCATAAATTATTTATCCACACATTATTTATTTAAAATCTTAGTCTGATATTCAAAGGGTATCAAAAGTTTGGCTGCGCTCCGCATTAAAGCGTGCTTTCTATTTTTGCGCCAATGTGTTGCAATTTAATTTCTACGCTATGAGGCGCATATCATTAGATGCTCATTAATCATAATTAAATGAGCTGGCAATATATATGTATGTATGCATATTTAAGCAATATGAAAGCCCAAAGGGTTCATCGATTTGCCGGTAGTGAAAAGTTTTCTGGGCTCAACATTGTTTAATAAATCTCAATTTACCGTAAATTAGGCGTCGATAGGAAGCAACCAGCAAGCCGAAATCTGAGAAAGATTGAACCCTACTGATATACGATGCGCCTCTTGGCTTTTACCTGGCGCTGGCCTACAATGTCAGCTACACATCAAGTGCAGCTATAATTCAACTCTGCAGTCCAAAACGAAGCTCTCTCTTCTTCTCTTACACTCTGTGACATTTGCTCAATTTATCGTTATTTTGAGCACACACACACAAAAAAAATCAATTTTGCCTATGATAGCAGTCGCTGCGAAATTTACCACAGGGCACAACAAACAAGTTGGTGAAGAAGCAGAAAGAAAAAAATTAGTCAGTACGAAACTTCGTAGCACTGGCAAATCGAACTGTTCCGTTTGAGCGCTGCTTGGGTATTTAAGTGATTTATGCCTTGCAAGCTGTTTTTGAAATGTGGCTCATTTGAAGAGGAAGGGAGATGCAGAGTAAGAGAGAGAGAGAGAGAGAGAGAAAGCAAAGCTAGGCTTGGCATGTTCATGAGTTTCGAATTGGTTCACGTCAACGTGCATAGCTGACCGAAAAGTCAAGAGAGCGCCAAACGCAAAACTGTCCAAAGTATACAAATTGGCCTGGCATGAGTTATTGATGATGCAGGCCATGAAATGAACGACCACAGGGACTTTGTTGGCCATGGCAAACTGACAGGCTGGCTTTGAAAAGTACTGGCGAATAAATGTTGGTTCATTTGAATGAAATTACAACTAATTGCTTAAACTTTTATTTAAATGACAGTTGTAAGTCAAAACCAACATGGCTAACTAATGAACTAGCCAGCTATGTGTGGCATATCTTTAAGTTAAAGCCAAATGCCTTTGACCCAATTAGCGCACTCACACTCGCATTAATTCATATACTCAGCTTATTAAATATGCATAACACTAGCCTCGCCTCAAGAATGTTAAGAGATCATAACTCATGCCAAGGCATAACAAACAAATACCAAATATATATGTAAATGCCTGCAACTAAATAATACGCTCTTATCATAGCGAACAAATCATGTAATTTAATGTTGTGCTAATTTCTGGTGTGTCCGTAGTCTCTCTAAATCATGCCGGGCATATCCAGGTGAAAGTCGTGACATTTTTGTATGTGGTGGCGGTCACCCCAATACAAACCAGGGCCAGGGCACATTTCTTGTTCATTTCCCGTCAAGTGCTGGCCAAGAAACACGAACTATTTACAAATGACCAGACATTTAAGCAAAATGCTTCCGCCCCTCATGCTTAAGCTCAACGCCTGGAAATTATGCTGCCTCAACATGAAACAGCACCAAGGACGGCATGAATGGAATATGAACGACTATCAGTTACGCTAGAGCTCAAAAGTACAGCCAGTCACCACCGACTCTGTGAGACCTACAAGGGTTATATACAAGAAACAAGTAAGATATATAACTACATATATTTACCTGTTTAAAAATGTATTATTATCCATATTACTGCAGTATAAAGTATTTACAAAAAAATATCATTCGTTTATCGTTGCTATCGATAGAAGTATTAAATATTATACTAAACCCCAAGGCCTACTTTTGCTTCCTAAATATTTTACGGAATATGAAAATGCTTATACCCGCTCTTGGCATAATCCCAAGCTATGCAGAATTTTCTATCTCATACTTTACGTTGGTGTCACCGTGTCAATTGGCCTGGCCACGACACGACACGACTCGACCCTGCCCGGTCCGGCCCAGAGTTGACTGAGCGCTTAATTAAGTTACAACCACAAGAAGTAGTCGCAGTCCAAGCGATACAATTTCCACAAATTTCCGTTGCAAGACGACACCAACAATTAACGGCAGTTGCCTCAAAAACAAAATATACATAACTAAACAAATGTTAAATGGCTAAAACTGGCCAACGACTTAATAAATTGTCGCCGCTCATAGGCGCACCCTGTACTCCCGACTTCGACTAGTATGTCCTTTGGCGTTAAAAGCCAAAATGAATGGTCAATATATGAAACATAAATAATTTTTAGGGGATTGTGCTCGCCCTTAACCCCCCTCCGATTCTTTTCGACATTTTGCGTGTTTGGACAACATTTCCGTTGCGTTGTTTGCTTTCAATTAACCAAAACTGACCAAAGGGCGCTGACGTATGTTTGCTGGTGGGAGTTGCTTGTGAATATGAACTTATGGCATGGAACTGGTTCTGTGATGAGAAACTGTTAATTGAGTAGTGCTAGCTACATGACAGCAAACAAAATGATTTCAAAATGTGTATGCAGCAAACATGTTGCTAATAGTTGTTCCTTCTTTAAATACAAATTACATTTAAAGTATCATTTGGGCTTATCTGTATTACATACATATGTTATAGTTTAGTTGTGAAAATTTTAAGCTTAAATCATCAAATCCCAGTTAATTTCAGCGGCATTGGAGCTCCAACAAATCGCCCTGAAATATATAATTTGATGCATTCATAGTAAATAATGTATTATAGCGGTAGACGGGACGTCATCAGTTGATTTTCTTCATGAATTGTAATGCTCTAACTAAAGACAAAACATTATTCTGTAAAGGTTCCAGAAGTTCAAACCTATTTGATTATTGTAGGTTAAAACTTATTGCAAGCAAATATAAATAAATGATTTTATTCATTTTCATAATCAGATTGGTTTGGGCTTTCGTATTTAAACCAACTTTTGGGAATGTCCCGACTTCAGGTGCAAAAAAAACATATGTATGGAATGTATTATTTATATTAGTAATAACATGTCTATCAGTAGTAAATCACGAGTGCCTTTCCACATTTTTTACATTATCAACTCCTATTAAAAAAACCTCCGAAATTTTATGGATATCAAGCATCTTTATAACACTCTCTTGTCATGCTTTTATTTATGTATAAAGGGAGATTCAGTCGGATTGTATTATGGTTATTACTTCAGGTTCAAGAAACAAGTTATGCAGAAGACATGTCTACTACTTAGAACGAAAGGGCGAAGAGTCGATCAGGTTGACAAGTCATGAATTACTCTTGAATCAGTCACCCACTCGCCCTCAATAGTTAAGCTCTGACTGACTAAAAAAAAACTGAGATTTCGCTAATACACTTTTGTCTCATCTTATCAAGTAGAGTATAGAATGCCGCTATAATTGTTTCAGTTACTAGTTAATGATATCATTATGATGCTCTCTTACAACATACAGTTATATATGTGTATGTATGTATGAATATCCTATCTTGAAGAGCCCTTGTATAAACTTGAATGTGCCACACCCACATGATGGAGTCTTGGCTGTTGTGCTTGGCCAACTGCCACACTTCAGTGGCGCGTTTCGTTTTGCAACGCTTCTATAATAATCTTGATTTTGTGGTCAATTGAATTCTTAACTTCTCAAGCTCAACAACAACAACAACAGCAGCAGCAGCGCACGACAGCTACATCTTTACAGTTATCTTAAGGGCGTATACGAGCATGACAGTGCAAAAAGTGGGCGTTTGGCGTGGTCTGGCGCCAATTGTGGCGTTCAACAGCTCAAAACGAAATGACTGAACAGAAAATGTTGCCTACTTATTGGCCATTGATTTCTGTAAATTGTTGCCTTTCTTGCTTGCTCGCTTACAACGAAAATTGGCCACAATAACCGAGAAAGTTGCCATATAATAGATGGGAACTGGCTTTCAAGTGTAGCAAGAGCTAAAACCTAATAAGTATTAGCCAATTTTATGCTTGATGCGCTTTATGAGCTGTGGTCTGAGCCTGGGACTTGTGAAGGTCTCTAAAGCGAGCAGCAAAATTCGTTAACCGCAGGCACACACACACACACACATGCATAGAAAAATCGAAATGTTTATCTCGTTAACACATTCGCTTGTTGTTTTCATTTGCTTCGTGTACTTACATCTTTATGGGTAATTAAAACTTTTACCCATTAGGCTGCCATTGATTTTCTGTTCCTGTTTCTGTTTCTGGCTTTGGTTCTAGCTTTGGCTTTGGCTTTTTCTTTTTGATGCTTTTGTTGCAATTTATAGCAGTTCAATAATAGCATTATACACTTTTTCTCCTCAGCATAGTTGTGTGGCACGTTCGGGTATGTGCAACATTATTGAAATAGTTTCTGGCAACTTGAGCGCAACACATTTGTTGTCTAAGCATCTACAGTCTTACACTTTTGCAGTCGAATTGTTTCCTCCACTAGGAATGTTGGACTTGTAACTTTGCCTACAAATATGCCCGATGCTCGATAAACGCATTAAATTTCGGCTGCAGTCAGAAGTTTAGTAAATTATTATCAAAACTTGTGCCAAGTGCTAAGAATAAGTCTTACATGCAAAAAAAAATTTTTACGCGTTCGGAAAGAATGTACTGTATAGCTCGGTATATTTAGAGATACATAGATAAATATATGTGGAAGAAGAAATCTTTTAGATACCACTGCTGTTTTTTCCTTTTTGATTCGCTGGAACTGTCTCCTTTCAGTAAGTGGATTAATGAACTTTTCATACGGAGCGAAACATTTTTAAAAATGTATATACAATTGATATTTGTACTATCGAACTTTGAATAAAAAAAAGTTTGCTTAATTTACAAAATAAAAAAATAACACGGGTCAAAATAACATTTTGACTCAAATGCTTATTTTATTTTAATATTTTTGAAATTTGTGACACAAAGTCAAATGACTTCGTCTTAAATTTTCCAAATTAAAGCTGCCTTGCCTCAAAAGACCAACAAGCAAGAAGTGTACATAAATAAATAAACAAAAAATTAGAAATAATTCATGATTATGAATTCATGACTAATAATAACAACTTCTGAAATGTTAACGTTTCATCGATTTCTTCGCTGGAGTCCAATTGCAGCATTAGGTAAGTAAAACATAAAGATACAAAATTGTCTGTGTGGTAATTTGTTTATTTACAATAAAAATTGACGAACTTTTTTGCACTTTTAGAATGAAAAAATCAATTACAATTGGTAAATTAGTTGCTGTACGTGCCGAAGACTTCAAATTAAGAAAATTGACTAAATTAAAGCAAATTGCACAAATATAAAACGAATTTAATCCAATACGACCATTAATAATTTTAATCGACAAACATAGGATAGATTAATAGAAACACACCATTGACCTCACAACATTGACCTCACACCATCTGCAACATTGGCTTTCTTCTTATTATTATTATTATTCAGCATCGGCTATGCGTGTTCCTGTCAGTCCCTGCATTAGCTATGCTTTCCTCTACATCTATTTCAGTTGTAAAAGAATGAAAAAACCGAATAAAAAAATTTATATGACCAAATGCATTGCACATGAGCCTGGCAAGCCGAAAGCAATATCGCTTGGAACCAGGATTGTGGTCAGATATGGCCCACAAAATGGACATAAGTCCAAGTGTCAGAAGGACAAAATGGGGCAAAAGATTCTGCCTGATTGCATGCCCTTGATCATAGGGAGTCCAGGCCCCCATAGTGCTCCGATATTGACCAATTACGTACAAAGAAAAACAAATCGGTATGCTTTAAAGCATTAAACTAATAAGTCTATCATTAAATTTGCTAAACTCTGACTGCGAAGATAATTTTATTAAGAAATTCCGCATTAATTTAAGAGGGAACTTTTTAAGGCCTTGGCTGCCAAGGCTTATAACTAGCACTTGAGCTTATAGCTCGCATTCAAACACAGACACACACATACAAACACCTGGATATGTTGGCAATGGTGGGGGTGGCGCCCCATTGTGATGCCGAAAAGCAGCTTTGCTGCATTATCTGTTGCCAAATGCTAAATGCAAAGCCTTAGCACAAAATTTTCAAGTATTAGCTCCACACCCACAGCTCCCAGGCAATGGGGCAACATCCGCTTGTTTGTAGCGAAGCTTAAAACTACAGCCACACACATGCTCGCACACACACACTCACATATATAACATTGCCACAACAGGCAAGACAAATTGCGCTTTGGTAGACTTCAAGCGAGAGAGATTTTGCTTGATATGATTATTTGCTTGTTGACGAAAGGGGGAGGGAGCTGCCTCAAGGCAAAGGCAAAGGCAACGGCAAAAGCAGACGCATGTCTAAAGCAAAAGAAAAATCCATATTTTATTTTGATTATTTTCCGGCGTCTGGGCAGGTGTCGATTACGTTTGCCTTGCCTGTGGCTAAAATTAAATTTTTTGTGCTTTCAAGCCTCAATCAATTTGCGTCGTCAGACAAAAACAAGGCCACAGCAAAAAAAAAAAATATATATATATATATAAATATATGTGAATTTCTTTTTTGTTGTTGCTCCTAATGGTAAAATTATTGAATTTGTCAACGCCTGCCGCAGGCAACAAATGTTAATGCCACATCTGAAGCTTAAAGCAGCAGGCTCAGCCCTTAAAGCTACAGCATTCAGATATGCCATATATTTATATTTTGCAACATTCCAAGAGGTGTGCAGACAAAACAAAATTATGCTTTGGAAAATGATTGTGTGTATCCTGCAGTCATACATCATCAAGCTTGCAGCATGTAGTTGAAGCCTGACGCTCGCTCGCCCTGTTCAGAGCTTTACAACCCTCGCTCGATGTTGGTAACAAATTTGTTTGCGACGTTTTTAAATTTCCCCAAACACACACAAACACATTGCAAATAAACTGAGAGCTAATGTAAATCATGTGCCTCTGTGTGTGAGTGTTTGGGGAAAGCTGTGTGCACCTTATTTAGTCCACCAAACTCATGCAGCGCCAAGTGATTTGTTGACAAAGAAATTTTTTAATAATTCACCAAGCTCAGGCAGTCGACATGGCAGTACAAAAAAATAAGAATCTCATTCAGCATAAGTGATGATGTAATTTTCGCTAGAAATTGAAAAAATCTTCACGCGTTAAACGCGGGGCAAGTACCCTGCCTCCCCCACACACACACACACACACACACACACACACACTCACATAAAATATGTTGCAACAATCTGTTTTGGCGTGTGTTGCCACTGACGATGATGAATGTTGCACACACACACACACACACACACATCTCACAGCATGCACTGATTTGACTGACGCACTAACGGACAATCTTGTCAGGACTTTCAAAGCGTGCGTGCTGCCTCACAATTATAGCAAAGCATTTAAAAAGAAAAGTTACTACATCTAAGTCAAGCTAATATTACAACAGCAAAGCGTTTAAAATCTTACGAAATGTAATCAATTGTTAATTTATTCTAACTAAGCCAAAAAGATGCATTGAAATATCGCTGTCAAAAGAAAAAGAATTATGATTAAACTAATTATTTTACTTTTGCATTTGTTTTAAGCAAAGAGATTAGTACGATCCTTAACTTCAATCGCCAAAGTATCGATAATATCGATTATTGTCACTTAAACTAAATTAATCGGTAATGACAGTGGCTTTTACATTTGTCCAGCTTAGATTAACCACTTGTCATGAGTAAAAACTGTCACTCTATGCTTTGAAAACTTCTTTTCTAATTTGCTCATTTAAACATTACAGTTTTCCCTTTAGAGCTCAACGCTTAGACTCGACACTCGAACTGCTTAACTCTAATGAAGCGCATGATGTCTGACGTCTCTCTAAGAGCCCATAACTTTGAGCAAGTAAATTGATAGTTGACCACAAGACGCCATCCAATCAAACCCGATGTCTGTGGCAAGACGCATGCCTCATTAGTTTTTGCCTAATTTCAGATGCAAGCTAAGAGTTTATGCTGCCTCTACCATCTGACCCTCACTCTGTGCGCTCACTGCCTAATGGAATTCAATCAATTTTCATTTACTTCGATTACGAAATTCGCACCACCAACTTTAGAGTGAGATAGAGACACAGAGCAAGAGAAAGAGATAGAGAGAGAGAGAGAGAGAGCTGTAACGTATACACGCCAGACGTCAGCGTGGGCTGCCATTTCGCTTTGCAAATGGTCACTGAAAAATTTCTTAATTATCCTGACGTGCTGCCGGCAAGGACATTTTTGGGCTGCCTCGCTCTGTTTTCTTAATACTTATGCTTGGACAAAGCAAGACAAATGAGCGTCACCATAAAACAGAAATACAGCAAATCAAATAAAATAAATAAATTCATTTCAAATAAAAAGTTTGCTAAGATTTTATCATTTCAATATTGTAAATTGAATTCGTCTTGAAAGAAAATGAAATATAAATACAAGAACAAAACTTACAAAGCAGAAAGGATAAAAACCGGTATAATCTATTTATCAATGGTTAGACAGAGCTGCCGCTGGTGTGCCTAATAATAAAATGGAAAAGGGAAAGAAAGAATAAAGCCTGTAAACAAAGAAGTGTAAATTTGATTTGCATTTTCTGGCTCAAGATAAAAATTAAATAAGATTTTCTGCTGTGTTGCATACGCTATGATTTTTTTTTGCTCCAACGAAAAGCTGAACTACAAAAGTAAAAAAAAACGTATAAAGATACTCTGTGGCATAATGCCTTACTTCAGCTGAAATGGAATGCAAATTATTAATTATTATATAATTATATATTTATATTATTATTATATCCCAACATATGTTTATCATATTATGCAGCCAAATCAACGAAACAAGTTTATTCATAAACATGACAGCATTCAAAGGAAACAATATTTAATGTAGAGTTCAAAGTGGAAGTTGCTCTCTTTTGTTATGTATTCAAAATTTAGCTACACTTGGCTGTTTCCAAATCAAGTTAGCATATTTGCTGTCGGCATCTACATACATAAATGCAATTTGGCAACAGTCCCTGCTGTAAGACCCTGAGTCGCAAACGCAAATCTGTAAGTCAAATCTTAAAACCGCGAGCATCCAAAAGCCAGCCACGATCGCGTTCAAGACGCAATTATAATGAGAAAAGCAAACGAATTGGGAATAATTTTCAATTCACTTGTTTATACACCTACATTCGCGATTGCTCAGATATTTATGCGTGCTTTGTTTTCGTTTTTTGTATCATTTATAATAAAGTGCCCGCAGTTAAAGTTACAGTAAAGTTGTTAAAACTTTTTTGGCAAGTAGGCGTATCGTTGTTTGCAGAGGAAGTTGTTATTAAAGTGCAAAAATTCATGATTTATTGAAAATAAATGCACATGCTGCAAATTATATAACAGAGCGTAGAGCAGATCCTCAGCAATCCTTCCATAACATTGACTTCTGCATATTAAAGCTGATTATGCTAAGCCATTGGTTGGGTTTGCTGCATCCGCTGAAGCTTGATGACCAAATCTCTTCCTACATTCGAATTTAGTCGTGTAATATGTGTTTATAAAAATATAGATGCCTCCATTTTAGCCCTAAGAGCAGTATCTGCTTATTGCACAAACAATTACGATATTTGCAGGTGAGACGTAAAGAAACTATATTTTAGCAATTATCGCTTAATAATTGAAACGCATTTGAATTGTAAACTAAAAATAACTCAAAGTTATAAACTAAACCAGATTAAATTTGGAAAACTTTTAAACAAACGCTTGAATGCGTGTTTTGCGAATTCTCACATAAAATGTAATCAAATCTGCATAACCTTACGAAATTGATTAGTCTCACTTTTATTTTGGAGTTGTTAATCTGGTTTTAACTTAATTTATAGCAATGGGCAACTTTTGACTGGTATAGATATTACCAATGTTTAGTTGTAAATTTGATCAATTCTTTAGCATTATATTAAAAACACAGTCAATCTTATCAAATTAAATTACAAATTAATAAATTGAAAATTATAAAAGCAGATTGATGAATTTTATAAAATTTGTTGCTTGTTGTATATAAAAACTCCTTCATTTAATTTGCGGCACGCTTGCGTGTCAAGTCAAAATGAAACCCTTGCTTGGCTTAACAGCAGCAAGATTAAGATAGCAAGACTAAAATATAAGTAGGCACAAAGTTTTTCAGCTGGTTATTTATTTGCGCGCTGATTATGGATATTGTTAAGGGCTTAAAATGCAAACAATTTAAGGTCAAGACAGTGCTGTATGTAAAAAGCAATAATTGGACAGCTGCAAAATAAGAAAATGCTATCGATGAATGGTATACGAGTAGGAGAAGTTATATGTATTGCTATATCCAAAGTAAAAGCTCTTCAATTGCGCGTTTCCATATTAATTAATTTTCATTTTCCGTTTTGTTATCATGCGTACGCCAATTTTTACCTTTTGTGCCTTCTAAACAATTAATCAAGTTTAATTACGAGAATTCCAACCACCCCTACGGTAACAGTGCTCTATGCCAGAGATTCTCGACCGCATTAATCACTGGAATATGCTTACATTTCTCATGTGTATCCCCTCTCGAAATAGACCCTAAGATAAGACTAACGGCTCATAAAAGCGAGAGACTCACGTAAGCGATGCATTCACGTATTCAAAACGACCTGGCTCAAACATTATATGTAAAATTAAAAACCTCCCAATGCAACAATACGCTAAGCAAAACAACATAATAGCGTCCAGGACTGGTGGTAGATCCAAAAATATATATTTAAAAAGCAAGTTTATAATATTTAAGAATATTTTAGAAAAGTGTAAATAGTTTTGAAATGTTTATACAATGTAAACACCGCCCTTGTATTTTAATTTAAAGTAAGTCGATACATTAGCAAACAAATTTCAAAGCAATTAGCTATTGTCAGAGAGCGTTGGTTGTTGCACTTGCTCTACCACTGTAATGTTAATAACAGGAAAATGTAAGCACTGTTAAAAAAAAAAAGTGAGTCTTGTGGTTTGTGAAAAAGCACATTCGTGTTAAGAGCTGATAGCTATAAATTTACGTATTCGAAAGTAAACCCTGCTGAACAATATAAAATATATTTCAGTATTTATTAATTATTATTACAAGTTATTAAAGCTACAAAACACAACAAAACGTAATAAAATGTCAAATACAATTTTGTTGTATTAACCTTGTGTCTGCGGATAAAAAGTAAAACATTTTTGTTCGTGGATAAAAACACATGGATAACAACAAAAACATATTTGCTCCTGGATAAAAACAAAAACACAATCCGTTTTTGTTTTACTGTTAAGTATTTATTCTACTGTTAAGGACTAACAGAGGTTAGTTTTTAGATATCTAGGTGAATTTTTAAATGATTATAATTCGAATTTCTATATGCTGTTATAATACAAACAAAAAAATTTTTGACATGTTTGCATTTCAATTTGTAATTGCGAGGAAATTTTCTTTTTTTTGGCTGTTGCGAATACTATAAGTTAATGGTTATTAACAATTGTAAGAAAGCAATAAAATAATATATTTCACTTTAAGCTGCACAAATTTTGTCGGTCTTATTCTGTTAAGTTGCAGGTTATATGTGAAAAAATCTTGCAAATGCGGGATGCTGTGATTGGAAATCCAGCAGTTTTCATGACTTAATGGTCTTCAAAAACCGCTGGGTTAGAATCTTTAATCTGTTTTGCCGTATTTCAGCTCAAAATCCAGCTCTTTTTGATCCAGCTACTTATTATTGTGCTGAAAATCATCCTGCGTTTCTGCTCTTTCCTGCCTGCTGCTCGTTTGCTGCTTGTTCCACTGAAACTTGTTCTTCTCAAAATGCAGCAAACCCCTCGGCATCTCAATCCTGTCTTTCTCCATTGTCATCAGCTTAGAGAGCGCAGTTTTCTCTGTATTTTCTGCACTTTTGATGAAAAAGAAGTGTTCAGTGCAGCTTAGTCCAGGGAGTCTAGTGACGAGTCATCCTCAAGTGGCACGACTGTTTCCATCTCTTTGCCTCCTGCATATTTTCAACATTTTTTCTTCAACAGCTTTTCCATGGCCGGCGTTCTCCAAACCGACGCCAGTCGAGCCTCTAAATGCTTCCGTATAGTTGTCTTCAAGTGCCGCACCCTAAAGCGCACCATGCTCCAGCTGGCAACGATATTGATTTCGCCCAGCACTTTTTTGTAATATAATATAATAATTTAAATAATAACAAGTGGACAGGTTTACTTCTAAGACTGTTAAGAATCTCCGTCTCCATCCATACTACGCTCACACTCTTACGTTTTTTTAGTTAACCTGCTACCAATAAGAAGACTAAAAGAAATCACTGAACATATCTACCAGACTGAAGGATAACTTATTTTTTTTATATACACACACCAATAATTGCGCTACAAATATCATAAAAGAGAATTTTAACAACTTTTTAGAATGTGAAGTGTGATCGAATGTGTTTCCGCTCGTACAAAACATTTTCATTGGGGTCAACACAAGAGCATATAAAAAAACAACTCATAGAAAAATCAGAAATTTTAAAGAAATTTTATATGGAGACCCAGACAACGTGATTTCGCAATGGTTGCTTAAAATGGTTCACGATACATCGATTCTCCCCAAACCAAATCGATGTTTTGAAGAATCGATAGTATCGATGTTGATATTGATTTCTTGCGGCTCTAATATGCACTTGAAATTGTTCTTATTGTTCCTGTTTTTGCCACACCGACAATCATATTTCGGACTACATTCTGAACTTTACCGTTCTTGTTAGATAGCAATGAGCAATTTGAGCTGATTACGTGCTCTCTCATATTTTGCACTATATTTTTATTTGATAAGCACCACTTGTGTATCTATTGATGAACATCTGAATGCATTTAGCTGCGTCTTTTTTCGAACTTTCATACTCATATCGAGCTCTATTCGCGAAAGTAACTTTTGTATTTATAATAATCATTTTAATTACCTAAAATCTTGAGCAACACAATTTCAACTGCAACAATATTTAATAAATGTCAAATGTTGCCAGCGTGTTGTCATTTACAATTCAAGGATTGACATGCAGCATGCGTAATAGGATTGCATTTATCAACCTGATGTTGTGACCTTCAATTTTGCGTCTAATTGGCTGACATTTTCAGAGCGTGAATAATTGACAATTGCTATTTTACAGTAGTGGAATTGATATTTGGGCTCTCTGAATCAATAAAATCATGTTTCGTACACGCAATCTGAATAAATCAAAACATGTGTATAAATAAATTGTTTTGGTTGGTCAGCAAGCTTCAGTTCCCCCCGCGCATAAATTCCATGACGTTGCTGCCCCTCTCAGAATTGCCAAAAACAACAATAATACGCAGCAGTCTACAGTCTACAATAACAACAGATGTGCGAAAAGGTAAACGAGTTGCTCTCACAACGGATCAAAGATTCAGATTGAGAGGGAGAGAGCAAAGCTGCTACCGCTTCTGTGAGCATGTATTTAAGTGAGGTGAATAGTATGTTGTGGGAGGCTGTAACACTGACTATGACCTCAAACCACCCACAGCTAACGTATTTTGTTAACGTTAACGTTTACAGCGATTTGCATTTTGTTTCTTTCAGCTAAATGCCTTTGCACTGCTGACGTCACATGATTGTGGTCAAAAGCAAAACAAAAATGTTGCTAAAATCCACAATGCTCACTATTACTTTTGGTATTTGTTTGTTTGCGAGCTAGTATGCTGTTGCCCACAAAAGGTGCGCTTACAATTTTCTCCACTTTCTACAAGAAAAATGTGAGAAATGAAAAGATGCCAACGAATGTATATTTGTGTCGACGTCAATTTGTATAAGTATGGGTCGTCGTCGTCGTCGACGACCACAAAGTTCACTGGGAAAAGCAACATGAGACTAAACTGAACTGATGTTGAAATGAAAATAGACCGCAATTTATTGATAAAATCAATCAAAACGGAACGCTGATAAGTTTGCTCGCAGTCTCTCAGACAAAAGGCTACACTGTTGTTATACATGCATACATAAGTAAACTCTAAGCAGATGGCGGTGGGTGCAACCGAAAGCGAGACATTGGCGGCATTCAATTGATGCAAAGTGGAAAGAATGAATAAAACGTGCGTGGTATCAAATGTTGAATGCCGGCGTGCGGAGGGCGGGGTCCACAAGTCAAAGACGTATTTTCATGCTAAAAACGCTCAACATGTTTGTTTACAATTTACAACAAATGTTCACATACACACGGACGCAAGCAAAGAGAGCGCAGCACACTATCTTAACGAACTAGAGAGCAAATGAGTAACGATCGCATAAGTATCTGTATCTGTATCTGTAGATGTGTTGATTGCTCGTTGTGATTAGCTAGCTGCGTGTGTGTATGTGAGTTGATTTGTTGGATGGGGATGACATCACCGCATATTGCAAAGTTCGCTGCTGTGCCTCGCTCTCTCTCTCTCTTCCAAACTGATACTCTCTGCTGAAGACGCCAACACCTACATACGTAAAACTGTTAGTGTATACATACATGTAAGGCTGCACATTGTGACTTTACAAATGTAAAGCAAAAGAATTTAAGAGAACATTCAAGGCTTATTGATGCACACACGCGCACTCATGAAAATGAATTTATTTTTAACAAAGCTATTATTTATGGCTATTACAGTTATATTTTTACTCCCATTGCAAACAACAATTGAAAAGGCCACAATAACATTGACTGCGGCCCACTGTGCGTTTGCATGTGGGCGCAACAACAACTCAAGTGGACTTGTTAGGTGGAGAACAAGAGAGCGCGAGAGCGCCTAAGCTTATGCCAATGCTGACTTTTCATGTTTTTGGACCCGGTACATAAAATAGTACAAAAAGTCTTTTAATTTAGACAAATGAGATTTCTAAGTACCAGACAGACCCCTCGCCCATTTTTAGGGAACACTAGATTTTCATCACTAGCCATTCATAAAAATAATTTTTATTAATTGTTTATTTTATATATAGGTCTAGTGGGCTCGTCTGTACATCATTATCACCCGTCAGCACAAACTCGTTTATTTATATATATATAGATTGAACAGTCTGTCGAGCTGAATCGATATAAGCGTATTGATTTCAGCAAGCGTAAGACCTAGGATACTAAAGGATACTAAATTTGGTACATATATCCTGAGCAAATGGAGTTTATGTTAGAGTTTTGGGGGGCAACCCTTTCCTCACAAAGCAGGAATAACTGTGGCGACAAAAAAAAACAGTCATATTTTAAGGCAACAAGTTTGCCTAAAGTTGAAAACCAAGATAGGAATTAACTTGGTATTCAATCTTTCAGTCAAATTTATTGTGTTGGCTGATGCAACAATTCAATTCACAGTAGGATCGATTTTTTTTGGACATTTATTTATTTTCATTTAATTTAATTTAAAAAGTTTGTTATTTACAGCTAGTTTTTTTTTTAAGTTATTGTAAATACTTTGTTGTTCATTGCGATTATTGCCGTATTACGCGATGGAAGATGCGGGTTCCATACCCGATTAAATATACTCGTATGTTATGTACCGGGTCTCGTAAGGTCGGCTGCGCTCGGCTCTCCGCATTTTGTTTTTTCGTTTTCGTTTTTGCTGTTTGCTGTTTATGGCTAGGGCATGTAAGCTTGTGTGTGGCGCTCTCTGCTTGTTCACTTGGGGGTCTCTCCATTTTCAATCAGTCGTTTGGAATTCGCGAAACTATGCGGTCGACATACGAGGAAAGAGCTGACGTATCCACGGACAGCAAGTACCACAGCTACAGTAACAATAATAATCATAATAATTACCCGAAAAGCTACAATGGCAACGGTAATGGCACTGCCAATGGTATACCCTATCACGCGCGAGAAAACTCATTGCCTTTCAGCTATGGCATAGCCAATTCATCAACGACGCTGCGCAAAACGCCAACACCAACGCGAGCAGATAGTTTTCTTGATAGTTTTGATTTTGGCAAGCTAAATATGAGCAGCAACAATAACAACAGCAACACCAGCAACACCAGCAACAACAACAACATCTACGTCAGTAATATTAATAATAATAATAGCAGTGATATGATTAAACCTCAACCACGTTTAACGAGCCCCTTGCTAGTACGCAAAACTCTGAAAACAAATGGCCCACAGACAAATGGCAATACGCTAAATACAAACACTATATCGAATACGTACCACTATGGATCGGGTACGGGTGCGAGTACGGCCGCAGCAACGCCACCGCGCGATGACTTCGAGCAACTGTTGCGCGAGCGTCGCGAAAAAGTCTACAACGAGTATCGTGAGCAGGAGCGCGAAAGGGAGCAGCAGCGCACTTGGAGCAGCGCACGTGTGCCACCAATGCCACCGCAGCGGCGTCAGAGCAATGGACCGAGCAAATACAACTATGATTTTGAATTCAATTTAAATCTATTGGATGCAAAGCCCGAGCGAAGCTCGCTGCCGGGGCCAGCGCCATATAACACCAGAAACATTGAGCTGCAGTCCATGAGGCAGCAGGATGTGGATGTGCCAGATGGAGCCATGCGTGGCAGCAGTCGCCGCTTGGAGTCCACAATGGTGGAACGCAATTATCACACAATTAACAGCAGCAATAGTATGGAACGCACGCCATTGGAAGTGACATACAAACAGCAGCAGCACCAGCAGCTACAACAACAGCAGCAACAACAGCAACAACAGCAACAACAACATCAGCCAGCACACATTTATGGTCAGAGCCAGCTGCATGTGGAGACGCATACGCGCACTCGTCGCGATTTGGATTTGTCACCCATTTATGCCACTAGCACAAAAAGCAAAAGCTCCGCTGCAGTTGCTCCAAATACCAATGGCCAGCAGCAGGCGGATTACCTGTTAACGCCCAGTCCCACTAGCCGGCCAGAGACGCCCGCTTTTCCGCTCACACCACGCACACCGTTCGGGACCAACAGTCCCAGCAACATGCAGCGGGTCTCGCCCACCAGTGAATCCATCTATCAAACGAATGGTATACAGCGGCTCAACTCATTGCCCACGCCCACCTTTGAGGTGGCAGCGGATCTAGTGAAATTCGCACGCAATTCCGCCAAATACTGGTACAAGGCCAATCTGTCACGCGAGGATGCCATTGCGTTGCTGATGAATGCGCCACCAGGCACATTCCTGGTGCGTGACTCCACAACATACAAAAATGCATATGGCCTGGTGCTCCGCGTGGCACAACCGCCAGCCGGCAGTCAGGAGCTAGTGCGTCATTTTCTCATTGAGCCCACACAGCGAGGTGTGCGCTTGAAAGGCTGCGCCAACGAACCCGTCTTCACATCGCTCTCGGCGCTCATCTATGAGCATTCCATCAATCAGCTGGCCTTGCCCTGTCTGCTGCGCATACCCGAAGCAGATGTAGTGCCCGCCTTGGCAGCCACCACACCGGCGCAGCAGCATCTGCTCACCCATGGCGCTGCCACCAATGTGCTTTGGCTGTTTAGCTGCGATACGGAATCACTTACGGGCAATTTGGCCATCAGCAAGGCCATACGTCTAATGTACGAACAGCGTCCCTTGCCCACGCCCACTGAGGTGCACTTTAAGGTCTCCGGCCAGGGCATTACGCTCACGGACAACACGCGCAAGAAGTTCTTCCGCAAGCACTACACAGCGGACATAATCTCACACTGTGCCATCGATCCCGAGAGTCGCATGTGGAACGATCCCAACGAGCCCACAGACAAGAAGACTATCTTTGCATTTGTCGCTCGCCGTTCGGTCAGCTCCAAGGATAACCAGTGCCATATCTTTTGCGATCTGTCCGTCAGTCAGCCAGCAGCTGCGATTGTCTCATTTGCCAATCGCACGCTGCCCACCGAGAAGCAGCGGAACTATGTGCTCTAAGGAGCAGGTAGCCCTCAGTGGCAGTGGCAGGTAAGCAACCCACACTAGCTCAGCTTTTTATGATGGCCATAAAGCAGCGCTAAATAGCTGCGCTTAGGTGCGGCATCCTTGGGATTGGCCCTATATACAGTGAGGCTTGAGTATTGTTTTTTTAGATTGCTTTTCGAAATATCCCAGTCAAATAATTATGATGATGACAATTAATGTTGTACTACCCTAAGATATGTTGACATTATAATTCCATAATTAATCCATATAATTAAAAATTTAATGATATAAATTACACAGTGCTTAGTTTTATTAAAATAATTAAATTATTATTACTTTTACAATCGTCACATAAATCTTGTTACAAATAATTATTTGACTGGGATATATCTCGATTTTAGAGGAACCAAACTCAATTGAATATTGAATTTGAATTTCTTTCAATTTAAACAATAAAAGTTAATTAATCATGAGAAAGCCACAGCCACAACCCATAATCAATAGCTTACTATATATAGGTCCATTCCCCTTAGGCAGCATTCACTTTACATGCAAATGTTTCATCAGTTTCAGCGCCAAACGGAAAACGATTAAAAATAATTCAATTTCTTTTTAGGCTTTTGCGTGCTACCATCGAGTTCTCGCTGTTTGTTTGTTTACTTTACATAATGCCCCCAAAGCCAAGCCAACTGTTTATTTGTTTGTCTTGTGGCCTTTCGATATGTATGTATGTATATATGTTCATACTGACATACCCTAAACTGATGCCATATATGCATCTAACATTTCTGACGTTCGACTTTTTTTGCCTTTTTGCAACGGAAGTTTGTGTCATGAGTCAGTCTATATACATATCATACATACGTATATAATCTAGTATACAGTGTGAATTGATTTCCGAACTGCTTGGGCGTCTCTATTTAGTTTATATGGTAGCAAGTTCTATGAGCCACACACCTACATACATATAAGTCATTTATAAAATATAGTAAAATTGAAATATTTGATAATTTAGCCGTATCACGGTCATATGTGTTCGGGTCGCTCGATAAGGCCAAAGTGATTAACTGTACGCTGTCATGCTATATGGGCAATATTTTTTGACTACTTCAAATACATTATTCTCGCTTATCAGCCGGCTCAATTTGTTAGTGTCGCTATTACCAGACAAGCTGGCTGAAAATAGCTGCAAATATCTTATCGCCCGAAATTCAACTTCTTTTTCATAATGTTTGCAGAACTTAATGTCCTAGCACTTAAAAAACTTGCTTATCGCTTGTTAAAAAATTTTGAAATTCCTACGTCATTAAAATTTTATAGCTTTCTCAAGATCGCAGATCTCGTAGCAACAGCTCCTCATCTATGAGGAATTTTTCTACCTAACTGTATTGTAAACAAGCGTTCGTAAAACAATTTATGTACCAGACTACAAATATTTCAGTACTGATTTCATTCGAACGTCAATTGCGCATTTCGAAAAAAAAAACTCAAAAGAGAATTAGCGATTGAGGAAAAAAAAACATTAATTCCAGGCGTGTTTTGCATCTTGAATTTTTCGCTTTGAGCGATTTTATTGTAGCTAGCACATAAAAGTAACAGTACAAATAATTGAAAATGCTAAAAATAATACATAAATTGCAATAAGCAGACTCTCTCTCTCTATATATATATATATATATGTATGAACTTTAGTGCCCTGCTGTTGAAGCTGTTGAGTGATTGCTCGATCAAGTGATCCGTTTGATCTACAATTAAGCAATTAAAATTTTTGTTAAATTGCTTTACTAAATGTCATTTTTAAATGAAAAAAATTTCTTTTTTGATTACAGACGTGCGCCACTTGGGTTTTTGCTTTAACACTAAGCAGTGTCGACTTCGACTTCAATTTTAATTAAAAATAATAACTACACGAAAAAATAAAATTAAATACTTTTAAGTATGTGTAACAACAATGTCATGTTAATTAGAAATTTAAATGGCACAATAATATAACAACAACAAAACAACGACACTTTAAATTCGCTAAGCGCACAGAGTAACAGAATGCATTGAATATCCGATTAATTGTTTCAAATGTTTTTAATAATATAATGCACAATCCTTGTACAATAATGCCTTAATAAATTAATTGTATATATATGTTTATATAAGATGATACTATAAGAAATTTAAGCACATTATACTTGGCAAACATATATAACAAGAGTGGTATACTTAATATTTACAATACGTATACGTGTTTTTTTTTTGTTACATTGTGCTGAATTTAAAAGTGAAATTTTAAACTTAATAGCTAAACAGTCTAATATTTATAAAAATAAGTCAGTACAATTAATTTTAATTTATGACGCAATAAATGTTAATTGAATTTTCGTACAAGATTTTATGTATTCATACAATTTGAACACAATACAAAGTTTGCCATTTATTAAACAATAAATGTGCTAAATTTAAGTTTCTACTAATACAGTCAAAATAAATAAAGTGCAATGCTGTCGTAACCTACAAAACAGACTAATTATTATGCAAAATAATATGTATATTAAACAATCGAATTAAGTAAGGTAAGCTGTGATATTCAAGGTTATATTGTATTAAGTGTATGCAAAATTCAACAGACATAAATTTAATTCATGAGTGTAACAACAGCATCTGCTAACTAGATATATACTTATACAAATGCATATAGTATATTGTATATCTTGACAAGCTCCACTTCCAATTGCAAAGTAGTACAATGGGTAAATATAAATGAACAGATGTAACAATTGTTGCTGAGTTGTTGCTATTGTTAAACAATTATGGGACAGACTGCTATACTATATGTATATAAACGTTCTATAGACGTCTGCGCCTAAGCTGCACACAGACACAAACAATGGTTTTGTAATTTAATCTTATCGTTTGACAACAACAATATAGATATATGTATTTTGTACGCTATATGGTTAACAATTTTATAAACAAAAGACACATTTTTGTAATGAAACTCATTAGCGCTGGAAGTTGTTGAAAAATTCTAACAGCTGTTCGAGCTTTTGGGTTAATGAAACGTATCATAAGCGACTGCTACTATTAACAATAGCAGGAGGCAAAAGGCAAAGCATGTCAAGTGAAATGAAAATGCGACTGAGGCGACCTTGAATACAATTTGTGTACCAAGCTGACGTCATCTGTACTATAATAATATTAAACTGGCGCAACAGGCATATAACAAGACAAACAACGACAGCTGTTTTAGCTACACACACACACACACACTAACACATACACCAAATGCATATAAACAACATGGACTGTATGTACCAATAATATCATTAAAATAGAACGCAACTACAAATGCTGTGCATAACTCGTCGGCCACTTTGCACCCACAAATGTTTTTTTTTGTTTTTTGTTTTTTTCTTATTTTTTGGTGTCACTCATTTGTCGCACGCGTTTATTGAAATATTTTTGGCCGCGGCTAATTTCCTTTTTTTAATGGCAATCGAAAGCGAAACCGGTTTGTTATGTGCCCTGGCTAATGTATATTTTTCGTTTCGTTTCGATGATATTATATATATATATATATATATATATATAGTATTTAAGACTTAACGTATACACATGTGTATTAATTAAGCAATAGAGCTATGGAAATCACATTGGTTGATAACATAGAGTATCTGATGCCAACAGACTCAAAGTGTATAAAAAATAAATCCATCCGGTAATAAATTAGCAATTGGGCTACATATTAAAAATTTAAAATAAAATTTAGAAATTCGACACTTTTCGCCAAATAAAATGAATCGGATTCATAGGTCATATTCATTGGTCATAGGTCATATTCACAATGCTAGATTAACAAAATATATGAAAATAGATTCACAAACCCTTTTTTGATATAATGTGAAAACAGTTCAGTTGGTATTAAAGTTCTTTAAATTTTTCAAATTAATAACTAGTTTAAGAACTTAGCAAACACCATACACTATATACCCTTTATTGCATTTTGTATAAGGTATGAGATATAGCTTTTGTTAAGCGGGCGCCAGCAACAAACTTGCAGACGTCAAACAATTTAGCCCAAAAGCATTTAAATTCATAACAAACTTTAATAATATTTTATGGGGGATTAAATTTAGAATAAAAAATTTCTATGCTTTACGCACGCATGTGTTTTATTCATAATTAAAAAAAATTAAAAGTCAACGCATAGAAGATAAGCTAACCTATGCACCTGTAGACATACTCAGTAATAAAACAAAGCATATAGATTTATCTTGATTTCAGTTTAATACATTTGGTTGAGTGTGTTTTAGTGTGTATGTGAATGTGAACGAAATTTAACATAAAATCAAAGTTCTTCTTTAGTATGTGTAACTGACTGTATAAGTAAGTGTGTGTGTGTGTGTGTGTGTATGTGTGTGTGGTTTTAGTTATCTACATAGCTACATACATGTGTTGTTTACATATTTAACTAAACATAATAAATACACTTCTACGTATATAATATATATATATTTTTATATAAATATAACAAATAATACATCCAGTTGTAGACGTTGCCAGTGCTTCAAGAGCTTCAACAGTACAAGTGATACAAAAATACATAATAAACGAGCCACAGTGATCGTGGATGTTCTGTCCAAGTGCTACCGATCGACCTTCTTTATGGTTATAATTTCGTAGCACATTACTTTAGTAACAAATTTCGCTAGTTTTTTCTTTACTTTCTCACGAGCCTAATTCGATTTGGCCGAATACGGACTGGTAGAACCCACTGAGGGTGGTGTGGGTGTGGCACCGCTTCGCACACCGTCGCCTTCACAAACATATTTGCCTGGAAATGAGTACACATATTAAAGCATTGCTAGTAAATGATGGATGTGAATTAATATTTACCAGAAACAAAACGACGCTTGACCAAAGACAAACGATAGCCACTCCCCTGCAGCTCAAATTCGATGCCCGAAAGCGTTGTGCCCTCGCAATTGAACTGGGTAACCAGCATTGCCGGCGTTGACGGCCCATCGTTGAGTTCAAGTCGTGCACGCAACGTGCCAACGCCGCCATCCTGCGAATTCTGCGATATATCCGTAAAGTTCCAAACCAAACGATTCGACTCTCCTAGCCTAAAAGTGAATATAAAATAAATTAATTATGCTCTGATTAATGTAGAGTGCGGCAGCTGCTGACCAGGAGGAATGCGGCTTGGCCTGCACATTGCGCACAGATCCATTGACGGGCACAGCGAGCGTTACATTCAGCAAAGGTGATGCATTGGCCATTGCATGATTATTATACTTGTAGTCAACCTTGAGCGCCGTATAGCTGGGCTCACACTTCCAATAGCTAACCAGCTGGAAAGGACACGAGCTCGCGCCTGGCTTGGTGCGCACCTGATACTTTAGTATGTCGACATTGAAATACGAGGCTGTTGGGTTGTTCTCCGCCTGGCGACGCAGCAATGCTGTTAATGCTGGCATATTAAACTCCAGCACCGTGCTCACGGCAGTGGACTGTTGACGATCTCTGTAATATTCAGTCATAGTTATGGATAATTTTATAAGAGACGCTGCCGGACTACTTACAGTTGCACAAGTTTGCCGTTAGGCACAATATTTTCCAGATTTTGTACATTCTTAATGCGAAAGCCCAGCTTAGCTGGATTTGGATTATTGGCTAGCAAGCCGGCAACGCCGGCTGGGAATGATAACATCATATCACCAGACACCTTTACCTGACAGCGCGACTCATCGCTGCCTCGGAAGTAGGCGTGTATAATCTCATGGAATGCCACGGCCAGCGGTATAGTGTCCGATATACCAATGGTCAGTGGCGATGGACCACGCGATGAGCCCATGCCGCCAATAGCCGTGCGAAACTCTAGACTGCCAATGCTATCCGCTCGATTCATAGCAGGCCCCGGACTCATGCGGCCACGTCCTACATTATTAGCAGCTGCAGCTGCTGCTGCCGCCGCCGACGCTGCTGCTGCTGCTGCTGCTGCTGCTGCTGCTGCCGAGGCAGCTGGTCCTATGGCAATCATATCTGAGCGACGCGACGGCGGTCGTGGTATGGCTATGCTGCTACCAGCTGAAGTAGGCGTTGGTATCTGACGACTTGGCGGTTTAGTCAAGGTTGCGGAAGCTGGTGCCGAGACACTGACATCACCCAGCTCAGAGAATATATCGCCAAGATCCGCATAACGATTGTGCCCCACATTGCTGGGATTGTTATTAGAGAGCGTGGGACTCTGCAGCGGCGCATACGGATGTACGCTGGCTGTTGGCGTTGAGGCATTCGATACCTCTGGCGATTGTTGCCGCGAGACAACAGCACCACGCGTGGCGCCTTGAATCTGCTGGCTGTGATGCTGCAATTGTTAAGAACTACATAAATATTTGTTTAAAAGCTTTTTAAGTTAACCTACAGCAAAAATTCCCGTAGGCGACAGTGAAATATTCTCCACGGTGGCACGCAACTCATCTACACTGGCCGACATGGGCGCCTGTCCATTGTTTAGCGGCTTTATCTTCACATGAATTCGTCGCTCCTGCTTATCATTGTCAGAGTCTGTGTCCGAGTCCGAGTAGAAGCTGCCCGCTGTGAAATTTAACTGTTGTAATAATCAAACAAACGATTTTAAAGCAAATTGTTTCTCACATTTGTCTTGTCCCTCCTCCCAGGCAATCTCCTTGGCTGGCTGTATGCTAAAGCCCTCCTCATCTACCTCATAGCCACCACCAGCACCCCCAGCATTTGTCGCAGCAGCACCCGCAGTTGTTGCTGCTGCTGCAGCGCCGACATTTGCTTGCCCACTACCAGCAACACCCGCGGCGCCACCACTGCCACCCATGCTGCTTGCACCTGCTGAGTCTACGCTGCCCTGCGCTGATGCAGCCGATAATGCAGCTAGGCCACCACCTGCGCTGCTGCCACTGGAGTTTTGCGTCTTCATGCTGCGCCCATGATCATCATAATCCAGCAGCGTGTTGTTGCCGCGTTCCGCACTAAATGTAAAAACAATGAGTAAGCGCTGCATGCAGCATAAGCAACACATATTACTTACCTAACCATACGCTCCTCTTGTATATTATCGGCGGCTTCGTTGTCTTTCTTCTTTTTGGATTTTTTGGTTTTTGTCTTATCGCGTCTGCTGCGCAAAATTCCAGAAACTAAGGCACAATGGGAAAAGACATTTTTTTATTAAGTGTTAAATATTATACGAATAATAAATAATGCCAGCAGCACTTTGGGCAACAAATTTTACAACAAACAAGAAGTACACTAGCTAAAATACAAACCCTACGCACTCCAGAGCTATAGGAACGCTATAACCAATAATAATAAAGTGAATATATTTAAAAAAGAAATTTAGAAAATTAAATTGCTTCTTTTTTTTTCAGAAATTTTTATAAAATTTCTCTGTGCCAGTGCGTAAAGCTTGTGGGATTGTGAACAACAGCAAAAATAAATAAAAACACAGTTCAGAGCAAAATACAATTTGATATTTAAGTAAATTCAAACACCGCCGTGAAATGCAATAAAATGATTATGTTAGAAGATTGTTAGTTAAGAAATTATAAATGTATAAAAATCAGTTGCTCTTAAAATGCATATATACATAAAGTTGTTTGCAGTGTGGCTTTGGATGGGGGTAGAGGAGGTAAGCACTCAATTAGTTTCATTTACCCTGAGAGTTTGATGTAAATATATTTAAAAGTGACGTTGTACGTCTGGACGTTGTTGTTGCTGTTGCTGTTGTCGTGGCTGCGTTATTACCCACTGCAGTCTGTTGTTGTTGTTGTTGTTGTTGGTGATTGAGATGATCTTGCTCGTTTAATGATTTCGATAAATGTTGATCACTTGTCGTTGCATTCAATTGCTTTCGACCAGCTGCTGTGGCAGTTGGCGTGAAGGTCTCAAGCGGCTGTTGTTGATCTAAAGTTATGATTTCAATTAGTTTAAACGGCAGTGCGGTGTGTAACGTTTTACATTGAATGTGTGCATGTGTGTGAATGAATGAATGAATGAATGCATTGATGAAACGTTGATGAGTTGGTATGCAAAGCGTGCAAAAGCGTAACACAAAATGCGAAAAATTCACTTAGGCAGGCGTAAGTGGTAAGTGTTGTTAATTTGTTATAGTTGCAATGTGTGTGGGTGTTAACAATTGGCATTGGCTGGTGTTTGAATGTACATTGTAAAAAAAAAAAATAACAACAAAATATATAATTAAAGCAAAAATAATTGAAAAATTAAGACTATTGATAGATTTAACTTTAAATAATACAATAAACATAAGCAAATGTAGAAAATCTTTACAAGAAAAAGGCATACAAATAATTAGCCGACTATTTGTAAGCAATATTTCAATTTAGAAAAATGCAAGAAAGACATTAAAGATATTCCTATTAAGTGCTGTAACACACTGATGAAAGATGACATAGAAACAGTATTTAAGTTACCAATACATCAAGAAAGATAGAAACATATAACCATTAGTTTTAGATAAACAACAAAAGCAGAAAGTAAATAAAAATAAAGAAAGGAAAATAATAGAATGAACCTTGATTACTATTATCCTGAAGCTCTGAGTTAAGGGAATTTTTATTGGTGACATTGTTGGTGAAATTAATCTTGCCAGTTGTTGTGTTGTTGGTGTTCGAGTTGTTGCTGTTGCTTGTTGCAGCTACAGCTGTTATTGCTGTTGCTGTCGTTGTGATGTTTGTGTTGTTCGAACTGTTGTTGCTGCTGTTGGCTGGCATACCGAAATTTCCAGTTGCACCACTATTGGAATTCTGCTGCTGCTGCTGCTGTTTATTCGCTGTGGGCATAAACCAGGAGCGCAGACTCTTAACAGTTGAGCTGCCCGCACTCGCTTGTGTTGGTTGCGTAGCGCTTAGAGTTTCCGGTGATGTGGGTCGCGGTGACCCAGCACCAGCACCAGCTCCACTGCCCAATATGGCATCATCTGCATAGGCTATGCTGCCACTAGCCGCACTGTCACTGCCCAAAGAAATGCCTGCCAAGGCATCCGCATTGCTCCCACCACGCTGATCCATAGAAACTAGACTGCCAGATGCTGCAGCTGCTGCAGCGCCACCCGTACGCAACGCTGCTTGTATGCTGGCTGCCGAATTCGAATTGGATGCCTGCTGTGGCTGTTGCAGACGTGCACCGCTGGATAAAGGCACAAATTCCAGTTCAAGCATCTCTAGAAATTCAAATTGATTAAATTACAACTGGGAATGCCCTTCAATTCCGTTACTTACCCGGTTTTTCCAGTCCGGTGTATTTGTTGAGCACAAACTGCTCGAGCAGCTTATCCACAGACATGTCCACAAATTGTCGCTTAAAGTCGGAATGCACCTGACCCACCATATCATGATTGTTCTGCAACATTTCCAGATATGTGGATAGAAATTCTTTCATTTGACGCAAGTGAACTTCTTCGATCTCTTGGAAACGTTTGCAAGTTTGGGTCATACGTCGCTCAAATTCATTTTTGATGGGATTATGTTTATCCAGCAGCGTTTTGTACTCTTCTTGCAATTTCTTTAGCTTACTTTCCAGCTTCTCGGCATCCTTTTGTGAGCCATTGTCCTTGCGCAGCTTCTCCAGCTCCAGCACTTTACTAGCGTACAAATCACGCAACTTTTGCACGGCTACCGTGGACGTTTGAATGGCCTGCACGCACTCCAGCGTCTGGGACTCCTCCTCTTTGACGCACTTATGTTTCTTATGCAACTCATCGGCATATTTAGCCACATCCTTCACCAGCTCGGTTAGCTTCTGCACCATTTGCAAATGCAATGTGGACAACTTTTCCGCCGATGTACGCAAGATAGTCCACACCGGTGCAAAGGTACTGTTCAATGTGCCTGTGCTAGCTTTGTGCGCAAGCTTGGACATCATTTTAGAGTTTTGCTCCTCAATGTTGGATTTCTCGCGCAGAAACTCGGACAGCTCCTTGCTGGCCACCAGACCATGCTTCATATTATGATAGAGCACATCGAAGCCATTGTTTTTCTCTCCCTGTGTAATACCAACATTGGATTAGCAATTCAAATAATATTTATAAAATACTTACCCAAAAGTAATCATTAAAGTCCACCGTCATTTTGAGTCTTTTTGCTTAAATGCCTAATATAGCTTAAAATTAATACTTTTGCTTCGCTTTTGTTATTGTTTATTGGTTACTTTAGCCTTTGGCGTTGTTAATTTATATTTAATTTATGATTTTTTGTTCTTCTTGTTTTTATTATTTGTTACAGTCGTCGTTGTGGCTTTGTAATTGACTTTGTTTCCTCTCCATATCTAACGGCTCATCAAGCAGTTGTTCATATTGCAGACTGTACTTATCATCAGCATTATCATAGTCGACATCAGTAGGCTTTGGCTGCATTGGTTGACACCACACTTAGCTCTAACTGCAATTAAAATTTACAGAAATGCAAAGTAAAGAATAATTATTCTACTTTCCTTTCTTGAATATTAAATGTTAACTTTTGGAGCATTCACGTGTTTCTTTGGACATAAGAATCACTTTTGAAACCAATAACTTTCAATTCTTAGGGGTCCGCTTTAAAAAATACAATAATAATACAAATTGTTAAATTGTTACAAACGCATGATTTATTCAAATTCTACATATTTTAAGATCTTGAACATGGTTATCATATGAAATACGTACAAAAAGAGTGATTTTGAATTACGACATTGAACTTAAGCTTGCTCCAAATCGATTCGTTCCTCCAGAGCACGCATCAGTATGGTGCAACAATCTTTGATGGCATGATAAATAATATTCTTAATTTGTAGTTTATCCTCGTGATTGGTGTGCGAGTGCGAAAGGCGTCTAAATTCGTGTGTAAGATGATAGCAATGTGTAATATTCTCTGGAGAGACGAAATCCTCGGCTACCTTGATGCAATTGTGTAGATTCTGCACCTGATGTGGGGCACCTGCTGGTATAAAGACAGCATCGCCCTGGCATTGTACAATGGGATAGCCTTCAACGCCATATTCCTTAAGCAGACGTGCACGTAGCTTATCATCCAAATACCAATTCTGATCGTGTATAGGATCGTGATCCGGTTCCAATCGGAAGCCCTTCTCCAGCGTGACGCGATTCAAGAGATCGCGTATTTTATCTGCATCACGTGCTGGGAATATATGCCACAAAGCACCTGGCAGCACATCCGGAGACTGACAACGGGCACGTGTTATGTAATCACAGCCGCCCAAGGCAATGGCCCGCTGTGTGGCGGCCAGCTGTGGCTTGCTATCCTCATCTGTGGGTATGCCTACATATACCATAATATTAACCGCATCGGATATATCCAAGTGTAAGTTAGTGGTGCCTTTGTCCGGATGCAGCGCCGAACCGTAGGCATTGTACATCTTGGGACCCAAGTCAGGTGGCACAAACATTTTGGGCAAACAGCTGGCAATGTTAAGATTGCCTGTGCGCAACGTATACTCCGGCATGGGTAGACCACGCATTAAATCCGCAAAGCGTGTGGGCAAGATCTCTGCAAAATCATCGCCTGGAGGCCAATCCTTGAGCTTTAGAAGCATAGGTTTGCCATTGGCATCCAGCAAACGCTTGTGTATGCATTGGAATCCTTCCCAGAAATGTCGCATGGGCTGATTGGGCACCAGATTGCCATTGAGGCAGTTAATCAAATCATTTGGCTTGTCACCAAAATCCTCACAAAATGCCTGCGGATGCCACAACGACAAGTTCAACGAACGTGCCACCTCTGATATCATTACAGGCTGTCCCACTTTCCATACTTCCTGATACAGCACACGATTATCCGGATGCATGGGATCGGTCAAGCGCAACAATTTGCCATCGCATAGCCATTCATGTGGCACGCCCGGCGCAAGTTGTGTGGAACGCGCCAGCGTCATGGCCAGAGGCGGCAAGAAACGTCGCAAGCCCGCTAAGCCCTTGCGCAAAAAATCAATATGCTTAAAGTTGTCAAAGGCGCTGGTAATAGGATCCTTGCCTAGTGTCTCCTTGGTCCATACGCGTCCCGGCACATAGTCAATATGATGCTCACGCGCAAACTCGAGCTTCTTGGCATGCAGCTGCTCTAGACGCTGCTGCTGTTGCACCTTTTGCGCCGTGGCCAGGGACGAGGCGCTCGTATGCTGCTTCAATTGCGACTCTTTGATCATGTCCTCTATGAGCTGCGTCTGCTGCTTGTGCTGCTCACCCACCTGTTGCTTGCTTAGCAAGCAGCCGCATACTTGCGGCACCTGCCACAAGGCACGCGCCTCATGCATCAAGCGTCCCAGTACATTCAAGGCTCCACCTGCTATAATCTGCGTCAGCATGAGATTGGAGAGCGTATGCTGCTGCTGGTCCTCATCTGTGCAGAGTAACCAATGGTATTCATCCTGTCCACGTTCCGTTTCAACGCGTCGCTTATTTTGCAGTCCCTGCTTGCGATCCTTGTAGCAATCAATGCAAACACCGAAGCCACACTTGTTGCACGTCCAGTGATAGTTGAACAAAGTTGTATCGCATACATCGCATATTTCACGTATGCCCTGTACGGCCTTTTTCCAGGCAATAGTCTCATCGGGATTCTCGTGCAGCTTCAGTGCCTCTACTTCCTGGCGCCACAAGTAGCAGAACTGATCGCCAGCATGCAACAGTATATAGCGGCATACTTGTATATCCATATAGCCTGCAGTGGGTGCCGTCTTGGCATCTGGCTGCCAAATGCTGTAATCCTCACTACTGGGCTCCTTGTATGGATTGGGGAAGCCGGCGACGATCAGCTCGCCCTGCGTGTTGTACTGGAGTCGTCTGAACTCATAAAAGCGGCAGTATATATCATTACCATTAGAGCTGCTGCTGTTGTTGGTGTTGCTAGTGTTTGCATATGCAGCTGCGGTGCGTCGTCGGCATTCACGGCAATTGGGTATGGGCGTGGCTGTATCGCTTTGTGGCAGCTTAAAGCAGGGCAAATGTTGTAAGAAGGTAGCA
This sequence comes from Drosophila busckii, assembly GCF_011750605.1. Taxonomy (NCBI): domain Eukaryota; kingdom Metazoa; phylum Arthropoda; class Insecta; order Diptera; family Drosophilidae; genus Drosophila; species Drosophila busckii. The sequence continues at coordinate 1,554,841 of NC_046607.1, read as the reverse complement.
CAGCTGTTGCGATGCTCATTATCCAGTTTTTGCTCCTCGATGCTTAGCTCAATTATATCGCCTTGTTGTTGCTCCATATGCATTGTCTCGACATTATCTGCCTTGGCATCGATTTCCTTATTCGCGCGCTTGTTATTGTTGTTGTTGTTGTTGTTGTTGCTCGTTTCGTTTGATATGCGTATTTCAATAATGGACTTGGGCTGTGTGGTTGACAAGCTGCGCTTACGACAATTGCTGCTGCTGTTGTTACTATCGGCATTTGTTGGCGGCGTTACCAGATCACCAAACTCAGCTGTGGCTTGCGACATTACTTGTGTTAATTAGCTGCGCGAGTGTGAGCGGGAAAGAGAGAAAAAGCATAATGTGAACAACTCAGGAATAGGCCAAGCTTATTACACAATTTCAATTTAAAGCCGGCTTTTATTTCTTCTTGTTTATTTTTGCAAGCTTATAAAATCAAATACAAAGTATTTGCTTAATAGGGCGTTTGCATTAGATAAGCTCTGCAGTGTAAACACCCCTCTATACAAACAAGCTATATTTTTGCTGATAAGCTTTGAACAACCCAAGTGAATTTCTGTATTTTTTTATCTTTGCCAAACGTTATTTTTATGCAGCACATGCTAAGTTTTTTAATTATCAAATTCACAACAATTGCATATCTATCAACACTCTGTAATGTTAACCTGTTAATTAACATTCGTACTCTCTTTTCGCTTTGGTGCTCTTTTACTTGCAACAAGTGGGTGCATTTTGCATGCGTTAATATTGATTATTTATTTTCAGCATAGAGTCAGGGACATACATACTTATAAAAGGCCTGACATAATTAACTTTGGCTCAGTCATGTTTTAGTTGAATACATATACATCCATATACATATGTATATCCATGTGGCAAGCGCGATAAGATTTTTTGGGCGTGAACCACAAATCCCCAAGCCGCTGCCTACTGCTAAGCCTGCTTATCATTACAAACACAAACAAAATGTTACTGAGAGTCACACTCGCACAAGAATTATATATAGTAATATATAAACAAAAGAAATCGCAGTCATGCAGTTGGAGTCTGTAAATTGTTGAATCAATTTATTTTCTGTACACTTAATAATTGACCTTTCAATTTAATTGGCAGTTATAAACTCCAGTATGAGTTTATATAACAATTTAACACAAGGCAAAAGGTTTAGATCAATAAAAAAAACTAAATACAAAACTTCACACAAACTGCTACGCAAGACTTCGTGGTATATAAGTATGTTGTTGCACCTTTTTTTAGTTAAAAGATAAACAGTACAAAATTAGTAGAGCTGTGACTAAATATGGTCATCACATAAAATCTTTTACATTTGTTATGATACTCGGTCTATTGTATGTTTGGTTACTTTAATGTAACAATAATGCTTGTTATTTGTTTAATTGCTGCCTACCTTTTTTTCTAGTAAACACGCCAAGTGCAGCACGGTAACACTGGCCAAAGTGTTACTACACAGCTACTCACCCACACCCACTCTTTGGCGAATTGTTTTGTCAATGAAACGGGCAAAATTTTTGCACAGAAATAAATTCCAGTGCACATAAATAATAAACGCTGCATGTGCAACAATTGTTAATTGCACTTTAGTCAACAGGCATACACTTGATGTAAGTCAGATATACTAGTGACAGTTGCATTTTTATCAATTTAAATTGTATACTTAATACGCTAAACTACCCACTCACACACACACACTCACAGCTTACATATACATGTGGACATATATAAAATTGTTGTACGCTGCTTGCATGTATATGTAGGTAGCAGAAAACAGACTTAAAATTTTCACACAAATTTTAGCATACTTGCAAACTGTGCATGAACTTACATTTTATTGTAGCTTATTATCAGCACAGTTACACAATCGTTTTAATATATTTGGCATATAGAAACCAAATAATATATGATTAATTTTAAGCCATAAACGCGTAGATTTTACAAACACTTGCAGAACGCGTCGTATTCTTCTTCAGTGCTGCCAGATTAGCTCATTTCAGGCTAAATCGAGCATTTTTAATAATTTGCAAATAGCTTATAGCTATAAATCTAGCATATTTTAAAGTTTCTATATTTCAGAAATAAATGAATTTGTGACTTTAACGATATGGTTTTGTAAGTTTAAAAGCTATTACGGCGGATTTGTGAAATGAAAAGAAAGTCAAGCTTTGAATAATACCGAACATAATATGTATATAAAATATCATTCCGCGTTGCTTTAAATCGATAACCAGGAGCAAGTATGTCAGCGCTAATGTTAATAGATATGTAAAGTTTTTAACGACGAAAAATGTCTTCGGCGTTAGTAAAATGCTTTAATTTAGCTAAAGCTGTAAAAACAGTGGCATTTCGAAGCTTCTTAGGAACTTCTACGTCCACTATACAGTCATGGAGGTGAGTTAATAATTGTGAAACAAGTAGTCACACAAACCAACAAATACTCGTGTTTTGTTTTTATGTAATGCACAGCCCGGCAGCTACTGTTGGAGCCCTCTCGACCAAATGCGGCTTACACACGAGCTATCCCATGCGACAGGAAAAACTGCTTATGGAATTCTTTGATGATCCTAAACACTGGAGCGAGAACGAGGTAAAAGTAGGACGCGCTTGGAAGACTGATGAACTACGCATCAAGTCTAACAAGGAACTGCATCAGCTGTGGTACATACTGTTAAAAGAGCGCAACATGCTGCTTACCATGGAGCACGAGTGCAATGAAAAAATGGAAATGTTTCCCAATCCCGAGCGCATTGATAAGGTCAAAATTTCCATGGAGAATCTGGAGACAGTAGTCCGTGAACGCAATAAAGCTTTTCATCTACTAGAGACAGGTGAAACGGGTGAGCGTCCACAGCGTCAGGTGAAGAATGCCTTTGGTCTGCCTATGGTATACAGATCATGTGAACATGCTTTGCCACCGTTTATGAATACAAAGTGGATCAAATCACGGCATGTAAGCTGTGGCGGTCGTGCTGTGCAAAAATTCCTGCTTAAATATCGTGAAAAGCTTTATAATGCGAAGCGCAAGGCCAAGAAGTAAGTTAATACTTTATAACATAAAATTAGGTGACTACATTTTCATTTTAATTGCAGTCGTTCACGCAATGAGGTTATGATGATTTTGCGACGCAATCCCAACTTTGACTTGAATTTGCTGCGCAACAGATTTCCAGATGTGGACATTGACAAGCTGCGCCAGACGGATAAAACTCGTGGACACTATGTGCCCAAAGTGGATGTTTAATTTATGTCAATCTTGTTGAAATATAAAAAAAAAAAACCAAACATGATTAGTCATCATCAAATTTTATTTTTGTGCCCATAAATGTTGCTATTTTAGGTTTAAGCTTCTGCTTGGCTATCCACGAAGGATGCATGTCTGCAGTAACAGCAGCAGTTTCAGGTGCCACTGCAGATGGCGCTATTGTGGCCACAGCGCTGCCATCATCGCCAAACTTTATTTTTCGTCCTTTAAAGCTACTTATAATTGGCCTCTGTTGTTGTTTGGCCAACCAGGAAGGATGCTTGTCAGTATCCTGCTGTCTGGTAACATGTTTGCGCCGGCTTGGTTCCTGATGGTACACATCCTCTTTCTCTGATTCATCACTGCTGTCACCGGAGAGCACTACAGCTGATGATAGATATGGCTGCCCAGACTCCGTTATAAAAAAGGGATCAACCACATGAGTAGGTCGCTCCTTTTCTTCAACTTTAGTCTTTTTTTGTTTGACATTACTTCTATAAGGCTCTACATGTTCTGGCTTAGCTGGTTTCTCTATAACACTTGGCTGGGTGTGCTTTTTGTTGTCTACTTGCAACCGTTCTTTTTTAGCTGACTTCTCCATTTCTTTCACCTGCTTTACAACTCCCTTAGCTGGTTTTTCTATAACTCTTGGCTGCTTTAATTCCAGTTTTGGCTGCTTTTTGTTGTCTATTTGCAATCGTTCTTTTTTAACTGTTTTCTCTCTTTGTTTTAGCTGTTTTACATCTCTCTTTGCTGGCTTTTCTATAACTTTCGGCTGCATAACTTCCAGCCTTGGCTGATCCACGTGCAATTCTTTTGTGGATTCTATATTTTCCAGCTTATTATTAATGGACTTTTCTTTAGCAGTTTCAACAACTTCCTTCTCACAATCTTCAGCTGCCGTCTCAACAGCTGTCCCCATTTCCTGGTCAACTTCTGGTTTGTTTTGCTGCAACCATTCTACGCGATTACGCTCCTGCGCCTTTAGATCTTTCAACTCTTTACGCTTGCGTCGCTTGTCCTCAGTGCGTTCTACTTTAAGGCGCCTCTTACTAGTCTCCAATATTTCAGTACGCCATGCAGCATCTGCCTCACTGCCTAGTTCCAGCTTAAGTCTAAATGTGTTTACGAGCAGCTGCATAATTTTATTTAGGCCTAACATGGCAATGCCAATCTCTTCAGGAGTTGCTCTGCCATTTGTTAACACTGCATTGTGCTTGCCATCTTGCAGCAGCACCGACCGCATTATGCGTATACATTTAAGCGCTTTTATCTGTGCCACACATTCAGCATTTTTCCGTATCCGCTGCTTGTGCTTCTCATTGTCCGGATGTTTGTCTAGCGCATTGTTCAGTTTGCGTAGTTTGTGTACTAACTTTGCAATCGTTTGAGCTCGTGCTTGTTGTATAAGTTTCTTGTTGGAAATGACCTGTTGAGCAGTTATAAGTATGATTTCTAAGATAATTTGAAAATTTTCACTCACCAAATTATTAAAGTTCAATTTGTCAAACATGCTGCCTTTTATAGTGTGGCCAGAATATCATAAGTTAAAATGGACAAATCGATGAAAAATTCATAAAAATAGCCAGACCAACAAAAAATATGTTAACCAAAACTGAGTTTATTTTAACCGTTTTAAAGTTTTAAAGAGGCCGAGGCTCTCGACATAATCATTATATTTTCAGCACAACAAGTAACTTATTCTTTTGCTGTTTATTTAATTGTGTGATTAACTTTATAACAACATTTGTGCAAATAGGTTTGTAGCTTAAATTTTACGATATTTAGAAGAATTTTTAGCAATTGCAATTTCAAAATTTCTAAGGGTAGCTATAAATATGCTAAAATTGGATTGTATTAATTTTCCGGCCATCGCGCCCTGTTAAATTCCGTTTACACTTACAAAGTCACAGTTACATTTCGACAGGCATTGGTTAAAAACATTATCGCCATCCACCACAGTGCTCACAGTATCATCTACGCGGTGATTAAACCAAAAAAAAAAGCAAACATAACTTTGCAAATATTTTTAAAGCTGCTAAAAAACGCGTTAAACCTCATAATTGTTAAATGTTTTAGTTATAGCGTAGGTTTTATACACACGTTAAAACGAGTACCTCTTTGAAGTTAAGCCACTGGCTAAATTTGCCGTGTTGAAAAAAAAACAAGGAGGAGCCAATTGAAGCGACAGCAACAAAGAAGGTCCGGCAGCAAAATACATACATAGATAAGCGTGCACTCTGAACTACGCTGCAAGAGCATAGTGGAAAACAATTTTGATAATAGATATGACTAAGCCATGCGTATAAACAAATGTGTTAACTTTTAATAAAGTTGCAGTGAATTTTAATAAGGATTCTGTGCTTGAGTCATGTCATTGCGTTCTTTTTCTCTTTCGCTCTCATTGTGTTGGTGCATGTGTGTGCGCGTTTGTGTGTGAGCGGCAGAGAAAAAAATATACATACATCATATGCTTGTGACTCTGACTCACATTACTTTATGTCTAATTATGCGTTTAATTAATTTTAATCATTTTTAATTAATAAAAATTTGTATGTGCATCTGCATTTGCAGTCGCCGCAGTCTTTAGTTGCAGCTCCCATTTTGAGAGAAGGGCGAGGAATACTAACACGCACGCACGCAACACACACATACAGACTTAACATACACACGAACTTAAGACTGCAACTGCAATTGTAAACATCGACAACAAGTACGGCGAGCAGAGCAAGCACAACGAGAACTCCAAATGACGGAATACAAGTTGGTTGTGGTCGGTGCTGGCGGTGTTGGCAAATCAGCACTGACAATACAATTAATTCAAAACCATTTTGTTGACGAATACGATCCCACAATCGAGGACTCATATCGCAAGCAAGTGGTTATTGGTATGTTAATAATAAATACATTCGATTTGCAATTATTATAATGTGTATTGACGTTCGACAGACGGTGAAACCTGCCTGCTGGACATTTTAGATACCGCTGGACAAGAGGAATATTCCGCCATGCGTGATCAGTATATGCGAACGGGCGAAGGATTTCTCCTGGTATTCGCTGTGAATAGTGCCAAGTCATTTGAGGATATTGGCACATATCGTGAGCAAATCAAACGTGTTAAGGATGCCGAAGAGGTGCCAATGGTGCTTGTGGGCAATAAATGTGATCTGCCCTCGTGGAATGTGCAAAACGAACAAGCCCGAGAGGTAAGCAAACAAACTGGGCATGTCAGTTGCTTTGACATCAACACCCTCTGATCCCTTTCTTTCGCAGGTGGCCAAACAATATGGCATTCCATACATAGAAACGTCTGCCAAGACGCGCATGGGTGTGGATGATGCATTTTACACATTGGTCCGTGAAATACGCAAAGATAAGGATAACAAGGGACGAAAAGGTCGCAAAACGAATAAGCCGAACCGTAGATTTAAATGTAAGATGCTTTAAACAGCCTTTTACAGATTGGTTTTTTGTATTTTCAATACCGCCATTCTTATATAATTAATGCGTGTGTGATTTGTTGTGTTCGCGTGTGTATCTGTATATGTGTGTGTGTGTGTCAAAGCCTTCTTCAACAACTGCAACTCCTTGTTAAGGCAGTATATAAAAATCATTTTAAATTCCATGTCATTTTGGAACAAACACATACACAAGCACACACGCACACGCATGCACACACTAAGAAACACAATTGAGCGTGTGAGATTTGGTGCAATGAAAGGAAGAACAAAATTGTAATTAATTTAAGCAACTAAAGTTTTATTGTATGTCAAATAATTATTTGTTTGTGAGTCGATTCAAAATAATTTGTGGCGCCCTTTTTTAAGATTGTTAACGAAGCCAGTACTTTATGTGCATATCGCATATATATGTAACTACTACTACTAAAAAAAAAAAATATTAATACTATTTTTGTAACTGCTTTGGTTAAGCTGCTGCGAGAGCAAATTTGATAACCATTTGTTTTCAGTGTGCACAATGAATTAAATTGAGTGTTATATTGTCTGTACCGTGCTAAGAGCGATGTACGATATTTGTTGACTTTATAGTCCGATCCTTAAAAGAAAATTGTAGCATAGCTAAAGCTACATGAATCTATTATCACGTAGCTTTCATTAGTTTTCTTTTGACAGGCACACAGATAAGCACAAACATAATTCCATTAGTATTTTCCACAACAAAAAAAATATAAATTAACAAAAAGTTTATTGTTCTTATACAAATTTTGTGGTGCTAAAATGCAAAAGTAATGAGAAAAAAACTAAATGAGCACAAACATATTGTACGAGTTATTTTAAACAAATCGAGAAATTGAATTTTTTCCATTTTACCAAACTGACGAATGTTCGATCAGAAGAAGCTTATGCGAAACTCAACAATTTGATAATTAAGCACAAATATAATTATGTCTATTAATTCGTAATTTGAAATCCAATTGACCATTATGCACTTTATTCGCATGTATAGTTTATTTCAATATATATATATCAAAATATATAATTATGATTAGCGAGCTTCGCATAAGCTAAACACAAAACGTACGTTATGCTAAAAATATGTAAAAAAAAAAAAAATAATATAATTTCATATGTATTCTGCACCAAACAGCAAGCAGCCAATTACATATACATACACACACATATATAAATATAGTTTGCTTTAAGCTTTTTATACATACATAAATTAATATTTAATTTTTTGTATTAATTTTTGCCATACAAAAAGTAAATAATAAATCAATTGTGTGTACTATTTAAGCCGTTTTGTTTATGGTTTTTTTTTTTAATTTAGCCAAAAGAACAGGTTATTTTTAATAAAATAATAGTTTATTGGTTAATAACGACAATTCGTTTTTAAACAATTTCTTGGCTGTTAAAATTTTTTTTGTAAATTTGTCTGCAATAGCGGAATTGTACTGTAGTTCACGAATCGTTCATACAGCTCGCTTTTTCGCTGCCCCTATTCGTAGTCAGAAACTTGAGTTTTTATATTATGGCCTCCGAGTATATTTAAAATTTTCAAATTTTTCAAATGAAACTATAATGTTTTTAATAAAAGTTTAAATAAAGCATAAGTCAGTCCGGAACTTGATTCATTTGTTCCGATAAGTGACTTCATACGATAGCTTGACCATTCTAGTTCATCTCTAATTTTTTTCACACTGCTGTCGGCATATTTTTGCTATTATATTGATTATTCGGCTTGAGTAAAATAAAAACTTAAACTATTGCATAATATATATTAAACAGCAGGACACACGAAAAGTAAATTGTTTGCTCCCACGGTAAGTGAATAGTAACTTGCAAATTTCTGCAATACCATACCGTGCGCAGGCGACGCCTCGAGACGCCATTTTATTATGTGCGTTGTCTTGTGCTCTTGTGTGTGTATGTGTGAGTGTTTTGCAAACACAAATAAAGGAGTGTGAAAATGTTAATAATATTGCAGAGAACGCAATAACCATGAATATGGAACCAAATTCTGTTGAAAATCGAGAGAAAGAGCGCGATCGCCGAGGACGCGGAGCGCGTGGTTCACGTTTCTCGGACGCCGATGGCAACAATGGCAATGCTGTTGGTGGTGGTGGTGCTAATATGTCACGGGATAGAAGCCGTGAGAGGCGCAATTGCCGGGTGTATATATCAAACATTCCCTACGACTATCGCTGGCAAGATCTGAAAGATTTATTTCGTCGAGTTGTCGGCTCCATTGAGTATGTACAGCTTTTCCATGATGAAAGCGGAAAGGCGCGTGGGTGCGGCATAGTCGAATTTAAAGATCCGGAGAATGTGCAAAAAGCAATGGAGAAAATGAATCGCTACGAGCTAAATGGTCGTGAGCTAGTAGTCAAGGAGGATCATGGCGAGCAGCGTGATCAATACGGACGCATTGTACGCGATGGTGCTGGCGGTGGCGCCAACATTGGCGTTGGTGGTCGGGATAATATGGACGATGGACGGTATCAACGACGTGATGACGACAGAATGTAAGTAATAATAATTATAAGCTATTTAACTCTCATTTAGGTATTTAAGGATCATCAACCTGTGGACCTACTGATCTAATGTCTGAAGACCAATTTTTTAATCTTTTATATTTTGGAAATAGCTTTAAAGATCTCTTTCAAATCTCAATGGTAGTTTATATTAGCTGTAATTCAAATGCAAACAGTTGAGCTGTTGGTTCCTTATTCATATTTGATGATAACATTTAGCTGCAAATTCTTGGAAACTGCGAACAAGTTCGTTAACTAACTGTATTATTATAGACATAATTCGATTTTAAATACAAGTCTAGTCGGTTTCCTTGGTTAGCATGGAACATGGGCCCTTAGAACTTTTGACTGTGTAACAATTGGTTTCAGTTTAGAAGCTGTTTTCATGCTACATAATATTCATAGATGAACTGATCAATTTGGGTAATTTAAACTACAAAACGTTGTATCTCTTCTCAATTGCGTTATGGTCATTTTATATACTCTACAATCGTTATAGCAATATATCTGCTGACAACTTTGTTTCAAATACTCGCTGCTTCAGTAGGCTAAAGAAAATATGTCCAATTAAAATCGTTCCGAAATTCTTTAAAGTGTGTTTATGGATATACTACTATATGAGTAGGTTAAGATATTCAGATAGTTTTAATTGCAGCTATTTTGCTAACAAAGAAGAGTTGAACGTTACGTTGTATTGATATAGTTTCTAATTTAATATTCTTAGTCTAGACATCTAATCTTATGCGCTTATTTAGTAAGCTGTTCATGAAATGTGTTCGCTCGTGGTATACACAAGTGTGTATGTGTTAAATCCTTGCATTTGTTATCTTTTCTCTCTCTCTTTCTCTGGATCTTCTGGCTTCTTTTTCTAGATCTGGGCGTAATAATTTTAACATGATGTCGAATGATTTTAATTCGTCGAATTACAATTTGTATGGGCTTTCTGCTTCGTTTTTGGAGAGTCTTGGCATAAGTGGACCTTTGCATAATAAGGTTTTTGTTGCGAATGTGAGTATAAGTATTTAAACAAAACAATAAAACAACAACTTCCAATAACTTAAATTACCGTACTGTATCGAACTTGTACAAAAAAAAAAAAAAAAGTCCACAACATAAACAATATTCCCTACCAACATCAAAATCAATACAAATATTACCCATAGACATATATATAAATATATATATTTATCCTATGTAAGATGGATTAACGTTTGTAGCCCGTATTCTTTGCCCAGTTGTGTAAGTTGCAAGTTGCTTTATTCTATTTTTTAAGTCTACCAAAAATTTTGAATTCATCATGGGCTCTGTTTCGTATTTATAACCCAAAACATATAACAAGAATTATTGTGGTAAGTTTAGCTATTTAGAGTCAGCTATTTTCAGTAAACAAAATGCATACTATTTAAAGTTTGTGTTTTGTGTGGCATTTGACTGCTCTGCCGCATTTGTTGGTTATTATTTTAACTATATATTGTCTTACTGGCGTAAGCTAAGTCGTTATCATAATTAAGATTAATACTTAAAAACATAAAATTTGAACCTATAGTAAGGCCTGTTCTAAAGTGGCGATTTGCATTTATAAACTATCAGATTGAAATCCTCTGGGAATCAGCACATTATTATAAAGTATTCGAAATTCCAACAATTTGATCTTCAACAAAAACATAATAAACATAATGATTGCAATTAATGAAGTCAACTCTAGACAGCTTCATTTTATCCATTAAGATGTTATCCTTAACATCTTTCCTCAAGATGCTAGTTACTAAATAGATCAGAATGAAAATTAATAAGATAGAGATAGATGTTAATTGGGTGAATTTTTTTTGTTTTTCTTCTTAAAATATGTTTGCTTAAATCAATTCACTAATTCCAATTCCAGTAGAATTTCTTGCAAGTTGTATATATTCGGAAGATTGCAGCGTTTGATATAAACATGATTGGCAATCATTGATCGCTGTAATGGAATTTTGCCCCAATAATGAAATTCAGCTGGGCATAAAAATTTAGAACTGATCTCAATATTTAAACCAACGCTAGCAAATAACAGTTGTCATCATTCCATTGTCTAAAAATAATGATATTTGCTTACATTTTAAGCAATGAATCAGAGATGAACCGTTGATTTGCACATTTGGGGAATTCGGTCTAAAGACTGTTTACTGAGCGATCGCTCTATCGGTTTGCTCTATATGAATTTGTTATTGAACGAGCCTTAGAACAATTGCTCAATTGATACCAAAGAAGAGGCTGCACCGAAATTTACTTTTCGGATATGTTTTTGTGTAGAGCTCTAAGGGCAAAACGATCGACTGTTATTTGTGAGCTCTTATTTAAACAGATTGAAAAGATTTTAATGTGTTAAGTTGGCGGCTGTGTTTGTTTAATAGTTCATCTGGGTTATAAATATGAAACAGTCAAGTTTTTGTGAGTATTGCAAGACTGTGTCGCCGTTTTGGATATTGCCAACTGGGCCTGGGCCTTTTTTATTGAAATCCTCAGGATTTGTGTTTATGCAATTACTTCGCCTGATAATTTTCAAAAAGGCGAATACTTTGTGTGGACAACTTTTATATTCATAGGTCCAAAACTTTATTGTACAAATGTAATATTTTATTTTGTTCATGTTTTTGATGTTTCAACAGCTGGACTACAAGGTGGACAGCAAGAAACTCAAGCAGGTGTTCAAGTTGGCCGGAAAAGTGCAAAGCGTTGATCTATCACTGGACAAGGAGGGCAATAGTCGTGGCTTTGCTGTAGTTGAATACGATCATCCTGTGGAGGCAGTGCAGGCTATTTCCATGTTGGATCGTCAAATGCTTTATGATCGTCGAATGACAGTGCGCCTGGATCGCATACCCGACAAGGGTGAAGGACTCAAGCTGCCCGAAGGCTTAGGCGGTGTGGGCATTGGCCTGGGTCTCAATGGTGAACCCCTCAAGGATGTGGCACACAATCTGCCTAATGGCGGTAATCAGAATGCCTCGCAGCTGCTTGGCAACGTGCAGCAGGGCTCCCAGCAACTGTCTGGTGTAACTGGCGGTCCGGTTGTGGGCGGCGGTGTCGGAAACAATCCAGGCAATATGTTGGGTAATCTCGGTGGCGTAATGTTCGGCAATAATCCATCGGTGCAGCCATCACCAGTGGCACCAGTACAAAAACCTAGCATGGGTAACAATGCGGGTGGCAGCGGTATCAATTTAAACAATTTGAATCCTAGCAATTTGGCTGCTGTTGTGGGCAATTTGGGTAATCTAGGCGCTGCTTTGTCCAATCCACTGCTTACTTCATCTCTAAACACGCTGGGTCTCAATTTGGGCAATTCCGGCAACAACGATGATACGCTGCCCGGCGGTAACATGGGACTATCGAATAACTATAGCAGCGGAGGTGGTGGGGGCGGTTATGGCGGTTCCGGTGCGGGCAACAATTATAATTCGTACAACAGCAGCGCCGGTGGCGTCTCCAATCCTGGTAACAATTCTTACAGCAGCGCTGGTAATGTTTCCAATTCAGGCAACAATCAGCTTGATGGCAATGACTATGGCAATTCTGGCAATCAATTGGACATGTACGGAGGCGGCGGTGGAAATAATGTAAGCGTTGGCTCTGGTAATGTGGGCGTTGGTGGCAATAATGCTGGCAACGCTGGCGGCGGTCAACGTAAATCAGACACCATTATTATTAAAAATGTACCATTGAGTTGCACATGGCAGACACTGCGTGATAAATTCCGTGACGTGGGCGATGTCAAGTTTGCCGAAATACGCGGCAACGATGTGGGTGTGGTGCGCTTCTTTAAGGAGCGGGATGCCGAGCTGGCCATAGGTGAGTGTTGAGTGTTGATAGCCAAACATTCAGCTTAAAACTAATATTTTTTTTCGCGTTACAGCGCTCATGGATGGTTCACGTCTGGATGGTCGCACCATTAAAGTAACATATTTTTAGCACTAAGCTTATAGATTTACGCCTACAACCACGGATTAACATGCCAACGTATATTTAGACACGACCAAACGGATTCTTTTAAACCCAAGCCGCAACGTTTTTAGTTGTAGTGTGTACACAAACATAATTATATCTGTTTCATTTTTATACGCCACATTACCCATCGTAAAGTATCTTAAACATGTTTGACTCTAATAATTGGCAGACGACGCAATTCATATAACTTTTAAGTGATTGAATTTAAAATAAAAACAATATAAAATCAAATCGTCTCTTCAAATCTATAACTTACAGAACAAATTCGTAAATCTGGTTTCTCGTTTGTTTATTGGCTTATAAGAAATCAAATATTACAATTCATATCATGTTAACCCTAGTTTGGATACTTATAGCAGTAGTTTAAGCCTCAAATAAAACGCAAACGACAATGATTGCAATACATTGTCGCTAATAACTTTATCTTAACCCATATTTGTCTGATGGCTATTTGTGGCTCAAACACACATACAAGTGTCTATTCGGTGGTTGTAGTAGCTGCAGCTGCTTCCACGGCCGGCGATGTTGACGGTTTGAAACGCTCGAGCCGAGCACGTGCCTTTTCGGCCCAGTCGCCTTGACCCTTGGAATCGCTGACCGCCGTTGCACCACCAAAACGTTCCTTACGCTTTTGCAGACGCTCATCAGCTGATGTTTTGGCGCTCTTCTCGGGCACAATGCAACCGAAGCGCTCGGCACGTCGTTTGAGTGCTTCTTTTTGTTGCTCCTCGGTCTCCTTGTCACCTTTATTGGCTTTTATCGAAGCGCTGGATGATTTGTTAACCACAACTGGTGTAGTTTTGTCTGCGGTAGCAGCAGGCTTGGCTGAATCGGCTTTAGCCTCCACGGTTATGCCAAACTTTTTGGCACGCAGCTCTAGGCGCTCTTGAATGCTCAGCTCACCCAACTTCTTGTCGGCTGAATTAACGCCCGTTTTTATGCCACTGCCACCCACTACTATTGGCTTATGCGTCGACTTTGGAGTTTTTTCCCCTTCACTTACGGCTCCATCCGGCGCTGCATTTTCCTTAGATGGCGTCGTTGCTGCTGTTGTGCACACTGCTGACATCTGCAGTTGTGAGTTGTTTCGTTTGAGCACAATTTTCTTAGATGGCAACGCAGCAGCGTTTGCTTCAGTATCAATTTCAGATGTCGTTGGCTTGGATAGATCTGGTGCGGCCGACATTTCTGTGATTGGTGTGTTCACCGGACTCTTCAGCAGCAAATCCTCGTGATCATCGCCCAACAGCTTATGCTCGTCCTCGTCATCCAGCAACACATCATCATCAATGGCGTCTGCAATTGCACTATCCTCCAGCGAAATGTCGCCTTCGAGTAACGCAGTCTGTAGTCTGTCTTGTAGCTCATTTTTATTCCCATTTATGGGGAGCCCACGCAACTTTAGCTCTCGTTTAAGATCGGCTACTTTCATTTTAGTAACGTCGCTTTCGGGCATTTTAACAACGTTTTCTAGTTAGGTTTCCGGCACAAACAAATATTTTTATTTTCTTGCACGTAGTGCTGTAAAATATTGCTTAGTAGTGATGTAAAATAACAGATTTAAAATTGCTCATTTGGCAGCACTCAAATTTTGGTCAACACTGATGACAGTCCCACATTGACGCGTTCTTTCTTACCGCTGTGCAGCACTGCTTAGATCAATTTATTAATAGATACTTTTCAGCATCAATCATTTTACAATTTATCGATTAATTTAATGATTGGCTCCAACATTCAAGAAATTCTTGTCATGTATATTAACACATATCATATTAACCGTTGCATTTGGCTAAATTTTCATTTATTTTCATTAAAGTGAGCGCATAATATTTGTTTTCGTCACTGTCACACGCCCTTAAATCTTAACCCTCACATTGAGTTGTTGTAGCGGGTGCGTACTAAAGATAAGATATGAAATAAGTACGGTTGCGGTTCAAAAATAGCATAGGCAAGCAAATACCCGTGCAATCCAATACACACACGACCGGAAATGGGAAAAGCATGCTATAGCCTCTTGTCGTCTGTCTCCTTTAACACAAAGGGAGTGGGAAAATTCAAAAAATGTGAATCTCTAGTGGTTATTGTTTGAAAACAAAATAACCCTCCCCTACCGATTGACCTTGATCTGCACTGGGGTAAGTTCGTCTTTTGTTATGCACCTGCATACTCAAACGCACTTACACACACATACACATGGTGCTCATGTGGCGCATATGTAGTTTTCCTAATTGGCAATGCTGCATGGCATATTTATTTATAATTTTTTCCGGTCTGTAAATTGTCGGGGCCATGCCCCACGCATTAACCTTTTGCTTTGCAGCGCATTTAAAAAAGAGTGTGCCGCCCTTTAAGGAATGTCCAGTGCAGTAGTAATTATAATTAAAGCCTAATGTGGCTTGATTCCATTTTTGTACTAATTTAGCCTGTATAGGGGTAAACATTAATTACAGTTAAAATGACTAAACGGTCACGCTTACACAAAGTTGAGTTGAGCTGTTGTTGATTAATTGGTGTTGACAGCAGAGTTTACGTTTTTTTGCCGGGACTACGCAATCACTTATTTTAGGCTTAAATTAGAGCACAACATTAACTTAATTTTAGTGCGTACATATGAGCTAATATGCCTACATATGTAATGAAGCAAAAACAAGTATTATTAGTGGATGCATTTTATGTTTTGAAAGCTTTCACAGCTCATATATATGTATATGTGTAAATTAACAAGAACTTACGTTAGCTGTGAAAAACACAACTTAAATTGTTCTTATCAGAATAATTTTCTGCTGCTGGCAGCTGATTACATTAAAAAGAATATGAATGTAACTCATTTGGTAATAATAATAATAATAATAATAAGAGAACCAGATCTTAAGCTTCACTTCTCTGTCTCTCTCTCTCTCTCTTTTTCTTACAACGCTCTTCTGCACTGCGCAGCTCCTTCACAACAGCTCTGATCGGAATGAGTAATATGCATAACTTGCTCATGTGAACTCGATGTGTACTGGGTCTCACACCGTCGGTTGCGCCCGACAGTACTTGCCTCTATCATAGGACGTGCCCATACACTGGCTATCCGTTAGATACGCGCTCTCAGTTGCGCGTTGACTGCCCGAGAGATCGGTTGTTGTTTCCAGCTGGTGAGCCGAGCTGCTGTTGTGTGTATCCGTGAGTGTATCTTTCTTTGTGTTTCGCTACTGTTTCGTGTTTTAGTATTGCCAAATACATAAGTAAATAAGTTCGTTGTGTTGATCAACAGACGTCATCGCTACTGTGAGAGACGGACGTGTCGGTCAATTGAATTGTTGCAAAAAATAAATAAATAAAAACAATAAAATTTAGAACAACAATAAGAAGTGAGAACACCAATACCAGTGCAAGTATAAAGTACGTGCTTAGCCCACTGTCAATGCAATTGCTTGCAATTTGAAGTTGGCTAAAACGCCAATCAAAAGCCAATGTTGGCGCAGTTAATAAACAAATACACGCACAACGCCGATGACCTTGTGTCTAAATACATACACATAGCCTGTGCATGGGTGTCAGTGTGGGTGTGCATGTGTGTGTTGGCATCTTATTTTGAGTAAACATTGTTAACATAACTGGCAACTGTTTGGAGAGTCTTTTTTGCTTGTTTGTGGTTTTTTCAGGCAACCTGTTCCAGTGTATTTTAAATTTAATTTCGTGATCAACTCTTTATCACCTTAGTCACATTTGTATGGCGCTCACGTTACTTACGCTCTCACCAACTGCCCTCCCCTGCTTCAGTGGCTCTGGAATGCTAACCAGCTTTGTTGATTGTAGATACGCGCGTGCTCTTTCGCTCTCTCGCTCTCAACACTAGACTCTAGACTTCTGGCTCATTCCGTCAGTATATGGGTACTTTTGGCCAGTTACCATTTTTAGTTAACACGAATTATATGGCTGCAATGCCATTTAAGGCCCTTGCTAACGCAGGAAATCTGAAAGTACATATAAGTGCAACACCCCCAAACCTCCCGTCACCTGCTGTAACTACAAATCAATTAATTGTGACCTATGGCTTTAATAAATATTGCATTAGCCTCAATTAATTAAGCTTATTGATAGCGCGTGCCGCAGCTAAATTTTGTTCTATAACAAATCAAACCAATAATCAAGTGTACTATATGCATATACATACATATATATGTACCTATATATGTATATGGCTGTCAAGTCTGGCAGGCAACCAGCCTCATAGTTGCACTTATCGCGTTTTCAAGTTGATTTCTCTATATGGCACATAATCGCACACCCATATATAGTACATATAAAGAGTACCTATGTATGTATGTATATCTTATCTAATCAGTTTATTAAATAGAAAAACACATGCGAGAAACCATAAAACAGTTTATACACCATAGCAATTCCAGAGCAGAAAATTAACAATAGAAATTTATTTAGTTGCCATAGGCGTTGAAGCTAGATATATAAGATCATAATCAAATCGAATCCGTATATAGTTCAGTTTTCCAAACATTGATTTGTTGATAAGACTGAAGATATATATTGTATGTATATGCATGTAATTGGCAAATTAAAAACAATTTATTTCTGTCATAATCTATTTGCCTTAAATTTATAAGAAACTTATAAGTTTACTGTAATATGAGTTCGATAACTTAGTTGAGATCAGTTTTTCATTAAATGCTGGCGCTCAGGAGTCTATAAATCAACAAGAAAGCTACAACAAACTTAAAGGCTAAATAAGTTAATATAAACATATACTTTATGTATTCAGAGTCAGCATCCACATGCTATATAATGTATAGTTATGATGCATAAAGCGATTACAAAGCACTGATAAGCGCACAAAATAAGAAATGCATCTCTTAAACTTACAATACTGTAAAATTAATGCACACACACACAGACATATACATACGTACACATATGTATGTGGTCAATAAAGCTGAAAGCTTTATAATGCAATAAAAAAATTGAAAATGAATTTGTATTAAGCAAAATTGCGATAGAGATGCACAGCGTGTGTGTTTGGTGGCAACTGTTCCGGGAATACTTTAAAAGCAACACCAACAACAATAATAATATAATAATA
Source organism: Drosophila busckii (assembly GCF_011750605.1). Classification (NCBI taxonomy): domain Eukaryota; kingdom Metazoa; phylum Arthropoda; class Insecta; order Diptera; family Drosophilidae; genus Drosophila; species Drosophila busckii. The sequence continues at coordinate 1,536,505 of NC_046607.1, read as the reverse complement.
AAGGCGTAACTTGATATGTACAGTTTACAAGAGGCCAACTTCAGACCCAGACCCAGCGCGCTGCAACGATAACAATGAAATATATATTTAATATATACATACATATATATATGAAGCATGCAGTACACACAGATGTGTGTATGTGTGTTTCATATTTTATGAAAGCGCAATTATGTTTAAGTAATTTATTATGTGTATTAATTACAATACAAGTGCAAGTGCTTGCCAAGCCTGACAATTTATGTCTGGCCTTTAGATAGACGATTTCCGTTCAAATTCCGTTCCGTTCAAAAACAAATGCACTAGCTATATTTAATGACTGACACAGCAACTTACTAGAACTATGTAAAATTTTCAAAAACCTATCAGACGCTCTTAAATAGTAACAACAATTGTTTTTAGCTAAATTCTATGGCAGGTGAGGCAGTCGACCATTAAGAGGCACCGACAAGCAAAATAAACATAGCACTTGTTTTGGTTTGTTGCTTTTTAAATTATTATAAACAAAACACACACATGTGTGTCTGTGTGTGTGTGAATATGTTTTAGTAACTACAAGTGCAAATAATTTAATTTACTTGGAATACTTCATGCTTTAAATAGATTATTATATAATATCAAAGATTTGTAGCTTGCACAGCAGCTTAAGAAAATTTGATTAGTATTTATTTTATTAAATAAATAAATATCAGTATTTTATCTTAAAACGAAAATAAAAAAAAACAAAAAATAGAAATTTCTATTAAAAGTAATGCAAATTTGACTCTATAAATTGTTGCTACGAGAAAATCACTTAACCTCTGAATTCCCCACAGCAATTACTCTCAATTGCGTGTGCGTGAGAGCAAGACGGACAACAGAGATCGTACAATACATATATACATATATATAACATATATCAATCTTATAATTGAACTTAAAAATCAGCTGGCTAGCAATTACAACATCAAAGCAATGTTGCAGTTAAAGTTCAGGGACTAAAGAGCGCTATTGTGGCATGCCACAAGCTGTTTGAACGAAATCACGCACGTTGGAACTACAACTGTAAACGATGAATATGTCAATATAACAGGTTTGATAAAATACCAGAGGAGAGGTCTGGATATGTGGGTTGGCTGGGCAGGCCTCGGATGAGTCATGGTGAGATCGTCATCCAGCAGTCTAAGTACCTAGACGCATGCTTTAAAAGTTTATTTCACACACACACTCTCAGATGTGTGTAGTACATGCTGCTGCGGTTTGTTTATATTTGTATAATTGTAATAAGAGCTTGTGCCAACGATTGGCTGGCAATCATTGGCTTGTGAGTCATTTTAAGAGATTTTCGTTTTCCCAGAATTTGTATGAGGTTTCTGCGTACTCGAGGAATGACATATCTTCTTTTTTCTTTTGCTAACTGTTGTTTTATGCAAAAGACTTAGCTTCTAAGCTTTGTTTACGGAAATTTTTCGTTGGATGCTGCAGGTAAATCTAGTTCAGCTTTTCGGGTCAACAACTCGTTTGGCCGAAACGAGTTTTAATTAAAAAGAAACATTTATGAAGCGACGACATTTGTGTATAAAAAAAACTGGTGAAAGTGCATTAGTTTTTCAATTGCCAACTTGTTATATAATAACACTGATTTTCACTATCACAATTATTGCTTTTCATTAATGTTTGATGATTTATATAAGATTTGTAGTGCAATCGCTAGATTAGATTAAAACTGTTCAAGTTTAAGTGCTATGCTTATAATAAGTTAGTGAGGATTTCCAACAACACCCACTCACACACACGCACACACACACACCTACACAGCAAGCAGAGAGAGAGGCTCTGCTCTGATGGTTTCCGGTTGCATTGGCATGTGGGTGTTTGCATGTGTGTGACAAGATAAACAACATAAAAGCATATGTTCCTTTTAAACAGCGTATGCGCCACCAAATGTTGCAATGCCGTCAATTGAAATGAATTCCCATATTCACGCCTTTAATTTGCTTTCCTTGCAGTTGGTGTTTGCACAATGTCGAAAAGTCTGCGCCCTCTTAAAATCACAATCGTTGGCGATGGCATGGTTGGGAAAACATGCCTGCTGATAACATACACACAAAACGAATTTCCCTTGGAGTATATACCCACTGTGTTCGACAATCATGCCTGCAACATAACTGTCGATGATAATGAATACAATCTGACGCTGTGGGACACGGCCGGCCAGGAAGATTATGAAAGGCTGCGCCCGCTGAGCTATCCCAATGTGAGTGCCAACCCTTCACGCTCGGCTTAACCTTATCTAATCGCTTGTTCTTTTGCAGACAAACTGTTTCCTGTTGTGCTATTCCATTAGCAGTCGCACTTCGTTTGAGAACATCAAGAGCAAGTGGTGGCCAGAGATACGTCATTTTGGCAGCAATGTGCCTGTGGTACTTGTGGGCACCAAACTGGATTTGCGCATTCCCAACTCGGAGAAATTTGTGACCACGCAGGAGGGCAAGAGATTACGCAAGGAGATACATGCGTACAATTTGGTCGAGTGTTCCGCAAAGAAGAAAATGAATTTACAACAAGTTTTTGAGGAGGCGGTGCGTGCAGTGGACAGAAAGCCAAAATCAAGACCGCCCTCGTGCAAAATACTGTAATTAAGTTTCTATGCCTAATGTTAAATATTGTTATCATACGTAATTGTATTATGTAACTTTATAACTGTCTGATTTGTTTGTTTTACAGTTTCTGTAGAAGATGTAACATTAAGTTTTAGTCTTAAGTTTTAGTTGTGTTTTGTATGCGACCAAAGTGCATTTTTCTCTGTGAAAACCAAAATAAATATATTCTTTAAATGTAAATGCCTAAAAACGCATAGAATTACACCAAACAATTCAAGTTTTGTGCTAAATATTCTTATTTTCAATAATAAAATAAACAACTAGTCATTAATAGCAAAACAGATTTTATTTTCGCAAATTTTTTAAAACCATTCAAATATCAATTTTATCGATAAATTAACAGAGCTGCCAGGCTGTCTGCAATTGCAAGTATTTTTGCATTTAGCGTATGCGGTCACACTCAACGTTAAACTGCGATAGAAAACTATAAACAAAATGGAAAAGGCTGAAAAAGCCAAAATTAGTGCACAAATCAAACATGTGCCCAAAGATGCACAAGTTATTATGTCTATACTCAAGGAGCTAAACATTCAAGAGTATGAGCCGCGCGTAGTAAATCAATTACTCGAGTTCACATTTCGTAAGTGTCGGCGTTGTAGCCTCTTTGTCAATGATTATGGTAAATTTTAAATAAGTTGTTTGTTAACTCAGGCTATGTGACTTGCATACTGGATGATGCCAAGGTATATGCAAACCATGCACGCAAGAAGACCATTGATCTCGATGATGTTCGTTTGGCAACAGAGATGACTTTGGATAAGAGTTTTACAGGGCCGCCATCACGTCATATTCTAGCCAAGGTGGCTGAGCTGCGCAATGCAATGCCACTACCTCCAATAAAACCCCATTGCGGTTTGCGCCTGCCGCCCGATCGTTACTGTTTAACTGGTGTAAACTACAAACTGCGTGCCACAAATCAACCCAAGAAGATGACCAAATCAGCGCTAGAGGGTCGCACTGTAAAAACAATGGTGAAGCCCGTCTCCAGCGCCAATGGACCCAAACGTGCACACTCAATAGTGTCTAAGCAACAGGTGGTTACTATACCCAAGCCAGTTATTAAGTTTACAACGACAACGAAAACAGTGCCCGTTATGGAGGTGAAGAATGAACCTGCTGATATGAAAATGGAAGTCGATAGCGATGCAGCTGCAGTGGGAAGCATTGCAAGTAGTAATACAGCTGTTAAACGGGAACGTGACGATGAGGAATTTGAATTTCCAACTAATTAATGAAAAATATCCCTACATTTATAAGAAAATAAGTTTCCAATTTATAAGCTGGTAATAAAACCAACGTCTTATGTTTTAATGCGAATCTTAAACCACAACTTTATTTTTTAGGCCAGTTATAGTAGAATATGTGGGGACCATGGATAGTATGGAGTATTTTAGGAATTTAGCATATTAACCACACCTCATTCTGATCTCACTAAAATAAGCGAATGCGTTAAACGTGGACTTGGATAATGAGTGGCAGCAGCAATAGCAAAGTAAAAACCAGACTAATAAACATACTAACATTACATCAGATCACAGGACAAACATAAAGAGAAAGCAATAATGTTAAACAATTCAGATTCATTAGCAAAAGTGGCGCTCGATGAGAATAATGGCATGTATATCTGCAGTTTTTGGATTGTGTTTATTATAGTTTTCCAAAGGTGTAAAATATAAAATATTCATCATCTCGCCGCATGCTGCACGATTGCTGGAGCAAATGTGATTGAGCTAGTTTTGGCTTAAATGTAAGGTCAGTCTAGCAACTATAGACTGATATATTATTAAAAAAAAAATCCAAAGAATAAGCAAAATACAATTTATGTTTGTGGATATAATTGGCAAATTTAAAATTTGCAAGCTTAGAATGTATAAAAGGGAGGATTATTTAAGCGCTAATATAATAGTACAGCCTAGATCCATGATCTGTAAATATTCCGAGCCACCATCCTGCAGTCGATAACAAGCTTCCTGCAAGTGAACAAATAAAAAAACAATGCTGCTGCAATGTATAGATTTACATACTATGAAAATACTTACCCCAAGCTTGTCGCAGATAATCGCTTTCTGTTTGTCGGTTAGTGTACCACAGCGAACTATGAATTCAACAAACTGATCTAACATTTGGCCCACACTGTAGGCAGAGTAGCCAATTTCTCGTACAAATTGCTCCAAACGCTCATATTTGCCTGATCGACAAATTTCTAGATAGTCTTCTAAATAATGTTCTGGTATAATGCCAGACATCTCAAATAGATCATCTGTATTTATTGTGTGCTCTTGGCCTTTGAGACGATAACATGACTGCAATGTGGTTATGGCACGTCTCATATCACCACCGGAAATCTGCACAATGGATTTGAATGCATCTGGTTCGATTTTTACGCCTTCCAGCTCACAAATATGCTGCAGCCGGCCAATAATCTTTTCTTCGCCCAACGACTTGAAACGAAACTTGGAACAACGCGAGGTAATCGGCACAATGATGCGTGAAACATAATTGCATATGAGACAGAAGCGTGTGCTGCGACTTTCCTTTTCCATTGTGCGACGCAGGGCAGCCTGAGCTGCATGTGTCATTGAGTCAGCCTCATCCAATATAATAATTTTAAATGGTGGACATGGTCGGCCGTCTGGGCGTACATTGCTCGCAGTCAACTGCGCGAAGTTTTTAATTTTCGTGCGCACCACATTAATACCACGCTCATCGGACGCATTTAATTCTAGTATACGTTCGCGGTACATATCACCAAAGATCTGTCGAGCTGCCGCTAAAATAGTACTAGTCTTGCCTGTGCCTGGAGGACCATAAAGCAGCATATTAGGCAAGTCAGCTCCTTCGACACATTTGCGCAGGACGGCCACCACCTCAGATTGTTCTACAACATCGTCTACGCTTCGCGGACGGCTAAAGGTAAACCAACGTTAATAATATTGAATCATGGATCTTTTCAACTTACTATTTTTCTACCCAAGGGGCTGGAGGTTTGCGACGCTCCACTGGCACATTCACTGATGTTTTATCTGTGGCATTGCTGCCAGTATTGGACTTTCCTGTTTTTAAAAATGCTTGCATTATATTTTAAAACAATAAACTAAGTGTCCAATAAAATTTGGCGCAAACTTATCGACGGCGGAGACGTAAATATCGATTAGGTGTTGTAGCTGACACTCTAGCTTATAAGCACACTGTCATCTTACCCGAGTTTAAGCATGCGATACCATTTTATCAATTTTAAAGCTAGATCTTAGGTTTAGAATATTAGTCGCAAGATTGTAAGTACGAGCATGCATCTCAAAAAGATAATGCCTAAAATTTTTATGAGCTACATATATTTTTGTTAATATATGTTAGTTACAGAAATGCTGAAACTAAGGATTGGATTAGGAAAAAATTAAAAGATACTAAGATCTTTCAAAGTATGCTAAAGTCATTCAACATCAATGTATATTTTGAATGCGTAGTATGAGGCTATCTTTAAATAAGATTAGGAACGTACAGCTGCAGAAATTTTCTCATTAAGTGGATCCCATAATTCAAACAACCGTAACAGAAAGCAGCTACTCCTTTTGAATTTTTACAGATTGCCAAATGATTGTTTACAAATGATTTAACAATAAATATGTCTGGAACCTCGTCGTCAGTATATGTTGAAAAACAGTATATCTTTTTCTCTTTTAGCTATTTCTAGCAATATTTTGTTCGTTCATTTAGCCGTTTTAATCCATAACATTCTGGCAGCACTGTTCAAAACTACAATTCGATGATGTGGAATTTGTTGATTTAAACCATTGAATTTTTGAAAAACCACCCAGGGAGATGGACATAACTCAACAATTTAAGGCTAGTGTTATGACAGTCAGGCTGCAGCGCAAAGCGGAACTGACGGCAGCCAAGACAAACAAGACACAGGAGAAGCAACATAAACAACGACAAAGTACGGCCGGGGCTACACAATCAGAGGACGATTTTGGCAAAGAGGCTAAGAATGTGTGCAACAAGATTACCACGCTGCGCAATGTGCTCATAGAGAACCGTACAGCCTATATGCGCATTGGCCAGCATTTGAAAAGCGCTACACACATGACAGATGCACAGCGCGATCTAATTGATCGCGAGTCAGAGAAATTCGTGACGTTCTATACACAGCATTTGGCCAATATGCGCAGTGACTGGAAGAGCTCAAAGCGGAAGACACAGGAGCGTCAGCATATTGAGGCGGTGCTTGACTTGTTGGTCAGTTATTTGCACAGCGTCGAGCAAATTTACCTAGATCAAAAGAAATATCGCGTACAACACGAACTGGAGACTTACAGATTGCTTAAGCTGGCGGCTGACAAGAAAAAGATACCAGTGCGTCCCGCAGGTGCCAGCAGCGGCAAATTAGCCAAGCGTCAGCTAAGTAATGGTAGCGCTATTAGTGAAGAAGAGTCAACGTCAGCAGCAAAAGATGAGGCTGATGAAAATGATTGGAATGACAGCTGGGAGGGATGGGATGATGAACAGCAGCAACAGCAACAGCAGAGCGAAGACCAGTCCCATAAACGCACTAGCATAACAGCAGATCACAGGACAGTGCAAAGGCACAAGCGTAAACCGAAAGCAAAAATGTTAAACAATTCCGATTCGTCGGCAAAAGTGGCGCTCGATGAGGACATCCAAAAGACTGCCATGCAGCAGGAAGAGAACACACTAAGCGCCGAGGATATGCAGCTCTTTGAAGCTGAAAACGGGCATATATACAATATGCTGCAGGGCGTCTCCGAGGAAGTTGAACAAATAGGAAAGAATGTGGTGGACATAGCGCAATTGCAGGATATATTTACAGAGAAGGTGAGATTTACCAAAGTTTAAAAAAAGTTATATATGAATTAATAAATCTTTTTATTTTTTTTCTTAAGGTGGCTATGCAGCAGCATAATATCGAGCGCATTGTTAGTGCTGTTGTGGGCACTACCGAGAATGTTAAGGATGCTAACGAGCAAATACGTCAGGCGACACAAAGAAATGCAGGATTACGGGTCTATTCCTTGTTCTTCTTGCTGGTCATGTCATTCTCATTGCTATTTCTCGACTGGTACTATGACTAAATTATTAGTGTAAACTTAATTAAATGTTTGTTATTGCAGTAAAACAAATTTTTGTTTATTATCAAAGTTCATATTTGTAAACGACAAACAATTGTATGCTGTTCTAAACGAATTTGAGCTTAGCCTTAGCCAAGTATTAAAGCAACTCTTGTTAATGTCAGTGTACGTGTAAGTGCATTTGTGTGCGCGTGTTTCAATTTAGCTCGGACAGCTTTAATAAAAACTAAACTGCTTGGCATTAAACTATTTGAAAGTTTGTGTTGTTTGTTTATCCGTAAAATATATGAAAGTAACGACTGTTTGATGGCAGCATTGGTCGATGATTTTAGAGTTTTGCAGTTACAATGTGTGTATAGATATACATAAAAATTCTGTTCATTGAATTGATTGAATACTTAGTCACTAACTTAAGCGTAGATAAGTAGAGCTAGTTTGTATATAGGCTACATTCGGTATGTTTGTTTTTTAGGCTTCTAATGTGTGGGCATTTTTAATGCAGTCTGCTGGGGCTCTTTCTCTCTCTATCTCTTATTAATTGGAAGTCATTGCTAGGTGTAGCAAATGTAATAGGAAGGTGTGTTAAATGTTAAATTATTGTAAACTATATAATAAAGTGGCGCGTATTGTTATGGCGAGCCCATAATCATGTCCAGAGATGGCGCAGTCATGCTACTCTCCACAGAGCCAGGACAATCCTCCATATTGCTGCCGTTATTGCCATTGCTGCTGTCATTGCTTAGCGGCGTCATTGGCAGCAATTCCTCATTTGAAGCAGACGTAGCTGGATTATCAGATTTGTTTTGCGTTAACGACTTGTCGTTGAGAAATACGCCCAGCGGCAAATGCGTGTTCATATGTGCTGCATAGTAAGAGTAAACAAACAAATTAATATTTATGCACTAGCTTAAATAAATATTAAGACTATAAGCTGGTGCACTTTGATATTATCAATTATTTTTACGACTAGTCACTACTAATGCTAGCAATAAATATGTTAATTTGGAGTTTACCGCGAAAGCTTGTAAAATGCAGAAATGTGCGAGGACAATGCTCGCATTTGTAAAATAATTCAGTGTTGTGTGTGCGCCGATGTTTGCGCAATTCTTTCATGTAAGCGAATGCTTCACCGCATTCATCGCACTCGAATCCAAGCTCTGTAATTAAATAATTCCTTAAGACTTGTAGCTGTAGCTGATGTTCAAATGAACAAACACGGATTGAACTTGCGGTTCACAAAAGTTGAACACATTTAACAATTAAACAGGTACTTCACATAGAATTGCTATACGTTACTCTTACAAGTGCCGCGGTATATATTTACTGGAGCATGTGTTTTCAATTTTGTGCAGTGAAAGTTGGGCAGGCTGGACACTTGAGTGCCAGTTAGTATTGTATGTATCAGTGGTTCATAGTTCCTATTAATAATATCAACGATTATACAATACAATTGATAATATCCAGGATGCAGTGGTTGATTTTAGGGGCTCAAAGCTCAGAATATATTGAATTTCGAAACCAATTTTACAACATTTCCCACTTTCTAGGAGCTCTGAGCTCCTCTTATTGCATTTTAAAAATTTTCAATTTTGTTTGACAATAAATTTAAAAAACAAAGAATAACCTTGAATTTACTCTACATTCTAAATTATTAAGTGCATATCATTTAAAGCAAAGTGTGCAATTATTCACATTAAATTAAGATAATTAAATCAATCAATTTATCACTTGCAAGTAAAATTAATTAGCAAGGGTTAATTCATGTTAGTTTAAACTAGTTGCTGTTAGCTGTGCTTTTGGCTGTTATGATAAATTGCGACTGAAAGTGTTGTTATGGTAGATTTTTAAATTTAAGATGTATCTACAAAACTTAATTTCATTCAATTTTTTTCTGATTTCAACAATTCACAATTTTGTAACAACAGCTTTTCAGACACATTTTTTTTAGTTTAATCTTTTGCTTTACCTTTGTGTGCTTACAGAAGTGTAAACTGTTAGTACAACAACAAAAATGTTAAAAGGGATTTATAGATTAGTAAATACATACTATATATGAACTACAATATTATGCAAGAATACTAAAGCTTTTGCTAGGCAAAGAGGCACCATCACCGGCCGTATACCGGGGTTAGCTACCGCTGCCCACATGCGTGCGAGCTCCCAAAAACTTACCACCGTGAAACTTAATGTGCGTCTTCAAGGCGCTCTCCGTACCAAATTGTTTGCCACACTCATCGCACGTGTGCGGTTTGATAAGCTCGTGGACGGTAAGCTTGTGCAGGGCCAGCTGCTTGAATTCGGGAAAGCGTACAAAGCACTTATTGCACTCAAAGGGACGACCCTTGGGCTCGTGCGATTTCATATGATTATCCATGTCGGTGCGCTTGCGGTAGCCACGCTTGCAAATAGCGCAAACCCAGGGCATGCTGGTCTGTGAATCGTGCGCCAACTGATGATGTTTATGCAATGCAATTACGTTCGTGAAACGCTTGTCGCATACAACGCACTGATGATTGGCTCGCAGTTTGCTCATTTGCAGCGTGACGCTTGTTTCCATCGTGGACGATGAAGGCGACGACGAAGGCGAGGGCGCTGCTGTTAAGGTGGGCGTGCCACGCTTGCGGAACTGGCGCAAAGTCGCTGTAGTAGAGTCTGGTTCCGATTGCTCTGGCGAGGGCAAAGTGCTGTGTGGCAAAGCGACTGACAACTGCTCGTACTGCTGACCATGCTGATGACCCGAAGTGCCTGCGTTGAAAGGTTAATAAACAATCAACAGATTGACAATATAATGCTTAGTACTTACAGTCTTCGCAGTCCGGACAGCATAATATGCGTGTACGGCGTGGCTTGTTAGCTTCCAATCCTAAAAATACAAAGAGATTAATTTCAGCGCCGTAACTAACATATTTAACAATTGCGCTTACCTGGCTGCAGTTCCTCGCAGCTGCTGCTGCTTTGGTTCGCTATTTGCAGCTGCACCTCATCCAAACTGACGCCAGCAACCGCTTCCGCCGTAGTGGGCATATGCATTCGTTGTATGTGCAAGTCTAGCGCACGCTGGGCGGGAAATACTTGGGCGCACTGACCACAATGATACTGCTGCACCACATGGTGATTGAGAATATGATGATTGCGTTTGCTGCCTTTTGCAAAGGCCAAAGGACAGTGCGGACAGTTAAAGGGCGCATCTTTTGGATGCAGCTCCATAATGTGGTGACTGTACTCAACGCTGTTAGAGAAACGAGGTCCGTTCTGGCAGTAGCGGCACTTCAATGAAGGCGGTCTGCCTCGGGGGGCTGGCGTTGGGGATACGCTTAATACTTTTGGCGAGTTGTTTGGCGTAAGCTGTTGCTGTGGCAGCGGCGGCGGCAGCTGTTGCAGCTGTGATAGCTCCGAGCCGTAGCTTATATGCAACGGTGCCTGCTGCGGATTGCTGGCAGATGCAACGGGCTGTTGCAGCTCTGTTGGCTGTTGTATTACTATCATAATGGGCTGCTGTTGCTGTTGCTGCTGCTGCTGTTGTTGTTGTGGTGATAGTGATTGCTGCTCCAGCACATAGTTCTCATTGCTGTCTAGCAAGGTATAGCTATCGCTAGCTAAAGCTTGCTGTGGCGTCTGCGGCGACTGGTAGAGCTCGCTGGCATTGATGTAGTAGGTGGTTGTTGCCGCAGCAGATGCAGCTGTTGACGTTGTTTGTATGGCCTCCAGTCCACCCACTGTCGACCATTGTAGCTGTGTTGCCTGCTGCGTTGCAGTCCAAGACGGCGATGCCTGTAATTGCAGTTGCTGTGTTGGCGATGCTACTACTGCTGATGATGCTGCAGCAGCTGGCTGATAGAGCTCTTCAAAGCTTACTGCCGCCTGTTGTTGTTGCTGCTGCTGGTGTTGTTGTTGTTGATGTTGTTGTTGCGCTGGTTGCAGCTCATTGAACAATCGATTTAGCTCTAGCTGCAAACTTTGCTCTGGCGTCGGTTCTATGCTCTCAAAGCAGGGCATATCATTTTGAAAACCAATTAGCTCATTGGTGAAATTGCTGCTATCGAAAAGGTTATTGCCTTGCTTTGCCAAGTCCTCCCCTTCCTGGTGTTGTAGTTGTTGTGGCTGCTGCTGCTGCTGCTGTTGTGGAACCTCCTGTTGCTGTGTTGCTGGCGGCTCATAGTCTGCGGGCGTTAGAAACTCATCAATGTGCGCATGCACTGGTGTGTACATATGTTGATCCTGCATCTCACTCAATATGCCATGCAGCGTGCTCTCCACATCATCCATTTCCACTTCCATCTGTTGATTGGCTTCACTTAGCTGCAATGGCGTCGTCGTTTGTGTCTTGAGCGACTTTTGAAACTCGGCTAAGAAGTCCATAGAATTTGTTGTTGCCGCCGAACGGGGCAACAGCTGTTGCTCCTGGCGCTCCTCTGTTTGTTCCGAGGGCAGCTTCTCCAAAGCTTTCAGCTCATCCAATTCATCATTACCGCCACCACCACCACTGTCGCCTTCATCATTCGGTTCTGCTTCAATGTCTTGTATAGCGCGTGCCACAGCAGCATTGAAGCTAGCTGCTGTAGCACTTTGGCAAAAATTCTCGTCATTTTCATTATTATTGACATCGTCGTCTGACCTAAGTTCCTCTGCTGTGCATAGTTTACGCTGCAGTGCCCCATCCAGCACATTCAGCGGTATGCTTACTATCAGCTTCTCTGCTTGCTGTTGCTCCTGGTCCTGCTCCTGTACCTCTACCTCGCAAACAGCAGCCGGCACTTCAGTCTCTGTGGATGATGTGAGCTCTTCGTATTGAAGATTGCCATTGGTTGTGCTTATCTCAATTTGATTTGCATTTTTCTCATCACTATTATTCAAAGCTTCGACTGCCTCATTTGATGTGCGCTGCATTAACTCTTGAAATTCACTTGGGTTATTGCAACTGGTACTTTCCGCTGCTGCGATTTCTAACTGATCCTGTTCTGATTTATTTAAAAGTTGTTCGATTGTAACATTTATCTCTTCTATTGTAGTGTTTACTACAGTATCTTCTATTGAAGTCTCTTTTAACGATGCATTTTCTTTGCATTCTTCTGTTGAAGTCTCTCTTCTCCCTTCTGAAGTATTCCCTTCTATTGATGTACTTTGTTTGTTTTCTTCTGTTGAAGTCTTCTCTTTATTATCTTCTACTGATGTACTCAGTTGGCTTTCTTCTGTTAAAGTCTCCGCTGTATTCTGTTTTTCTTCTTCTGTTGCTGTCTTATTTTTTGCAGTTTTATTTTTGCTTTCTTCCGTTAATGTGTCTATTATGCTCTCTACTGTGGAAGTATTAAGTTTAATTTCTTCTTCTCTTAATGAGTTTATTATGAAGTCCTCTGTGGAAGTATTTAGTTTCATTTCTTCTGTTAATGTGTCTATTATGCTCTCTTTTGTGGAAGTATTTAGTTTGGTTTCTTCTGACGATGAGTTTAATGTGCTCTCTTCTGTGGAAGTATTTAATTTCCTTTCTTCTGATAATGTTTCTCTTATGCTCTCTTCTGTGGAAGTATTTAGTTTGGTTTCTTCTGGCGATGTGTTTATTTTGCTCTCTTCTGTGGAAGTATTTAGTTTCCTTTCCTCTGATAATGTTTCTTTCACGCTCTCTTTTGTGGAAGTATTTCGATTGCTCTTATCTATTGAAGTCTGCACTTCTGGAGAAGCACCTTGTTGTTTTTTTTCTGAAAATGTAATCTCCTCGTGTGGAATATCAACCCTGCACTCTTTAATTGAACCTAGATTTATTAAATTCTGCACAACGATCTTATTCGATTTACTGCGGGTTATCTCCTCCAAATTCTCTGTATTCTCGCTTATGCGTGACTCAGCTGTGACCTTTTCATTTGCCTCAATATTTTCAGCATTCTTCTCATTTTCCACATTCTTTTTTACCAGACGACTTTGGCGCTTTACGGGCGTAAAGCATTTTGCCATACGTGTGCGTTTACCACGTCGCAGCACCATGATTGTTTTACTTGGGGAACGTTTGGGGGGAAAATTCAGTGGCTGTAAAGCGCTGCCATTGGAGGAGTTGCCATCGCTGTCAAAGCCACGACATGGATCAACTGATAGGTCGCTAAGATGCTCGGCTGTTGATTTGTCTGTATCTACGCTGGTTGTTGTTGTCGCGACTGAGTCTTCGTCACCTTCAGCTGAGCTGGGTGACAGGATAATTGTGGAGCTATTAGACGAAGCTTCAGCGAGCTCTTTGCGCGCTGCTTTGGTACGCCAGGGCACATTTTTAAAGTCCAAAAGTTCTGTTTGTGCTGTGGATGTTGCTGCTGTAGCTGTTCGCTGTTTCCGCACACGCAGCTGCATGCAACGCTTCGGCGATTTCACTGAATTTACTGTTGCTGTCTTGGATTTCTTTGGCTGTGGCTCAGCTGTAGTTGCGGCTGAAGTTTCTATGCTGCGCTTGAGCTCCACATGCGCCGTTGTCAATTGTTGCTGTTGCTCTGGCTTTACATCTTGCAATCGTGCCTTGCGCTCAATTATGTCCTGCGCCCACTCTTGCAAGCGCTGCTGCACGCGCTGACAACGCCGACGGAATTTGGCAACCATTATAAACTGTGCCATGCACTGTCGACAAATCTCTTGTGGCAAGCCATCGTTGCAACATATCTGAAATAGTATAAAAGACATACACGTGTTTACAATCAAATGGCACAAATTAAAACGTTTGGAAACTTATCATTTATTATCAGCTCGTTATCGCTCGCTTTTGTATTGTTGACTGTGGGCGATTTGCGCGTCAATATGTCATGCATAAAACTTATGCATACGAATTGATAAATAAAACAAATATGCAAACGACTTTAAATTGCCAACTATTGCAGGCGTTCATATTTTATGAACGATTAAATGAACAAAGAAAATGTTGAAATAATGCAGAAAACAAATCTTATCAGCTACAGTGGATTTTGTTTATCAACATAAATATACAAAAAATACTATCACTCATTTGATTCATCATGCGTTACGCTCTCTATCTAAGCTCTATCACTTCCGCTCGGTGTTGCACTGATTAAGATATTTTATTGACATTTAGATAACCTTTAATATAGCCGCAGCAAGTGCTTTGGGCTAATCAAAAAACATATTGGCTGTTTGGGTCTTATCATTGTTAATGGATTCATATAATTTTGCGTTCATTTGTAACGCTAATAGGGTACAACTGCCGGAGCATATTGCACGCAGTTCAACATAAAAGTCAGCAATGCATTTTATAGAGATAAAGGGCATATATACCTAAATAAATACGATAAATGAAGCGTATAAAGCGCGAATGCTAATTGCCTGAAAATTCAACAGAAATTGGCATGCTAGTGTATGCGTAATTTATGCTTGAGCTTACAGCCGACAAAACACACATAAAAAACAAACGGAAATTCTGCACTTTTTTTTATTCACTTTGTTTGCGCTCAAGAGCAAGAGAGAGGAAGTAAGCATTGCGATATTGTTGTCAAGTGTAAACTGATCGAGCGGGCGAACCAAATTACAATAAATAACAATTTAAGTTACGTACGATCTCAGCACTCGCACTCGAGCTGAATAAAAATAGATGCACGAGATACGTAACGTGTGCACTCTTTCAAAATGCAATAAAAGCAGAATGCCTAGAGAAAATGGGCAAATCGGCGAGTGTGCAAGGTAAATAGACACATATATTAAAGCTGTTTATATTTATAGAGAAATGGTATTATTTGCATGATTGATAAGCAATTTAATTAGCGAGCTTTGTTATATGCTATTCTTAGCGGGCAAGCCAAGAGAGCAATTAAAGCAGGCGCAACTGACAGTATCAGACTCTGTCCACAGGACGGACATACGATTCAATGCCATTAAGAACTGTAGCTGAAAAATAAATGAGATCGGTGTAGATTTAGTTGCTGAGTCAAGGCCACCCTAAGTAAGTCTCATCTGGTTAACTATTATGAATGTTATTTTGAATAGAGTCTATACTTATTAGTTTCTTTTACAGCATTTTGCCATAATTTGTTATATGCAACAAATAAATAAAGGCTTTTCTATATCTAGCCTAGCACTTAATAATAGCGGGTAAGCAAATTACTTTTTCAAGTCAACTAACTTCAAGACTCCATCTTAATGGCATACGTTGTCTCCAAATTGGCTGCTGTAAAAATCATTGACCAACTAACGACAAGCATAAACATTTGCATTTATATATGTTTGTTTTGTTCAGATACATATCCGATACATAGTCTGCATACTGAGAAGATCACAATAATAACGCTTTGTGTTAATAAGAATAATTATGTTTATCTCTTAAGTCTAAAAGCTGCTAAAAGAGATATTGATGACTTTTTAAAATGATCTTTAAAGTAAAAAAATATTTGAAAAAGCAAATTAGTTAAAATATGTATTAATGGGTTGATATTACATAGAAAACACAATAATTAAATAAGTATGACGTAAGACAAACATTTAACTACGATCATTTCAACAATTACAATTATGTATTATCTAAATATAAATAAAAGAATTCAAAATTCACAGCACACAAGCTTTTTCAGCTTCTTGCAATCTTTATTAATATTAAATTTAAAACAAGCCGTAATTAAATTTCAAACTTGAGGAATTTGGCATGAGCCAAAGTGTAATGGAAATAATATTTGGCCAGCTTTACAGTCTGTAAATTATGATGGTCTGGGCAAGGCAGACAAAAAATGAATAACTAAACTGTTGCGAAAATAACAATTGGTCATAAATAAAGGCCGGACGGCAGAATATTGCGAAATAAAGGAGCGCATGCGAGAAAGAGAGAGACTGCGAGAGAGTGAAAACCCCGACGGTTATACGGATAATAAATCGCTGCTAAAGCAAACATAAATTTACATTTTTGATCATCATTTTCGAGCAACAACATTTACCGGGCTTCGGCTTCATTAATGAAGACCAGATTCGGGGCGGGGGGTGCGAGTTACGCCCTGTTAAGCGTTTAGCTTTTCCGTAAACAAGAAAAACACAACACAACACAAGACAACAAAAGTCAACAACAGCTCAAGGATTTGTGTGCGAGTGTGTGTGACATGTTCAGGGGTTAGTTTGACAAGGAAAATGTTTAACTAATTAACAGCTGCGAGCATGCTAAGCGGGGTGGACTCTTGTCAATTCATTTGGCAACACAACTTGCGACTCTAATGTAGCCATAAAAAGGCCGCACAGACAGACACAGCAAAGGGACTCCAAATTGTAATCAAAATTGCACACGCCCCACAAATCGAGATGGAAAGAGACAGCATCACTTAATAAATCATAGCTAATAGAGAAGGGCAGATGCTGCTGCTGCTGCTGCTGCTGCTGCTGCTGTTGCTGCTCCAGGACGGGGGAATGCGGCGCAAATTAGGCAGCCGACAACAATTTAGAGTGGTTGAGCTTTTTGTTAGCCAACCAAACAGCAACGAGAGCAATGTGTTTGGAAGTTGCGCACACGCTTCGGATTTACGCTTGCTAATAAACAAAACGAGATACGAGCCAAGCTAACAAACAAACAAAACAAACATGCCGACAAACACTTGTTGGCTTCTGACAATTTCTGCTTAATTGCAGCGGGTAGGAAGAAAGCGTATGGAAAAAAGGATGCTGCTATCATTCGCTCTCTATCGTGCGCTTGTGTGCCCAATGTGCAGGTCTGTGTGTGTTTCGGCTTTTGCACCAGTGTGCGTGCTAATAGGCGGAGCAATAAAAGCCACAGCGCGAAACGAACAAGAGAGACAGTCAGGAGAGGAGGCAGGCGGCAGGCGGAAGGATGGGGGCTGGGGGATGTCAGTGAGAGTTGCTGCAAGGGGATAGCAAATGTTAACACGACACAAAGCAGACATCGGAGTGAGCAGGGAGTGTGCGAATTGTATGCGCTACACTGAACATAACTGGGCATATAGTTTGAAGTGGAGCAAAAATTAATTACGAAAATGTAAGCGTGTAAAATAGACTATAAAATTACTTTAAAATGATCTAGCATCGATTTTGTGCTATATTTATATGTTTCAAAATTTATTAGATAATAATTGCGCTTTTATAATTTTATATACTTTTTACTTTCTCATATATTTTAATCATACATATTTCGATTCATTTTATTTATGTAAACTATAAATTAAACTCTGATTATTATCGTTAGATAAATAAAATGTCGCTCAGTTGCTGCTCAATTAGCGATTAACCCAATCGCAGCGTATACGCAGGCAATAAAAAGTAAGCGAGAGGAGCAAACAACAACAACAACAACAACAACAAAGCTTTCTACTTAATTTGATTGGAATATGCACACGCAGTTGGGCGTACAGCATGGCTGCGGGGGGAGGGCATGGTCACACCAAGGAGAGATTACCACGCGGCGTCCGCTTCTGCATCTGCCTAAGCCCCCAACCGCCGGTCGTCTGTCAACTGTCTACAGAGCTTTGGTTGGCTGATTGTTTTCGACTTTCTTTCTCGTTCTCGCTTCTGCAGAATGTCAAAAGCGGTGAAAAATGAAGCCACTGGGCTTTGATGTTGTCCTGGGGCTGTTGCTGTTGCTGCTGCTGCTGGTGCTTCTGCTGGGCATCCCTTGGTAAGCATTGGCATTAATATTTCATTGGCGTGTGCCCGGACAGGCAGACAGACTGACAGGAGAGCAAAAGCAGCAGCGACAGACGGGATAAATCCATAAAACAATTTGAGAAATTAAACAATCAAAAGGCGTTAAGTGTTACTGACTTTTCCTTTGGGGTGCATGCCAGTTGGGCGATTTTGTTGCCTCGCTTGTACCAGCTGTGGCCTCTGCTATTTGTTTACTTGATTAACCCAAACAGCAGGAAGCACACTCAAGGATTTCGTCACACATTGGGAAAGCCAAGTGCAGGCAAATAATTTACAATTTGTGTTTGCACATAATCAAATTCTTTGCGTTTATAATCACACTTTATCAACATTAATCACAATTCAGCCTTTTGTTTATGTATTTTTGGCTAGCTGCCATTTTGGCTTGTTTACAATTTCTAATTTAATTCTGCAATTGGCCGGGGCTGCAGATTATTAATTAACATTATTTTAGTCTACTAGTTAGGCAATAATTCAACAAAAAGCTTGCCACAGTGCCAGAATTAATGTGGCATGCAACTATTGCACCCCTCACAGTTCGCAGTTCGCAGCAGTCAAATGTTGCATGCAAAACGCAAAGCTAAAGGCTTATGAATGAAAAACAACAAACTAATTTGTGTTTAACAAATATTATTAAAAAAAAAAAAAAAAAATAAGTGGATTCCTAATTAATTAAAAGCTGAAATGCATGGCTATTTGCGATTTCATTTTAGCTAGACAAGCTTTTAGATATTTATTTGAACAACTAATTCCATAAATTAGCAATTTATGTAAACCAATGATTATATTATTTCGCCTAAAGCAAAATTAACGGTAAAGCTAACATTTAGCAGCTTACGTGTCAAAAGTTGACAATCATCTGATGCTGTTAGGTGTTAAATTTATGAAGTTAGCAAGCTGATTAGTATCTATTTGAAAGCTGTACTAAAAGCTTTGACCGCGTTGCCGATAAGCCCAAATCGGAACAAATAGGTAACTATAAACATCAATTTAAAATAAAAACAAAATATACTACATGCATATATTTGTGTATATGAAGAAAATAATGAACACATTGTTGCTACATAAAGAATTTGAATTGAACGCGTGCGTGTGTTTTTAGCCCCAGATGACGTAGAGCCCTCTCGCATATAAATTCATAATATCATGCCAATGCTATTTTTAAGGCTATATCGGACTTGCCGCAGTGCCAAATGCTATAAATTTATTGACATTTAGGCAAAGCATAAATTTGTTTAGCTTTTTCGAAATTAGGCGAGTGAAAGTGCGAACGGATTCTGTCGACAGGCAAAACGCAGTTGCTGCAACCGTCTCAAAGCTGCATGCAATACAACAACTCTCTCAAAAGCTAATTGCTGCAAGAGAAACTTGCAAGCGACATGCCCAACTACACATGCACTTTGCTCTATGGGCGGCATATACCCGCAACAATTAATAATTCCCAATGGCAAAGAAATTTGTTATCTTATTTCCCCACCTAATTTAGCCTAATTTCAACGACCTGACCTTATAGTAGTGCCAACTTGGCCATGATGACACATACGCAGACTGCTCTACGTCATTTGCATAATGGAAATGAGTAACGTCCACACACACACACACACACACACACACACACACAAAAGTGTTTTTGTTTTGTTTTGAACGTAGTTGTTGGAACGTATCCAAATTGTTCTCCTTCTACTTGTAGAGGGACGTTAATTCACAAGTTTGTTGTTTTTTTCCGTTATAAGCGCAACAGTTGAGAGAGAGAGAGAGAGAGAGAGAGAGCTTGATACAGACAGAGATAGCGCAACAACGTTGACTTGGCTTTCATGCCGTTTAGCCAGTTTTACTAGGGGAGAGAGTTCAATAAACCATAGCTAAGTTAAGTTTTGTTTTCTGTTGCATATTTAATGCCCAACGCTAGTTTGAAAAGAAACTTTTACACAAAGCCAAAGCTCTTAACTTTTATTTTCACATATGCATGTTCTTCACATTTATTTATATAGTAAATATTTGGCATTGTAAGTGGCACAGGGCACAGTCAACGACAGCTTAGCCTATGTTTGTCTTTCCCTCTGATTCCCGCTGATCTTGTCAGTAAATTGTTGTGATTTTCGCGTGACGCGTGAAAGCCATAAACAAAAGCAAAAGCAACAGCAACAGCAATACCAAAGGAGAAGCTGTAAATATTGTTGCCAACGGCGATTGTTATGGCATCAAGAAATTACAGTACGTGCTAATAGCGGGAAAGAGATATTAATGTTGCATGTTGCAAAGACCTTCGGTAATTGCTTTGTTGCAGTTGCAACGCCTGAACTAAATGTTGGGAAATCAGACCACACTGCTTGTGTAAACAATAATTATAGGTGCATTTAATTAATACTAATGATAAGATTCTCTTTATCAATCGTCAAAGATAATGCTAACAAACATTATGAGGCGGCGATAGTACGCCAAACCCAAAGCAGGTGTTAGCTCAAATACTAAAAATAAAAACAAAACAAACTTTTATTTGGCAAGTAACAAGCAGAACAAATGTTTACTTAATTGTGCTATCGTTGAATATTTTAATTCGATGCTAGGTCGCAAACTTTTAGTCAACAAAACACAATAATCTTGTCCTGTTATCAGCAGCAGCAGCAGCAACAACAGCGCGCGCTATTTTGAAATAATCTTTAAATAAAACACACACTTGGTTACAAAGAAAAGCCAAAGTGACATGACACACTTAAGCTTTTAAATTTATTCTTGAATTTGCCGTGCATTGTTATCAAAAAACAAAAAGAAATAAAAACAGCATTGCTGACTAAATTTCACTCCCACGCCCACTGCGCCTGTCTGGTTTTTTATGATTTCAGATAACTAACATATACTAGTAGCTTGCTTAAGAGTTTCCGCCTCAAGCCCAGTAGATCATGGATATAAAAGACTGTATTGTCTTAAATCTAATTAACACACAATGCAGAATCATAATACATCATATGATCACACATATTTACTTTTTAAATTAACTTTCGGTGCATGTTATTTGAACAGGTTTCAGTCTCTGCGTCAAATGAAATTTTTAGTATAATATTTATTGTGATTATTTTTGTTACTATTTATATTTATGTGTGTATTTTAATTGTTTATGGCATTGTTCTTCGGGCTGACCTCATGGCAACAACAACAACATTAATAGCAACGTAAAGTTCACAGCTCGCCTTGGCCCATTTATTTAGCAATTTAGTAGCAGGCATAACAATTTAATTAAGATCCGTTGCATTTGATAATTACCACACAGCTTGTCAAATACATTCAACGCCTCTAACAACAGCTGGCAAACGGCATAAAGGTTCCCATGAGCTTTTCAAACTCGCGTCTACAGTGGGACAAGAATGGCAAACGGCCATCAAGTTTAACAACAACTTAAATACACTAATTACAAAGTAGAGAGTAGAGTGGAGTAGCTGGCAACCATCTGGTCGATTGTATCTACAGATCGTACCGATAATTCAATTGAAAGTTCACTTTCATTCATCAAATTAAAACCTAAGCTTCAATTTGTTAAGGTTATGCTCAAATTATCTCAATTTGTTAAACACTTTCACTCTCAAGTCTGCATTATCTAAATCAGACCATGAACCACAAACAAACAAAAAACTCATAAATCAAAAAAAATATTTTATGTGGGTCTGCAAAAATAAAAAATAAACAAAGCATTATTACCCATAGCAAAAAATAAAAATAAAATAATAAACATAATTACCCAAGACATCCAACGGCAAGACGAACGTTAATTATCTCATATCTTGAACAATTGATATACGCTTACTTTCTTTCAAATTGATCCGTGTTGTGTTCACGTGTGTGTGTGTATATATATACATATGTATATGTGTGTGTGCGCAATTATGAGGCATTATAGAGGCGGAAATCAATAGACAAAAGCGTTTTATGAACGGAAGGCAAGAGCAATTGCTGCTGGTAAATAAAAAGTAAAAGTCAAATAGAGCGCAACAAATGCAAAAAGTGGCTAGACAAGGCATGGGCAATAAACAACTACGAAAACACACACACACACACACACACACACCTACAACTAAGCTTTAAGTAAACGTAGAGTGGAGCTAGTAAACCGGCTGTAAGTACTACAAAAAGATTTATATTGTTTTTTTTATTTTTAAAATTGAAAATTTGTTGGGTGCGCCGAAGCTTTTATGCCCTTGCGTAAATAATTCGGTTTGAATTAAATTGAAGCCTGCACCAAGTTAACCACACTTGGTTATTATTTAGATATAGACATAGACCTTGACACAATATCAATTGATTGCCAAATAGTTCTAGTTTCATTAAATGAATTAAAGCGCAGAGCCGACAAATAACATTTTATAATATACACAAAAGTAAGGCGTAAATAAATACAAAATTTATTCAATGCATTCAATGCAGAGCATATATGTATATATATATATATGCATTGTGTTTTAGACTTGCTATATCTGAATGGGCTTATAGCCAAAATAAGATCTCAACTAACAATGTTAGTTGCACTTAAGTCGACAATGGACAAGAGAGATTTATCAATTGCTTGAGGCACGTGAGAAATTAACTTTAGTATGCTACAACAACAATAATAACAATTCACTGCAATTAACAAAGCTGAAACTCAAATTTTAAATTAAGCGTTACTCTGAAATTTTGTTTTTTGCTGTTATTCAACTCTTAGTTATTATTTTCTTTTTTTTGAGCTCTTAAAGTTCACACTAAATTACTCTTCCCTATTTTTTCATTCAGACACGACTTGTTCCCATTATATAAACTGCAGCGAACTTTCCTTGGCAACAATTTTAAAGCGCTTGCCTAACAAACTCACGTTTTTGCTTAGAGTAAAGCTCAAGCACTGCAATAGCTACAACAACAACAAAAAAAAACAACAATGCAGATAAACAAAAAAAACTTGGTTCGGGTCGCTTGACTAATGATAGCGTGGAAAATGGGTTGCAAATTTCAATGTTCACTGACAAATAAAAGAAAAATATTTCTTACAACATTTTGACTATGCGAAAAGCCTCAAAACGTGCACAGCAAACACAAAAAATAAAATATACGTAGTGACAAATTGTGTAAATTGTTGTTTGCCACAGCAACAATATGCTTGTTATAAAAAGTAAACAAACAAAGCTAAATCGAATCGAATATGAAAACGCGGTCAAATTCAGATTGAATCTTTAAAAATGTTACATGCATGCCGCCACAAATAAGTCATCAGTCCATTTTGTTTATTATTTATGCCAAATATTTGTAAATTCTCAAAACTGCGTGCCGCCTTGATTGCCTATGACGTGTTGCCAATAAACTTCTTGGCAACTGTTGCTGGCACCACCAACAGCAACAGCACCACCAAAAGCGGTAGCTGTGGAATGTGTTTTTGTTTTTGTTTGTATTTGTGTTTGCGGGTTTCCTACAAACATTTTATAGTTCCTGCCTCGAGTACGTGCCCGGCGTAGTTGTTGCCCCAGCTGTCTTAATTAGACACGACAAATTATAAGCCAAAGCTGCATTTTGTTATTGTTATTGTTGATTTTGTTTTTGCTTGTCGCTAAACAAACGATTTGGGTAAACAAATTGGTTAACGACGTGCATTACATGGCTCACAACATTATTTGCTTAACTTTGAAGGCATTGTATTTGTTTAAAATATGTAAATTCACTTGATTTTTGTTATCTTGAGTTGAAAAAGCAAGTCATGTTGTTTATAATTTTCAAATTGTCGCATTAATCTCTGAGCTTAGACTCTAAACTTTAGCGCCGAAATATTATCAGTTAGTCTTTCTAAATACCTATAAACAAATATTTTAAATCCAAGCTACACGTGCCGCTGCTTGCACGCGAACTATAAAAACTTTCCAGAACGTAACAGCAAAAGCCACAAGAAATACATAATAACAATAAAATAAAAATACACATTAAAAATCTTGAATTATTATATATATTTTTATATACTTTTCCATATAATTTTATTTATGATTTCAGCACGTGTTAAAGTAACTAACAAATAAGCTATCATGATTAAGCAAATATTTTGTTGTGGTATTCTGTTATTGTTTTTATTAATAACTCAGCAATTAGATTAGCTTGATAAGCGAAAGAAATTTGTGTCTATATTCACTAAGATAACGTCATGATTCAATCGATTTACCAATGCAAGTGCCAGTGACCAGAGAGAAGCAAATTAATTAGCTCAATACATAAACTAAATCTATTGTCGATTTGCTTGAATTCACAATTTCCACAGCTGCAATATCCGTAACGACCATTAGCTGCATTCGCTTTTACTTAATTGCCACAACAATTAAGAAACCGCAAAATGCAATGACTGCTAAACGTTTCACAATAAATGTGAACTAAAAAATTAACGATTTACATACACAGAAAAAACAGAAATATGAATAAATCAAGTATAAAAATCTTAATTTATTGCTTTTGTTAAGTACTAAAGCAGGACTAAGTTGTTGAATTAATCCTAACTTAAGATTAAAATTATTTTTTTGATCGGCAGTCTCACTCAATAAGCAGTAATCAAGTAGATAAGGTAGATAATACAGATTCTAATTAGGATAAAATATTTAATCTACTTCAAAACATATACAAATTATTTATTAAGTCCACATGGAATTTTAAGAAGGCATTGAAAAAGTCAAGTATTTCATACTCGGATAAAGAAAATCCTGGATTTTCTATATTCTGACAACGTTTTTTTTTTGTGTACAATTCTAAAACAATTATGGGTTTGTTGACAATGAAAGCAACAACATCGCTATTAAAGTTCTATTAAAAAAAACTACAATGATTATATTAAAATACAATAAAATTTCTAACTATTTTAGAACCGCAAATTAAGTAAGAATTGTAATATCGCGTGATATCGCGCTGGACGACGCTTTAATCTATTATTTGCATCTTAGATAAACTAGTTGGGCAATTTCTCAGGTTACAATTTAAAGCCTCTTAGCACTGATCTCTTAACATTAGCCTCATTTTATACAGTATGCTATGCTTTCCATTCACTTTCAAAAACACTTTAGATTTTGTTGTCTATTTATTTGAAAATTTATGTAAATTTCGAAGCACTTCGAAACGCTAATGAATTTGTAGCATGTAATCTGACATACATACAAATAATATTTATGGGTATATATGTAATATGTATGTGACTAATAATAATTACAAACCAAATTGTATAATGAACGAAACGCGGCAGCTTAAGGTCAAACTATTTTTCATGCAACACCTTGAGCAGCAGCGGTCACCAACACTCAGCCACTCCATAGTCCACACTGTGGGTTCAGCTCAGCTCAGCAGCCGATTTTAGCAATGAAGCAAACTGGTTTGCATTTGCTGTCTTCGAGCCCACCTAAGGCACTCGACACATTATTGGTAATGAGTATGAATAATTGTGTACGCCACTGCCACCGCCACCGCGGTAAAAGCAAAAGCCAGATTTCACCCGCTCTATAAGAATAGGCCAGCCTTGTATGTACAGGTATAAAAAGGGGAGAACCGTTGATGGTCGCTCAAGAATTTAGCCGCACCTGAGCTACGTCGGTGCCCGTGGCTGTTTTAATTGACCGGAAAGCCAAGTCCGCTACCTATGGTGCTGTATGATGGGGTGTATAACAAAAGCTCAAGCTTGAGTATGCGTGTTTATGGCGCACTTCTATATACATATATATATAGGTATATGGGAGTGAGTGAGAAGTTAGCGCAGCCAGTGCACGCAATAGTTGTGACCAATGCTGGGTCTTAAAAAAAAACCCACAAAAAAATTGACTTAAGCTCAAAAATGTATAAAAATAACATTTCTATAATAAACGTTATTCAATTATACAAGGCTATGCTTGAGCCGGGATTATCATTAGCTGTCAGCAGCCAAACGCAGAGACGACTCCAGCACACTGATACAATAGACAAGCTTATTTAATTTATTTATTAACATTTAGAGGCACACACACACAAGTAAACGAATTGACACTCGTGCCAGCCAACAACAATTGAAATATTGTTCTGCCAGTTAGCCAAGAACAGCATGAAAAGTAAGAGAGAGAGAGAGAGAGAGAGAGAGAGAGAGAGAAAAAATAACAAATAAAAAGCACATCAAGTCAGTCCATCTCTGCTTCTTCGGCTACGTTCACGTTCGTGCTCAAGTCAGTCACAATGTGCGGCAAATAAATCACATTAAAATTTAAAGAGAGCCAACTGTATGAGCTCAGCAGTTGTTGCAAAGCAGAAACAACAACAATAAAAATAAAAGCTACCACATAACAGTATCAAAATGCAATGCAGACACAAAATACATAAACATATATACACACACTCACACACAAATACACACGCGTTTGCCTGCGTATATAAAGTGGACACTACAACATTGCTTAAAGTTCAGTCTACCCAAAGCTGTAAACTTCTAAATGCTGATCAAAGAAAATACAAAAAATGCCAGAGGCCGCACTTTGAATATGCTTATAAATGATATATGAACGCAAGCCTACTGGCTGATCTTAGGCAGCCTATAGACCATACAAATATGGCTTATGTTTTGGTTATTTTTATTTAAATGATTTCTTAGTCTTTCTCTGAGTGGGTTGTCTATTCGTCCGAAGTTTGATATTAGGGTTAATAACATTTATACATTTGTAATATAATGTTTCTTGCTCGCACCTATAGAATTGCTAATCATTGGTTGGTCTGCATTTTTGAATGTTACAACACTTAAATTTAGTAAGATATCTATTGTTTTTTTTTACTTACATTTAGCATCCAAATCTGCATTTCCTCCTGAACAGTGTCCATGCTGCTATGCGCACCACTAAGCATATATTCCACGGCATTCATGCTGTTGCGCTGGGGCTGCCGTTGTTGATCTTGATGTTGCTGATGTTTTTGTGTTGCTTTTGTTGTTGTGCCCGCGACTGTTTTGCGTCGACGCTCCAGCAATTGATGCTGTTCCGTTGATGTTACTGTATTCTTGTCTTCCGCAGCTGTATCATGAAAGAGACTCAATAATTCCAAGTCACTTTTGCAGCAGCAGCGACACACATGCGGCATTTCAAGGGGCAGCTCAGCTTCATCAGCAGCAGCAGCACTGGCACTTGTTGCCAGCATATCAGCATTGTTGATGTGGCTGCTTGCTTCAATCTTTTGCATATCCTTTGATTTGTCAGCCAATTGTTTGTTGTTGTTGTTGTTGTTGTTGTTGCTGCTGATGGTGCGTCGTCGTTTATTCATTCTGTATATGTATTTCTTTTTATTGGCAAACTTTTCTTATTTCACTTTGAGCGTTGTTATCTGTACGCTGATTCTGATTTGTTGCACTCTTTTCACTCTTGCGCGGCTTTTGTTGTTTAATTTATTGCACTCACACTCTGCTTTTGCTTTTTGCTTCTGCTGTTGCTGCGCTGCTGACGTTATGCGCTTTCGTTTTAGGCACAAGAGTGTTTGTATACCTAAAGCAGTTTGGCTGACCCAAAGAGAAAAGAGACACAGTTTCGAAAATAAATACTTAAGTTCTTGCTCAGCCTAGTGTGCATATGTATGTGTGTGAGCTACAGACAAGTTTTGTGGCTTAGTAGGCCAAGTTGTAGGCTTTGGTTTTCTTTTAAGCAGAAAGGAAAGAGTATTGTATTTTGCCTCAAGCTCTATAACAAATGACACCTGCCCTTGTCGGCGACGGGGCATGAACTTTTTTATGGCAGCTTCGCGTGCACCTTTCAAAAAATAAAGCAGCAACAATAACTGTTGTTATGTGTGGGCTATCGAATAAACAACAACAACATAAGTAATAAACACTTAAATACGTTTTTAGTTTTGATAAATTAACAAACGTATTTTTCTTTAATTTCTTCAGGCGCAATAGTAGTAAATGTAACGGTGCTTTCTCCAAATTAAATTAAAGGGAAACACACACACACACACTGTTACACACATATAGGCGCGCTTTTAAATTGGCTGCACAACAAAAACAATCAAATCACACACACACTCGCTCTCAATTGAACTTATATATATATAAATATGTATATATGTATATTATATATTTATTTAGGCATAGTAGATTTTGAGCAAACTGCACATAAACGAAATTATATTCAAATTTTAACAATTAGAGCAATTTAAAACGAATATTAAGTTGCATTTCGCTATTGTTTTTAAACGAATTTTTATAAATGAATTTACGTTGTTATCGGACAACGGCACGCAAGCGAATAACCGTTTGAAAAGAGCGCCAAGTGGTTTTTATACTAGTCGCTCTCGCGCAAGCAGAGTCAAGCAAGAGATTATTGAGTGTGCATTGCTCTTTTTCTCATTTAACGAATGACAGATGTAAAAGTATTTCATTATTGAACACATTTTAATGTTTATGTTTGAATTATTTAATTTGTGTGTTATATTGTCTAAGATATTAGGCAGTAGTTATGCACTGACTTTGCAAAGACAGCTATGTTAGCTAACAGTATAGGAAACTGTTAAACTCTCTTACTCTCATTTTCATGCTTTCACAGCGGTGAGTCTAAAGAGAAAGGCAAAGAGTCCAATTGGCACTTGTTATAAATTTTTCTCACAATGACATTGTTGCCTTTGCAAAATTAGTGCATGTGCCATGCAAAAAGTTTATTTTACCAGCTTTCAGTAGGCTACATACATATGTAGCACGGCTCTCGCAAGCTGTTAGATTTTGCAACCCGTTCTGAGTTTTTTTCCTTTGCTTTTTTTTACCCTCTCGAATTGCAACATCTGAAGCTGTAAGTGCACGTTCTTGGCGCTCTGTTTTTGTTGGTCTCTGCTTTGTGTTTGTGTTTCTTAGGCGCTGCTTTCTCGTCTGACACTTTCAACGTCTGTACGTTGTCAGCAAAATCGTGAAAGCGCTAGAAACCTCGATGAGATTTCCTTACAAAGGATGTACATATGCATACATACCAAGGGATATGCGTGTGTTTGTGAAAGCTTGGGTGATTAGCTATGTGTTTGCATTTAAACGCTTTGTGTGTGCAACATTTTAACTTACTATATTTTTTTTAGACGGCTATCAACGCCACCGCCTGGGCGGCGACGTATAATAAATTACGTTGATACGACTGCAGTGGCCTTGCACTCGTTATGTACAAACTAAGTGAATTCCTTATCTCCACGCCGAGTAACACAATTCGTATTTCTTCACACTAAAATTATAACTTTTTAGTAGACCTGAACTTGAACATTTTGCCGCACGAAACCGTTGATAATGTGGCAGCACTCGTATTTTGCTGATATGGCAACACTTTTGACAGTCACGTTGAGGAATTCACAAAAAGATATTTATTTCGAAATATTTTTTGCCTTATAATTCAACTATCGATATTATTTTAAAATACGTTTGTTTATCTTTCCTGTTTGGTCACACCTAAATCGGCAAGTGAATATGTGCGCGGCAAAAAGTTTTTACACTATCAGCTTAAATTGTTTCTGAGTCTTCATTTATTTTTTTTTTTTATTTATTTTAACTTCATTTTCTATTTACAATCTACCTTATAGCAATAAGTAAATTTTATGAATAATACTAGAATCAAAATAACACCAATTGAAGTTTTCCAACGATCCCTCCTATTATAGACAACATATTTTCTGTGATCGAGAATATATAATCTTTTTAGTCTTCTTATTGTTAAACTATTGTCAAATAGACTTATGACTAAATTATTATTGTGATTGTAGAGTCTATTAATGTAATTGATACTAATTTTTTTTATTTCTACTTTTATGTATGGAATATTTAAGCCCTTGTGTATATTAGATATATACATAATAAGGAGCATTGTTATTTTTTCGTAATGTATTGGATTGGTACAGTTGAAGAATCTCAATATTTGTTGTGTTAGCAGTTCTCCAAAGCTGTATACCATAAGTCCATACGGGCAGTAATATGACTTTGCAAATTGCAATGGCGAACTTTATTTTCTAAGGTGTCGCTGATTTTCGATATTTGATTTAACATCAATATAACATCAGTACGATATTTTTTAAGCAGCCCTAGACGAATCCCTGAAGTGAGTTGGCAGTGTGACCAGCACTGCGACTTAAAATATACCACGGCCGTCATTGATTAGTTACAAATTGTAATTTGGAATTCAGTGTGTACGCGATTTTGCAAAAGGACGTGAAAATGAGTACTTTACCAAGAGTTTTCTTTGACATGACCGCCGATGGCGAGCCAGTCGGTCGTATTGTAATGGAGCTACGCTCCGATGTTGTGCCTAAGACTGCGGAGAATTTCCGTGCTTTGTGCACCGGCGAAAAGGGCTTTGGCTACAAGGGCTCCATTTTTCATCGCGTCATTCCAAACTTCATGTGCCAGGGTGGTGACTTCACTAACCACAACGGCACCGGAGGCAAGTCAATCTACGGGAACAAGTTCGCAGATGAGAACTTCACTCTGAAGCACACTGGCCCTGGCATTTTGTCGATGGCTAACGCTGGTGCAAATACCAACGGCTCCCAGTTTTTCGTTTGCACCGTTAAGACCGCTTGGTTGGACAACAAGCATGTTGTCTTCGGCGAGGTCGTTGAGGGTCTGGATGTGGTTAAGAAGATTGAATCTTATGGCTCGCAGTCGGGCAAGACCACCAAGAAGATTGTGGTCGCCGATTCCGGTGCTCTATAAGTTGGGAAAATTACGTTAATACGAAAAGAGACACCCAGCTCATTCCCATTCGCATTTTTCTCCAACAAACTTTTTTTTACCAATACCAACAACTGTAATGATATGAAATATACGCAAATATACACACTATCATCCTTAACGTTTTTTCCATCTCTAATAAACTTTACTTCCCATCTCTAAGCAGCTGAATGTAAATAAAAAGGGAAACGTTTTTGTTAAATATGTCTATGCAAAATGCCAAACTAATCAATCAAAAAGAGTATTTAAAGAAATATCTGTCTGGTGATAAGGAAAAAAAGAAGAAAAAGAAAGATAAAAAACATAAGAAATCAACGCAGGTAAAAATAATAGATGACGACGCTTATGATTCCAACAAAGAGGAAGTGGACGAAGAGTTGTTGCTGGGCGGCGAGGACGCACCGCAAATTGTTGGCGAGTACATTGAGGAAAATCCTGACGCTTTTCGCGCTAAATGGCGCAGTATTGCTGTTAAAGAGGAACCCAAAACCGAGCCGGATGATGAAACACATGTGCGCATCAAACAAGAACCGCTGGAGGAGTCTGAAATGTGGGGACGCACAGGACAAGCCAGAAAAACTAAAGAAGAAACTGCATCCATTAGAATAAAACAGGAAAAGCGTAGCATCTCTCGCGACAAGAGTCCGACAAGAATAAAGCAAGAGATTCTTGATGACACTCCGCCCAGAAACCACGACTCTGATCAAAGCCCTGCAAGACGATGCAACTCTGACCAGAGCCCGCCGAAAAGCCGTAGAAAAGCAAGTTGCACACCGCCAAGAAACCGCCGTGATTTCGATGAAAGCCCGCACAGGCGTCGTCAATCTCCTACACGCAAGCGTCGCAGTACTGATCAAAGCCCACCAAGAAGAATGCGGGAATCTAATCAAACCCCGCCTAGAAAACGACGTGACTCTGACCAAAGCCCACCCAGAAGGCAACGCGATGTGGCATCTCCAAGCAACAGTAGGAGAAGACGGGACTCGGACCAAAGTCCCCCCAGGAAAAGGCGGGACTCTGTTCAAAGCCCACCTAGAAGACAGCGTGACGTCAAGCAATCATCACCTAGAAGACGACGTGACCTTGATCAAAGCCCATCTAGAAGACGCCGTAGTCGGTCTAAGGGTCGCGATCAGTCTCCTGCGCGGCGTTTCAACAATGAAGAGCGACGCACACAAATGCCACCACATGAGCGCAAGAGTCGTTGGGCCAAGGCAGAGTACAGTAGGTCACCATCGCCGCCACCTACACATAAACCCAAAGCGCAGATGCGTACGCTAGATGGCAAAAAAGCTGGTCTACAGGATGCGCAATCCCTTAAAACGGAGACAGACGAACGTAGGCGCAATGAGCATCGCCTGTTTGAGAAAATGTCAAGTGAGGTGTCTGGTCGGAATGCTGAGGTGCAAATACGCAGTACAGGACGCCGTGGGCGGCGTGCACGAGAAGCAGCGGATGAAGATCCCGCCGAACAAAAGCGCAAGGAGGAACATGAGCAAAAAAAGAAAGAATTGTACGATCGCTGGGGCAAGGGTCTAAAGCAGTTGGAGCAGCGGCAGGCGCGTCAAGATGAAATGGCACATGAAGCCGCCAAGCCGGTAGCACGCTATGCAAACGACGAAGATTTGGATCGACATTTGCGTGAGCAGGAGCATGCTGACGATCCTATGCTTAATTATATTCGCCAGAAACGCAAAAACCGAGAGTTGCAATCCGACAAGCCTGTAATGCCTCTGTATGAAGGCAGCTATCCGGAGAATCGCTTTGGTATACGGCCTGGCTATCGCTGGGATGGTGTAGACCGCTCCAATGGCTACGAGCAACGCTGGTTTGATAAGCAGAATGAGCGACGTGCCATACAAGATGAAGCCTATAAATACAGCGTGGAAGATATGTAGGAACTGTTGTACACAATTTTAATAAAAGAAAAATACATTTGTATTTACCGGAAAATCTTGTGTGTTTGTTGTTTTGAACTGGGCGCTTAACTGTTTGACGATTTCCAACACTGATCATGTGCCCGCGTTCCAAATGCAACTCTGTGTGTAGAATAGCAGCACAAAAGCGAATAGTAAATAAATACATGCCTTCAACACACACACACCTGCTCGCAAAGTTAATTACAAAATATTATTAATTTTGTCAGCTAAATTGGTAAAAATTAAGGACACCTATAGAGTGTTAGTGTTTATAAACAATTGCATCTAGGTAAGTGCTGTTATATACTAAAATTTGCAAACAAAGAATAATTTCACAACAATGCTAGAAATACCTATTTAAAGTGCTTATGTATGTATGTATGTGTTGTGTATACTAGTAAAATGCTTTGTGTTGAAAAGTAGACGGGACAAAAACAAAGCAGTTACGTTAAGTAAAAATGTGTGTGCGTAAGTATTGGTGTGTTTGGCCACGCCCCCGCTAATTAACATAAATGCTTCCATATGAGCTATGTGCTTTTAGTTAACTGTTAATGTTACAAATATGTACGTGTTGTTTGCTGCTCGAGTTTTGTTGTTCTGCTTTCTGCATTATGTTTATGTATGTACACATGTATGCATATATATATATATATATATATGTGTGTGTGTATTGCTGTTGCTTCTGCTGCAGTCTAACCTTCACCATGGCAACCAGTCGGTCAGTCAGTCAAGTAAACCTGTTTTATTGTTGTGATTTTGTTTTATGCTACGATTGTTTACAGGCGCGCAAATTGGCGCGAAAACTTTTCCAGCTGCAAGATGCATTTATGTGCATATATATGTATACACAAGCATAAATATGCCAACTCTTTGGCTCTCTTACTACGTAATGACACATGCTCGGGTTTGGAATTCATTCATGTCTCTGGAGCCTCCCTCCTATCATTCGCTTTATTTTTTTTTATGAGTGGGCCTAAGCTACACTAACAAAGCACAATAGTATTATTTACTCTTGGCATTTGCTCTGATCGTTGCCGTGAAAGCTCTCAGCACGTGTCTCACGAAAGCTCATTATGCGCTGTTTACGTTAAAGCGCAGGTCCAAAGTTGTGAATCATCCCCCTGTGTCTCTCAGCAGCCGCATAAATGAGTGAGTGTAGGATTCTGATTCATTCATTTGCGTTTATGCTCCGCTAACTGGTACGCCCTTGTGCAATCTCCCCTTTACACTTGGTCTGTAGCTTAACCTGAACCTCAACCCTTGTCCTTCGGCGCTAACTTCAATGTCTTGTTGGCGTTCTTAGGGTGCTTCCAAGGACCCACTGACATTGTAATGGCTTTGAAATTTACACACATCTCACGCTGTGCAGCGCCTCTTACAAGCTTTACACCCCTCGAACCACCCATAATTGCGATTGGGGTTGATTTGCTTTTGGCACTGAGTGAAAAAATGCTGCGTGCAGTTCTTAATAACAATAGCGGCTTTCGCACCAGGTCTACTTTTTTAAAGCGTTTTTTAATTCCTTTACATGCCAACATGCGAGCGGCAAGTTATTCAAATGCTCTTTGTTCCACATAGCTTCTGGCTGAAATGGAATTTTTCTTATTCTTTTTATGTTCAGCAAATGTTTTACCACGTGCTAACTGAAGCAGTATGAGTCATGAGGTGGTTGAACTAGAAAGTACAGCAAACGTTCGCATTATTATTAATAAGCAATACTAAAATTACGTATAATCACAACCCAACCGACTTCACACAGCGCAAAAGCTGCCAGCTCGGCTCAGTAAACCATTGAAAACAATACAATTTTCATAATTTTTCCAACTGCCCATCTGCATGTTCAATAGTTTGGGAAAAAAGCGCCCCAGGAACAAGGTACTTCCTATATGCGTTTCCTTTTTCCAATTGAAGAAAAACATAAGGCAATGTCTTTGTAAATGGGAACCAGTTTTGCTAATTTGTGCACACGTGCAAATCTTTATGTAACAATGGGTTTCGAAAGACAAAAGTATCTAGGGTAGACAAAAAGAACCGGTAGCCCCGCTGGCCACTGACACTGCAAATTAATGTTAATTCTAGAAAAGAATTTCAGATTTTCTTTGAAAATATAATGTTTTCTTTGTAGAAAAGTGTTGGGCATCATTAATCTTTGCAATAATTGAAGGCATGTTCGAGTTCAAAGCATCAAGTGGTGTCAAAATGTTTTTTTAGCTTAAGCTTGCAGTCAGTAATTTTTTTTTAAATCAATCTTTTCCTTGAGTTAGTCTCATTTGGAAATATTGTGTAGTACAGTTAACTCTCTTGATCGCGTTTTTGAGTTTTCGACTCGTTGTTTTTCATGCACGTAATGGAGAATACGTAGTCACGTTCCTCGCAGCCTCGCAGCTATTTTTTTCCAATCTGCTTAAGGCTCAATTATGTATGCACCGTAAAATCGATTGAAAACCTCTTACAGTTCCAACCATGCGATTATAAACAGTTTATAAATCATCGCACAATTAAAACGCATTTCCATTTGGTATTAAAGAAAATTATTCAGTTAACTGTGGGTTGCCGCATGCAATTCTTTGGCTGGGCTTGCCACCCCTTAAAGACGCGCTTTTCCATTGCAAAAAAAAAAAAATAGAAACCATTTCAATTATTATTAAAATTTGTTATTTACATTTCTATTGAAATGAATTGCTTGCAACGGTATGTGAGGGCTTTCCTTTTATACGGAAAAGCGCACCTAAGTACCATAAATGTATCGGAGCTCGTGAAAATTTGGAAAAACATAAAAGTAACATACTCGTAAGTGTAAGCAAAGATGGGGTTGCCGACTAGTTTTTATTGTCTTTGGCCTTGTCTTTTGTCTGGAGCTCAGTTGATCCTCAGTTCCATTTTATTTTTCCCTTCGCTACTGGGACAAAAGTTAATGCTTTTATGTATGTGCGCGAGATGCTTTTGTTCAGCGTAAGGGGAACTGGAATTTGAATTGGCATTAAGCATGCGAGCTAGAATAACAATAATAATCCCCCGGGTCCCAAAAATATGCTTTTCTTGCTTATCTAGGGCAGCGGGTTGTCTCATTGGCCATTGTTGGATTTTTGGTTGCCTTCGACAAGTTTGGCTTAACCGAGCATAATCGGGTGTGAGACAAAAGTCTCAAGGTAAACTTTAATAGATTATTGAAAAATTGATCGGGAGTTTGTACATGAAAATCAATATTATGATCACAAACTTCTCTTATCTGTGCAACTAAATCAATGATAACAGTATTATAATTTACATACGTAGTAATTAATAAAAATAATTTTCTTATAAATAAATCTAAAACTATAATTTCTCCTATCCAAATTAAAAATATTAGGTGATTTAATTATTGGACAGTATTGGACAAATAGCAATATCTAAATTTAACTTAATATTATTTACATAAATTAAATTATATTGGCATTACTAAAAAAATTCTACTTCTAGCCAATTTAAACATTGAAATCAAAGAAGAATGTCCAATTTGTTTTTTTAATGAATTTTTATAGTAAACTATTTGCTATTAGTATAACTTAATTCATAGTTTAACTTTAAAAGTTGTTAATGTCCATTTCCCAAGTTTATTTATAAATACTTTTCGTAAACATT
Organism: Drosophila busckii; assembly: GCF_011750605.1. Lineage (NCBI taxonomy): Eukaryota > Metazoa > Arthropoda > Insecta > Diptera > Drosophilidae > Drosophila > Drosophila busckii. Next base: position 1,499,946 of record NC_046607.1, on the reverse strand, counting down.
TAATAAAGTTTATCAAGTACTGATATTGACAATCAATATTCATTATCTTATCTAAGCTATCTTCACTACTTCAGACCGAATAATTTACCCCATTGTCCATGCCAGAGGGTTTCTTGAATTGACATGCTTTCAAATTGGCAAGTTTTGCTGTACTTCAGGAAAAGTGAGTAATAAAACGTGTAGTTCTTGATCGAGGGAAACATATTAGTATTTTCATGTGTCCTGTTGCCAAGTTCTTTCAATTGCAGGCACTCCTGTGCTTACTCACTACAGACCTTTGGCTGGCGGCGCTTTTCCACCCCTCAATGTTTGATGGCCAAACACGTAAGTTAAATCGACGAAAAAAGCAGTGAAGGCAAGGATTTCGCGTTTGCCATTGAAGGATACGCGTAGCGAGCATTCAACAGCGTCTAGGCTGCCTTGGGGTTAGTTTTGTCTTTTGAGGGTTTCCCTGCTTGGTTTTTTTTGTCTTGTTGTTGTTGTTGTTGTATTATCTTGCGTCTTTTGCCAGGATGCGAACTGAGCGTAAATAGTTCTCTGTTCTGAGAGCAGTTGCTCAATGTAAATGGTGGTGGTGGCAGTTTTGGCTTACAGCACGCCCGCCCCGCCGCCAACATAAAACATCAGAGAGCATCCTGCCGATGCGGACGACGAGGACTCTTTGAGCATTCCGGTGCTACACACTGACACAGTTATCGAGTGCAATTCAGACAGGTCGGTTGTGTGTGCTCTGTGTTCGTTTATCGTTCGCGTCGCGTTCTCTATCGCGTATTCCGGTTTGGCAGGGCACGTATAGGTTTTCCCCCATATTTCCCAAAATTGTTATCGTGTTTGTTGTTTAAATCCTTAAGATCGGTTCTTAGTTGCTGCTTAATAACTATTGCTTTGTTTCGTTTCGTTTCGCTTCGCTTCGTTCGCTTTTGTCTTAATCGCATTTCGCTTGTCGGCATTTGTTGCATTATCTTTGCTCTGGGTAAGTTTAAAAATCTTCAACTTTGTCTACTTTGGAGGCTCTAAGTGATATACATTAATTACATAGCTCACAGCAGATACTATATAGTATAGACATATGCCAACTGTCTGCGCTTTGTTGCAATTTGTAGTCACAGACAGCGATACGGTTTTATATCTCTTTGTCGCCTACATGCCTGTTGCCTTGGATTTGTTATATTGCAACAGCTTCCGCATTGTCAAACAGAACGAAATATATACATATATATATATATATATATGCATATAGTCGTCTGCAATCAATGAACCGAGCCATACAAGTTTCGCCTCAGCAACATATGTGCAATTAATTGCAAACTAAGTCTTTGTTTATGCCGACTATAACATACTTATGCCATATTAATAAAACTAACTTTTATTCAAGATGTGATGATATGATATATTTAAAATATAAATAGTTGTATATATAAAGTAACAGCACACTGTTGCTTTTAAATTACCAACTCTCTACAACAGTTTCTTATACCCGATCCCAATTTTGTTGTATGCAGAGTATTTCAACTAAATGTATTTGCTAGTTTCCAGTAAGCTTTTGCTCTGTATTTTTCCTTACAAATGTATAATAAAATTTATTCTTTGTTTTCTCTTGCTTTCTAGGCTGGCACACTGACAGTTTATTCTCAAGAAAAATGATAATTGTGTTAGCTGTTACTTAAAAGGTAAGTTTTCTAATATTGAACAGTAGCTTATTTAATGTCTGCCTAGCAAATTTATACACTGCTAAAATTAGAAAGAATATTCATTGGTGAATTGATACTAAAACGCCCACATTACCGTTGACATAATTTCAATTTCACGTAAATGATGCGTATCAGCTGAAAAATTGTTTTAGATATGGCACATTGTAGTTCCCCAATATACAAATGAAGCTGTTTTCTCAAAATGGATAATGTCAAAATTTGCCAAACTGGCCCTGAACTTGACTCGAACACCATGGAAAAAGTCATTGGCTTCAACTGGCAATGGCCTGGTGGTCTATACAATGGGTATACATATAGAAAAATGCTTAGTTGGTAAATTTGTTATTGTATAGTATTTTATCAGCGCAGCTATATTTTTGTGTGCCTGAGGCCAATGAACGTGAAGCCCACGAATCAGCAGAAAAATATGAAAGTAAATAAATACAAAACAAAAATTAAAATAGCTACTGATAAAAAAAAGTTGATTTACACAAAATGCTGAATGGCTTGAATCACATGCAAAATGCATGTGATGAGAACTGCTTGGGAATGTGTCTTATCCCGATATAGAAACTATAGTAGCACAAAGTATTAAATTATTAGGTAAAAATAAACAGACTATTGCAGAATTTTAATTGGGGAAGCAATCTTTTAAAGCTTCTAAGTGTTCTCCTTATTGATCTTTTTTTTTTGTGTGTACTTATTTTTAGCATCTTGTTTTTGCTAGTACGGTGACCATAGTGTCAATATTATGTTCGCGCGCGACATTCTATAAGTTTCCATTGTTGTTTCGCACCCTCTTAAGACTAACTACATATGTATATACGCCCCCATAAAAACCGTGTGCATCTATTTTGCGAATTTTCATTTAATAAACATAAACAAATCGATACGCGTCACAACAACGCCAACTACATGCATGTCTCTGCTAACGAGCAAGATAGCTATATGTACACATATTTATATATAAATATATATATATATATATATATATATGTATCTAACATTATGTACACATTTGCCGGTTTCATGAGAATTGTGGGGCTGTATTTTGTGGCGTGGCATTGATGGGGATTTGGCTGCCATATTGAAAAATTACGACGTAGTATACGTCTGATATCCTTAAACAAGCATTGGATACACTCTCATTCCAGTGTGCGCTTTCTCTCTTCTGCGCATAACAAAACCCACGCACTCGAGCAACCCCCAAAAGCTCCCATGCTGTGGAGCCAAGCCCATGTCCTTGAGAGTCGGCGGTCGCCTTTTTGTTGTGCTTCTGCACATTCATAACAAAAACAATACAAGTGTATCCTTACATTACAACTAAAGCTGCTTAACATTTTTAAAACTTTTTAGCACACTCTGCGCTGATCAAAGGCTCTCAAGTTGAGCTCAACTTAAAAGCAATAAATACTTTTGCCAACTAAGTACTCAGACCTTGCAGCCGCACGTTTTAGTTAATTAAAATCTATTTATGCTGTGGCATGTCAAATGCTTTCGCATTTAATTAAAAGGCCGCGCCGCAAGCATAAGGAATACTTAAATACACAGCCCGCTCTCTTCAGTTTAGCAATGGGGGATGGGTGGTAAGGGCAACACTGGCTACGCCCACAAGTAGGCAACGAAAATACGAAATTTCAAGGTCCCGACGCAGCGCAGTGTCATGAACTCGCAGCGAAAGTGAAAGTGGATCTACGCCCACGTCCCGAAAGAGCGCTAGGCGTAGGCGGTTTGTGTTATTTTGTAAGATGCCGGTGTCCTTGAAAATCGTTTACCAAACGGGATACCTAAAGTGGGCGTCTGTAGGCTGCTTATGTGTAAGCATATGTATGTATGTATGTGCTTGTGTTTGTTTCGTCTGTAGTGCTTATGTGATTATGTATACCATGCTGGAAGGACTTTTGCCGCTTGAATGAGTTCGACACTGATTGGTTATGAGCTCTTCTATTTGTATTTGCTTTTGAGTTGTTATGTTGCTGTCCTGTTATTGTTTTTCTGTATCGCAATTTGCGTTTCAAGGACATGGTCAACGATGTTCAGCAGAAATTTTCCGTGCGTCAATTTGATTATTATTAACAACCACTCCAGTACTTGGATTCATTTTTGCTCTTGTCTGTTCGGTATTTGCAAATTATTTTTCTATGATATTAGTATGAAAAGTAACTAGATTTAATTTTAAATTAGATAAATTAAAGTTTTCACTGATTTAAAATTATCAAGATCTAATTTTAGATTAGATAAATTTAAGTTTTCACTGATTTAAAAATTAGGTCAAAATATATTTTTATAAATGTTTTTTATTCATTTCTGCTGTTCACATTTTTGCAATCATAGCGGGCCAGAGAAATATCAAAATGATATATTACTGCTTGTATATTGCATATTGCATCAGCCTTATTTTATTTTCTTTATGCAAAGAATCTCAATAAAAACGTATGGAGCAAAAGGCAACAGGAAAATTGAAATGAAAACAAAATAAGCTGATATTCTATGCACACGTTATTTGTTATGCATTCCAATTGTTATTAATATTTCAGGGGAGTGTCGCGGTATAAACAAGTCAATAAAGCTGCAACGTAAGCAAAAGCTAAATTAACAACAAAAGATTTATATTTAGGCGTTAGTTTGATTATCAACAGTCGTAGTATTATTCAAAAATTTGTTGTTGCGAAAATTAAAAAAATCAAATTTAATTAAAGCAAAAGACAATTTCATAACAACAAAATTTGCATTAAAAAACAACAGAAAAACATGGCGAATGCGCAAGAAAAGGAAAACAAACGACAAGCAAGTAAACAACAACAAAAATGACGTCAAAAATTATGGTGAGGGGGCGGGCGCCAGAATAGAGTGCAAGCAAGAGTGAACGGAAGCTTTGTAAATGAATTTATTTATTAATCAAATAGAAAGAAATAAAAAAAACATAAACAGCCGAAGCAATACCAAAAGCGAAGAAAAAGAATATATATATATATATGTATAAATATTCTTACATATGTATTTAAAACCAAAACAAAAACAAACGCAACAGACTGTACCCCAACGCGCAGCGGAGCGACCGCGCTGCTGGCGTTTGCCCACCCTCTGTGCGCACTCTTCCCTCTCCATTCCATCGGCGGCATTTAAGAACCCAAATGGAAAAGTGGAAGTGAAAGAAGCAACAGAAACGACAGCGTTTAGCTGTGTGTTCGTGTGTGTGTGTAGGTGAGCAACATGCGCGAGCGTTTACTCTCTCGCTCTCTTCTTCCATTGAACGCTCTCTCAAACTGCTGCGCGCCCGCACAGCTGAACAATCAAAACAAAGCCAACAAGCGCAAAGGAAGCTTTTTATTTCTGCTTAGTCGGCATGGCATTTTTTTTGCCGTGAGAGCTTTTACAAAGTTTTTATCAATCGGTAAAGAACATTGGTTGAGCGCGGAACACATTTCGTGTGTATTGGTGCGAGCACACATAGTGCAGAGTGCGATAATCAAAAAGAGCAATTTTACTTATTAAAACTTATTGCCATACGTGTGCATATAATAATAAAGTTAATGCAGGCATATTTGTTAAATTTTTTCACACACAAAATGTATGCAATTGTAAGTAGCTGCTAGTGTGAACATCAAAGTGTACATAAGTTCGTATTCATAATTCAATTAGTAAATAATTAAGGCAAGTCAGTTAACAGACTTTATATAAAAATTGTTAATAACAAAGAAATAAAACATGCACGATCATAAGAGCTTATGCAAATTTTAATATACATATTTAAGCAAACACGAACTAGTTTCAAGACACTAACAAGACTACAGCACAAAAACAAAATTATACGTATGTATGTAAGTACACACACACACATACATACATACAGTCAATCAGCAAACAAAGCAAGCAAACGTTCAACAGATTTTGCATTATTAAATAAAGCAACAAACAACATACATACACACAATAACAAACATTTCATAGATACATACAATACATACATACATATGTACATACATACATGTATAAATGTATAAATACTGCCAAATTAATAAGTGCTGGAATTTGACTACAAAAATTCTTATGTCAACGCTAACAGCGCCGTCAACGCCGACGCCGACGCCTACCCCCACCAACTCAGTCAAACCACAACACTCACACACATAGACATAGTGGGGCTGCTGAACGGCGCAAGCTTTGGCTCTCCGGCTTCTTTTTGCTTTGCTTTTGATCAGTTGTTCGCAACACGCTCAGCTGCTCGGTCGAAATTAACGCAAAATTGACAGCAACAGTCAAGAAAAGAAAAAAAAAAACAAATATAAATTCAATACACACTACAGTGACAAAGTCGAACACCAAAGCTTTAAAGTTGTTGTAAATTTTTGCAAAAAATTAACGTTTTTTTGAAATGTGCCAAGTGTTAGTGTAGTCTTCTACTTGTTGCTTTTAAAAGTAGCTCTAAAAACTGTCGAAAACCTTAACACCACTTACGTCAACTAAGTTGCCCCCTCAAGAATAAATAGACATGAAAATGCATATGTGTGTGTATACTTGGGGGTATTAAGTACATATAACAATTCTGGTGACAAGCTGATAAGATTTGCTAACGCGTCAGTCTATAAAAAAAAATAATAATTATAATTATAATTTGTTACTTATCAAAATTTAAACAAAGTCTAGTGTGTGTATATTTGTGTTCATTATAAATACTTTACATATTTATATATTTTAATCGCTACATGTGTGACCCAGTTAAAAAACAAAAGCAACAACAAAAGGCATGAGTAACAACAACAAAAACAATAAAATTCATACAAGAGCTACCTTCCCCTCGATCGGCATACATATGCGTGCCTATGCATATTAATTAATTACGGCAAGCGTATATACAATAAAATCTATAAGCAACTGAAAATGAAATGAAATTAAATGTTTGTGTAAACATTGCAAGCAAAATTGTTAAAAACGTTTAAGTCTCGTATACGGAAGCTTAAGCAGCTCGCAGACGATTTACAACAATTAATAAGTACGTGAACAACAATTCTTTATCTTCAAGATCTTCAATAAATTGGACGAAGCAAAATTATAAGGTTCGTATATTAAAAGCAGCGGCTGACCTATTAAACCAGATTAACAAAAGATACGCAACAAATGTGTTCGCGTAGTTAAAGTCGAACATTTTTTTATTGTATGTAACTCTTGGGTTGCCTAAAATTAGAAAGTTTTATTGGTACAACATCTAAGTCGGCTTTATAGACTGGGCTTTAAATTATAATACAGCACATAAACCAGTTTTATATTATCTACGCTTAGCTTTGAGTGAAGTAAGAACACAAACATTTTGTAATCCACACAGCGCATACATCATACGCATAGTTTAATTGCTTGATTTTATATTTGAAAAGTTGTTGCCCTTATTTCACTGCCGAAAGTTGTCACATTGAAAAATTTATGAGCCTATTCCAATTAAAATGCCAACTCAAGCAAGAAAAAAGATTTCAAATCGGAATTGAATTCTTGTAATCTGAAACCCCATAGCGCAAACTGCTATAAACATGCGCTTTTAATTTGTTTATGTTTGAGATCAAGCTTCAGCATATCCGTTCGAATGAAAATGCAATTCATACATATATTGCTCGTATGTGAATAATAAGCAAGCATACTCAGTCAGCAAATACGTTTGTATTAGTTACAAATACTACTTATAGATTGTGCATATATACTAAGCATTGAATATTGAAGAAGCAACCAAACAAAGTAATAAAATTTTAAAATTGATTTCAATTTGAATTTAAATTCAGAGAGTTCAGTGTCGTTGCGCTAAATTTCAAGGTTGCAGCTAAACAAAAGCAATACAAATCAATCGAGTAGAATGCCCAAAAACCGGCCATTTGTTAATACAAGAGTTACGTTTTTCTAGACAGTCTGAGGTCTAGCTAGGTCTTCTAACCCCACAAAAAGGCGCCGCCCTCTAACGCTTACTTTTCTCAAATGTGTGTCCGTGTGTGTGCGATAGCATCTCCAGCTGGTCGATTAGGTTAACTGCAGACGCAGCTTGACTTTTGTACATTGAGTTTTGGAAAATACATTTATATATATGTACATACATATGTATATAGGTTGAATATCTATTGCTACAGCTACAGCTGGTATGACTCAACAGTTGAGCGCACGATAAGAAACGTTGTCTATAAAGTAATCCAGCAGTTAAGAGTGCAGAAATAAACAACCAAAATATTATAGAGTATATATTAATCAGTTGTTAATTTTGTGCTGATAAGCTTATGAGTGAATATTCTTGAATAAACTGTTATATTTCACAATAGATTTTAAGAAGCTTCCGCAATGCAAGGTTAAATAAAGAAATATGCTTTGAATTTATTTAAGCCAAGGCATACATTTATTATAAAATTGAAATTAACTGTAAAAAGCATGCAAGATTTAAATACTGTATTTTTTTTTATTAGGTTTTAATTATTTATAATTATCTTATGAAACATTTATATTTTAAATATTAAAACAAGCGGGAATCTCGTTTAAAAAGCCTTTCGAAAAGCTGATTGTCAATCTAACGGTTATTGCATCATTTCAAATGCTTACATGTATGTATGTGTTTTTCTTAGATTTGAATGAGAGCGTTAAATAAGAGTGCATAGTTTAAAACTGTAGCTCACTGAACAATTTGTTTAACAAATTTTTATATGTACATACATACGTTTTGTATGTCTGTTATATATATTCTATATACGGTCATTGCATTGTCGGCCTTCAACTTTCTTTGTTGATGCTGCCTGCCTGTCTGTCGCTGGTCGCCCTCTCTCTCTCTCTTTCTCTTCTCTGCGAGTTCTGGGCTTCTTGTTTTGGATCTGCAAACGCGGCCATTAAGTAAACTTGTTTGCTTTTCATTAAAAATTTCTTTGAAATGCAAAAATGTGTGCTATAATTAAGTAGTGGGTAACAAATACATGAAGCATTTGGTTTCCTTTATTAAACAAACATTTTTCATTGAAAATAGCCTAAAATATATATTTTTTTATATGATTTTCAAAATCTTTTTGCAAGTTGTTTTTCACTGCTCCAATGTGTTTAGAAAAGTAACAGGCACAAATATAAAAATATACAATCACATTTGCAATTTTCCTGACCCATTGCCAGCATTATGTTTATCAATTGTCGGCGCTGGCACGCGGCTGCACGCTGATAAAGCTTTGTATGCTACAACAGCTGAGCTGAGCCAGACGCCTCTCTAAAAGGCGAACGCTGATAGCATTTTACACTCACGTGTTACTGCAGTGTATCCGATTGCTTACTTACATATATACATATGAATGTGTGTGTGTCTGTCTGACTGCTGTGTGAGTCGTCTTTATAGCCAGTCACGATTTAAGCTAAAGCTGGAGTTCTTTCCATTTCGGACCCGGTCAGTTGCTTTTAGAGTATCTATATAAAAAGTTTTTGTATTTGCTTAAAATTTCAGCCAAGTTGTGCTAATTTTTCATACATATTGTGCACAAATATGTTTGCTAAATCAATATAAATTGACTTTAATTATTTATCTATTAGCAAAACAGCAGGCAAACAATTGATTGGCAGTGACTTGAAACTCAACTCAATGCTGGGTAAATTTAAAAAACGCTGAACAAAGAAAGCAAAGTAAAAGATGTGTGAAATATACATATGTACATACAGCCGTTTGTATGTAATCGAAAACGGAACTTGTCCTAACAAAGATAAGCTATCTAAATTTGTTTGTTGATGAGGGTGTGACTTATAGGATCCAAATAGAGTAAGCAGGAAGAAAATAATATACATATAATTCTCTAGAATGATAATTTCACATTAATTCGAAAGTGTTGAGTCAATATATACGTACGCATATGTACGTGTACATGAACTGCTCACGTTCCAAACTAATCAAAACATGTAGAAAAACGAATTTAAAAATTTTAGAATTTACGTCAGCTGTTTCGTTTTGCTAAACACAAGACAATTAAATCTATTTCAGTATACTCTTTACAAGTGTTATATCATCAATCTTTGGCTATACTATGGCATTTATTAATATATCAAGTTGTTTATGGACCCCCTACAGTTCTAGTTCTATGCTATATAATTTGTAAGTAGGGCATAAATTTGCTGAGCTATTTTTGTTGTTCTAAAAGCGCGTACTAAAAATAAACCTACCAGTACGCTTTGAGGTTGGGGGATGAAAGTTCCGATAAACATAACAAGCATTGCACTTGACGTTTTACGGTAACTGTGGCTACCTCAACATTAATTTGTTGTGCGTGAGAGTGAGTGAGTGAGAAGGAAAGTTCAAATGGGACGCCCACTCAACGAAAAATTGCGTGATTCAGGCAATATGTATGTATCATAACAAGAAAGCGAGAAAGACAAAGCCAAAGTGACTTGCAAATTACACAAAGCTAAACAAAGAACATTTTAAGCTAGAGAGCGAAGAGCATACACATTGACTAAAATAAATATTGCATGCACTTGGAACATGTGACGGCGATGACGACAATGACGCGTCGACAGCTAGCAAAAGCAACAACAAATGATACTATCTGACTGTATAAGTAGTTTGATTAAGGATCCCAACGACTAGTCGGCTAGCCAGTGACCCATTGATAATACGCTGCGGAAGTTGGCGAGCAAAGTAAATTTTTTCCGGTACACGGAAAGAGAGAGTGCACTTGCAGGCGAGAGTTTTGGCTCTCTTTCGAAACGCTGAGAGCTCTTTACGCAACACGTCAGGGGAATTTTTTTCTTTTTTGTTTTTATGAAATTGTCAACTAAGAAATTTAAGATACTTGAGTGCAGTTAAATTTATTTAGATGATCCATTTATTTATGTACACAATATGTATGCATGTATACATGTGTAGTTGTATCTGCTGTCGCAAATTAGCTAACGTCTTGTTATTGTAAATTATATTTAAGTTACAAACGAAAAAGACCCAAGCGACAAAAAGCTTTAGATTATTTACTATACGAACACACACATGTACATACATACATATGTATATGTGTAACTACGAAAATGTAGACTAAAGCAAACGGTCGGAAAACATATGGTAATCTCAGAGCGCAAGCTAGGCTACCCACACTCTCTCAAAAGCTCTTTACAAGCTCACAGTTTTCTTGTTTACAACGTTGCTCTAGTGTGCGTGTGTCGGTGTGTGTAAAAACAAAAGCAACACTGCGATAAATTAAAAATTCAAAACAAAATATAAAAAATAAACAGTTTTGACCTTGAGTCTGGTTAATAACTGTGCTCTCAACTTGCTTCACTCACTCTCACTCACTTGCTCGCTCTCTGAGCAAATTATTTGCTAGCGTGGCTGGTGTCTAACTGTTTCTTTCTTATTTTATATACATATGTATATGTATATATTTGTTGCTGTGCTTTTGTTTATAATTATTGCATTATTTCATTGTGTGTTGAAATTGTTGGCGCTTGCCTGCACATGTGTTTACAATATCATCAAAAAGTACGAATTATTCTTTATCCCCTATTCTAGATCCACATTGTGTATACGCATGACGTCAGTAAAACTTTGCGAGCAGCTGCTTTGTGTTTTGTTACAATACATATGCAAATATAAATATGTACATATATTTATATTATAGTTGTGTTGGTCATGCCTTGTAGCCAGTTTTGTACTTTAAACCCCTGAAGCACCTAGCCACCCATTTTTCAAATGCTCTTCACGTGCAACGCTCACACTTAATACAAACTTGTTCCGCATTACTTAAACGCATGCATACATACATACATATGTATATGCATAAGAACCATTTGTTATGTTGTTTATGTTCGAAATTAATAAAGTTTATGTCTAATTCAGAGACTCTATAATGCTATATGTAGAAATGAAAGCTTTTTGTTATCATTTGTTTTGAATCAGATGTTCCCTTGTTTTGTCGTTCTTCCTCTTCAAACATTTTGCGTTCATTAACTTGCGTGTGCTTGTGTGTGGGTTCTGCATGATAATTACATACATACAATAAACATGTATGTATGTATGTATGTATGTGTATATTTAGACATGTTTAGCTTTTTTCGCGTTCTTCTATCTCCACTCTTCACGCTCTTCTCTACAGCAAATAAAAATGTTTGCTTGCCTTTTTCAGTTCATGCCACTCAATTTTGTTGTATTTTTCTTTTTTTTTTTTGTTAATTTTTATTAACAAATTTGTAATAAATATTCTTTTTTGTATTTTTTTATGACCAGTTATTCGTTTGGCTTTGCACATACTACATATGGTTCCTATTTATAAGTAGTATATAGGGATCGCTTTTTGTTCGTTAAAATAAAAAATAAATAAAAAAAAAACACAAACTCAAAATTGTTTGGCCTTCGACGCGTTCGGCAACCTTTGACGAATATTAAACAATTTAAATGGTTACGCGAGGCGGGTGGGGCGCATAGAGAAATATAATGTAAAGAAACCAGAGAAACAAGCATATCACTTAGCTAAAGTAGTATGTGCTTGTTGTTATTGTTGTATTTGTCTTCTCGTGCTCGTTTGAGTGTCGCTTTAGTACTTCCAGTTGCCAGCTTGGGTTGTTTGGGTCTGTTCTTGGTTGACCTTGAGCTACGGATAGAGAATGTTTGGTTTGTTGTAACTCAACTGCTATCAAGAGTCCACAATTTTGCGATTAACTAACAAATGCTTTATGAAGCGAGATAAGCCGAGGGAGAGTGAGATAGACAGCGAGTGATATTAATTTCGAGGTCTAGATGGCGGACACTGATTAAAACTTTACGGCCGTTGATTTTACATACATAGATGTACATAAATTTTGATATAATGTTCGTATTATGAATTTATGGTACAGCATTTATTCAAACTTCCGACTTTGTAGACGCATAAATTAGAAAAAAAAACCAGATAAAATGAATTCTGGGGTTTACTAAGAGAACAGAGAACCACTGTTCTATAAATATATTCAATTTTATTTTAAAACTAAACATTTTTATTAAATTAAAAGAGCTTAAAAACTTGTCGGCTTTAATGCGCCGCACCAAATTTTATAATCCCAGATACTAAATGCATTTTTCTCCACAAAATTTACGATCATTGAATGAACCAGAAATTTCGTTGCGTCTTTTTGTAAACAAACGAATTAATATTTATACTGCACAGCAAAAAAACAAAAACAAATAAGAATAAAACAATAACATGCTTGTAGACCACTCAACTGGCCAACGAAAAAGCAAAACTGAATAACAAATATACCAAGAAAAATAAAATAAAAGTAGCTTACTCATTTTGGCATAGTTCTTTTTTATTTTCGCTGTTTTCTTATGCATCATTTGTTGTTTAGTTTGTTTTTGGCTTATTTTCTTGTTTTTGCCACTTGCTAATTTGGGATTTGTTTTGATTGTTCTGAGTGCCCTTTTCGCATGGGAACGTGGGGAAGTGCTTTGGTGTTGTTTTCTGATAATAATGGCGAGCACAACAAATTTAAACAGATTTGAAAAATGTTATAAATAACATTATCAATTGTTATCTTTATGGCCAACTGCAAATGCGCTTGCTTGGTTGGAGTTGATAGAAGATGGGGTGACCTAGTGCTAACATGTATTCAAGAATTTATAAATCATTTCATTAAAATGCAGTGAGCTGAACAGTTATTAAACGTTGATTGCCTTGAATTTGCCTTAATAAACTATTAACATAATTCTAATCTCTTTCTCTTTATCGTTGCAGGTACTGTAAAGTTAACAGCGCAGTAACAGCGCAGCTCAGCGCGTGCGCGCCAAGCGCACACTACACACTCTTACAGTTGGGGAAGCATTGACGGCGGTTTGCCAACTTCCTCCCACTGATCTGATCTCTTTAGCCTAACGCAATGACTGAGAATCAATTGTATTCCATGTCATCGGAATTCTTTGACAGTGGCTCCAACAGCAGCAGCAATCCTCTTAAGTTTGAACTGTACTCGCTGGGCACGCCCACTCTGACCATAAACACTGGTAGCTATAGCAACAACAATAACACCAACAACAACAACAACAACAACAACAGCAGCAGCAGCAGCAACAGCAACAACAATACGAATGCCATTACAAGCTACACATCGAATGTAATGCTGAGCACCACAGCCATAAGTATACCACGCAGCAGTAATTCTCATCATCACCATCATCCGTATCAACAGCTGAGTGAGACGCCCACCTTGACATCCTCGCTGCGTCAGCATCATTTGCACAGTTTGCCCAGCATGGCGCAACATCATCAACAAACATTGCAGCAGCAGCAGCAGCAGCAGCAACAGCAACAACAGCAGTCGCATTCGCATTCTCAAGCGTTGCAGCTGGGCGAGCTATCGGACTATGGCCTAGATGCGCTGGACGCCGCCTCACTCTCGCCCACGCTAATACAGGATGTTAGCCTGGGCGCGTCTCACTCGCCGCTCAACACAACGCTATACAGCAGCAGCGCCAATGACGTTGCTGGCAGCGTTTCTGGCTATTATACAGCCACCGCAGATTTAAGCGCCAGTCTCAATTTGAACGTGGTGCAGGAGCAGGCGCTGCTACAGGATGCAGTCAACGGTGGTCTGCTTTATGAAATGACGCCCAATTCGAATGCCATGTGGAGTGATATAAATAGCGCCATTGTGCATACCAAACACGAGCCATTTAATTTAGACGATGATTATATATTTCCCAACGACAAAGCCGAGATACAGAATGCCGATTTGTGCGATCTGAATGGCAGCGATTTTCTAGATGTCATGGGCAATTTTGAGGACATGTTGCCAGCCGTAAATGAAACACAGAATGTCAACTTTTTGCTTTCGCCGCAGTCACAGACGCCCGATGCGCTTGGCATGCCACCGCTAGAGTTGTTGCAGCAGCAGCAGCAGCAACAACAACAGCAACAGCAGTTGCAAACGTTGCTCACACAAAGTCAACAACAACAACAGCAGCAGCAGCAGCAGCACCCACAGCAGGATAGCTATGAGCTATTCCATAGCACACCACAGAAGCCCACGCAGCAGCTGGGCTCAAGTTTCTCGCCAGGCAGTCAGGCCTCGCAGTCGCCATTAACACCACCGCCCATACCACATGCCAATCGTACACAATATCCTCTGGTCAAATCGCGCAACATGCAGGAGCTGATGAAGAAGGGACTTATGCCTTCGCCACCGGAGCGTCACTCCTTGCTTAGTCAGTCGGCAGCCCTAAGTCCGGGCGGCAGCAGCAGTGGCTTTGGCAGTGCCAACAGCACCACAGCTGCTCAAGGTCAGGTTGTTGTTACAGCTGGCGCAGCAGGCAGCGTTCGCAAGTCTCTGGGCTATCCAGGCGCTGTTGAGAGCTCACAGCTGTCACGCCTGTCATCGTCGGCGCCCACGCACGGATGCTTGGATATTTGGATGCGACGTGAGCCGCGTCAGCATTTATTATCCACTGGCTCATTGGCCGAGGCCGAGAGCTACTCGTCACTGAGCACAGGCAGTGTGCTTTCGCCAGATGGCATTGATTTCTCCCAAGATGATGACGATGATGTTTCGAGCGAGAATAGCGATAACTATGATGATTTTAGCAGCGATGGTGAGTGCTAATTTACAGCTAACTCTAACTAAATAAATTAAATATATACTACTGCTACTATTATGGTAGGTGGCTCTGGGGATGAGGATGAAACACGCACATCGACACCAAATCAGCTAAGCAGCAGCAAGGGAAAGGAGCGCTTCTTCTGGCAGTACAATGTGCAGGCAAAGGGACCCAAGGGCAAGCGGCTGGTATTTCAATCCAAGCTAGAGGATCCGCATGTGCTCAACGAAGTCGCCGATCCGGTGTTCAGTCCCAACTGTTCCGTGCGTGGCATTAAGGTCTATAAGGTATGTTGTCTGCATAATCATTGTTAACTTTACCTAATGACTCATTCAACTTTATGCAAATAGCATAGCGGCAAGGCTCGCAAGGGTGATGGCAACGATTTGACCCCAAACGCACGTAAATTGCACAGCATTGGCAAGGAACTGGATAAGCTGAGTCGCACGATCAATGACATGACGCCTGTGTCGGAGCTGCCCTTCAATGTGCGCCCCAAGTCGCGCAAAGAAAAGAACAAGCTTGCCTCGCGCGCCTGCCGCCTGAAGAAGAAGGCTCAGCATGAGGCCAACAAGATCAAGCTTTTTGGATTGGAAATAGAGCATAGTGAGTGTCTAAACTACACAATACTTTTGTTTATACTTTAATGTTTGTTCACATTGTTAACAGAGCGCCTTATCAATGGCATTGCCGAGCTTAAGCAGGCTTTGGCACTGAAGCAACGCACACAAAGTTTGGGCGAATCCACTGAGGATGTGGATCAGCAAATTCAACGCATTTACGGCACCGCCTCAGGTAAGTTAAATTTGTTTCGCGCTCAAGGTACATTTTAAAGACTTTCGTTACTTTTAGCTGGCATACGCGTTGCAGGTGGTTCCACTGATTTTGTGAACAAGGTTTTGGAAAATATGCGCGGTGGCATGCCAAATGGTGGACTGGAGGAGCTGCGCAAGTCATAGGCCAAAAATACCAGAAGCAACAACAAATACGAACCGCCCATCAACAATAAACTTAAGCATAATTAGCAAGTAGCATTGCCCTCGCTTACAAAACCAATCAATTCAAACCAATCCAACTACCAATTAACCAAACAATAAATCTGCTTGCATGAGTGATAAATATGAATGTGAATGTGAATGTTAGAGAGAAAGGAAGTGAAAGATATGTAACTGTGATTTAAGAGCCTGGCGTTGTTTACTGCAGACAAATAACTAAAAAGTAAAAAGAATACAAATTTAATTACACATTATTTTGGCCAGCGCGCGCAAAACTACAAAGAAATTTCCTGAAATGTATACATACATATATGCAAAATGTACAGCAAATGAAACGAAACAAAATGTAAAGAAAGAGGCAACCATAAAAACAAAATTATTAAGAACCCTAATTGTTTAGCTTTTAAGAATTTTTGTTAAGATGCATTGCAGGCAGGACGGCAAAGGCGTTTCGTAAATTGAAATGCGTTTAGGAATTAGCTACCAGTTTTACCTGTTTACGACATAAGTTTTGATTTGAATCATGAAACTTAGCTTTTGCAATGAAATATAACACACATATATATATATATACAGCTGCGATTTATTTGTTTAAGTTTGAATGCTACATCTATATCTATGAATATCTATATATTAAAACAATGTATAAATTGGTTCAATGTTTAGCCATAAGTTTTATTAATTTCACTAAAATACCAGAGCTTTTATCTTATAATATTATGTTTGTTGGTATCATACACATGTGCAGATGCATACAATAGCTAGATATTGTCAATCTTTAAGTTTCTGTTTGCGCCCAAGTTGAAGGAAATTTATTGTTTGCCTATTATTTTGCTAGTCTTATGCATTATTAATACTTTTATTATGCTATTTTATAAACATATTTTAATTACTATTTTATAGTTTACTATTATAATCATATGATATGCGTGGTGATATAATTTTAATTTCTCTTTGTATGCTTTTGATTTTTGTTCATGTATACATTCTGTTGGAAAATCTTATTTCTATTAGCTACTACGTAAATAATTTTAAGTTATACCCATAAACGATTTGCATATGAAATACCTTCAATATAATATCTTAATTCGTAATTTATTATTTTTAAAAACCACATGCAAACAAACAAGCATACATACAGTTTGAAATCTTAAATTAATTTCATTTGCTTAAATTTCTTTGCGGTTTGCGTTTTCCATTTCGTACATACAAATTAAGTTTACAAATACAAAAACACAAAAAAAAAAACCAACCAAACAAAACTGAAACATATTTTGAGTTTTATTATGCTTATTTTCAAAAATTGTATTTACTTTTATTTTGATGTTTTGCTCTGCTTCGATGCTAATTTTGTGATATTTGTATTGAGTCTTTTGTGTTATAAGGACTTGCGTTTTTGGGCTTTCCATATATGTATATTTAGTGGTTACCATTTAAAAAGTTAAAACTGCTATTTGTTGCGTAACAATTTGTGTTCAGTTGATATCAAAACGTAAATTCAATTCAAAACATTCTAAAAAACTTTCAAATCCCTTAACTACATACATACAATGCTTATGGCTTCGGTTGCTTTTGTTTGCTGGCGTTGTTAGTGAGAACGAAAATACAAAGTGATTCAAGTTAAAAACTTAGAACTTTAGGCACTCGTCGTATCGTCCACAGAGTTGGACACGTGACAAAACAAATTGTAGTACTTAGACTAGGCTTTAAAATTAAAAAAAAAAAAAAACAAAACACAACATACAACTTAAGAAATTTTGAACGCATATGCATATATTTAAGATTGCCATTTGAGTTTTTTAGGGTTTTTCAAATTCATGTTTTAGGAGCTTCAAATCCATAAGTGATATGAATATGAATTCAACATAAATGTTAACGAAATGAAAAAAACAAAAAAAAATTAAATTTAACCATGAAACACACAAAGTACAAGCGCAAGCAAAGCGACTAGCTTAGAATTAGTGTTCTCTTTGTCTATATACAAACATATATACATACATACATATGCAAATTGATTGAATGCAAACCATGTGGCATTGAAGTAAGCACGACAGTTCCTCAGTGTTTAATATGTGTAACAAGCATACTAAATATATATACGTATATATATATATATACACGCATACATACATACAGTTAGACATATACGAATGAAAACCATAAGTACATAAGCATTATGACTATGTATAATAGAATTGTGTGCTTTAAATAAATGTGCTTCATATTTACCATTTTTTATATGCTATACATGTATATCAAATAATAATAATGTAAACATTAACGTAATTGTAATACGACAAAGGATAAACTACCTCAAAACTTGAACAATGAAATGATGTGTCCATTGAAAATACACAATGTATTTTCTAATTAGATATGAAACAAAAATTGAATTAACTTTATTATATAATCTTCAGCCTTGCAGTGCACTTTCATTAATATTTTCTTTTACCGAACTTTTCTAGTTTTATTTTGAAATTGCCTGCAAGGTGTAACTTGTAATGTGGTGTCCAACAAATTTAACAAAACTGTGTTGAAAATTACAAATTATCTATGCCTTGAGGCGCAACTGTAAAAATCTAAGAAAAAACATAATTATTATGTATAAAAGATGCAGCGAAAATACTAAGGATTTATATTAATATATGTATATGCTACACCAATTATTTAAACATTAACTTAAGTACACACTCTACATTTATGAATGTCAACCTGCAAACACAATGTCTATATACCTACATAAATATTCAATTCCAAATTTAACTACTTAAACTACAAATAAATGGCGATAGCAACAAAAAACTAAAACAATTGTCCTTATAAGTTGGGAGCAGGTACAGCAAAAAAATGTGGAACGCTTCACGATTTTGCGTGTCATCCTTGCGCAGGGGCCATGCTAATCTTCTCTGTATCGTTCCAATTTTAGTATATGTTCTGCCGAAGCAAGAACGAATGTTGTATGAAAAATCTGTTATTTATACGAAGAGACGGTGGAATCAGTAGTTGGGAATTATAACGTTGTGCAAAAGTTCAAGTCGTTTCTGTTAATGTGAGTGAAAATTTTATGTTCCTGTTAATGTGAGTGCAAATGTTATGTTCCTGTTAATGTGAGTGAAAATGTTATGATAACAGTTTGAGGGTCACTTGTGTATGTATGTACATATTTGTTTATTAATGTAGTTCCGGGGTGAATTTGTAGGATTGTAATTTATTTTCAGTAGTTTTTACTTCTTATTATAACTTATTTTACGGTAAGCTGTACACAATTTAATTAATTTTAAGTAGACCAATAAACTTCGAATAACATGAATTTTCAGCCAAATTCAAACCTTTACTTAAGTTCTCATCAGTATAGAATATAGAAATATTTAAATTAACATATATATGTATATGTTTCTTGATTTTCGATGAAAATATTTTTACTTTTCAAATATTTCAAAGCTTATTTCTTAGCAGTTCCTTACTTAATAAAAAACACTTTTAGTTTAGGAAACACACATTTTATTTGACTAAAATAGAGAGGTTTAGAGGCACAACTACGAGACTTTTGGTAGACTTAACTAAGCCCAAGAGATTATTTTTTTTCACAAATAAATAAAAAATGTAATTTCTACATTCAACAGATATACAAAACGGATTTCAGTGCAAGTTATAAAAAAGTGTTTAGTGTTCAGTTGATTGTGCTGAGTTTGAGATTCCGCACGACTATCTCTTAATCATGCTTATGTTCCGGTTCCAAATCGTACCAAGACTTTAGGCCAGCCGTAGTGGTAATCTCAGCATCATCCAAGGGAATTTTGAGCTGTAAAGATAGAGAAAAGAAAAAGAAGTTAGCACAGCAAAAAAAATGTGGAACGCTTCACGATTTTGCGTGTCATCCTTGCGCAGGGGCCATGCTAATCTTCTCTGTATCGTTCCAATTTTAGTATATGTTCTGCCGAAGCAAGAACGAATGTTTCATGAAAATGCAGCTATTTATACGTTGAGCAGGAGGAATTCGTAGCTGGGAATTATTAGCATGCAGTTGCAACGCTTAAGCGCAGGTAGACCCAGATAGGGGTTGAATTTGGTTACATACCATGCCAATGATCGGACTGCCGCTGGAGAGAAAACCTTTTTGCGTGCAGACCGTAACCTCGAGTGACGTGTGCCTAAGTTCGCTAATTGAGATAACATATTCGACGGATGTTTCATAAACCGGATTGCAATTGTCCTTTATGACGCTCGTCTTGCGCTTGGACTCCTTGCTGCGGCCAGGCAGTAAATACAGCTTCACATAGGGATCAGGTATGCTGCTGGGATCACGCAGCGGTATATTCATAATCTTGTGAATGGTTATGTCCAATTTCTGACGTTGTGCAGAGTAAATTATTGATAGCTGTATGCGTCCTAGTCCATGATCACCAGCCGAGGAAACTAGTTCAGGCATGCGATGCGTCAGCACTGAGCTGGCGATCTCACTGATTGGCTTTTCCAATGAGGCAGAAGCGGAAAGAGCACCGCTGCTGGGCTTCATGGGCTCCTCCTCGCTAATAGGCGATTCTGTGGAAAGACGCTTGCCATTCGCTTGAGCATCCTGAGGCAGAGTTGACATTTAGTTTTAAAACCAGGTAGTTACACATATATGTTTATTACTAACCTTATTTGTCGCCGGCGCCACAATTATTGCATCAGGTACTTTCACCGAGCTGCTACGTGTGATGGCCGCCTGTTCGGAGCCCTCAGTATCCTCTTCGATTTCGCCAGCCTTTAGAATGCGCAGTGATAAAGACATGTATAGCTTTGATTCCGGTCCGGACTTTTGCAATTGGAATGGCTGCTGTATAATTTCCATATTAAACTGTTTGATCAGCGCGCTAAGATTGTAAGTATATTGGCCAATATCATTGCCAGTTTTTTGATCGAATATTTTAATGTTTAAGCATTCATTGTCTGGATTGGTAACCAAAAAGGTAAATCCCTGCTCCCAGACAGGCGAATCATCGCGCAAGATCATGGCAGTTTGTTTCTTCTGCTTGTTGACGCTGCACACCAGATAAGGATCGGGCTTCGAGTTGGCGCGTGCTTGCTTCAAATGCCTGGCCGAGTCAATGAAAACGCTCAGCACGGCCGAACTCATGGTGGTCACTCGCAGTAACTGCGTTTCCAGCAATATTTGTTGCAGATCATTGGGGTCGGGCGTAAGTTTATACCATTGCAAGCGGACATGCAGATCACCGTGCTTGGCATCCTCCAAAGCGAGCCACTGAAGAGATAAATCAAAAATTAATTTTTGCTAAGGTTTTAGAACTTTGGCCATACTTACAGTATCTAGCACACCCTTTTTGATAACACTTGCCACATCAACGGATGCTCTGCATAAATGTATAAATTTACTATTAGTATTAGCATTATTTTTTATAGTATAAAAGTGTCTTTAAGCAGGTTATAGGTCAAAAATAAAACGACGGTTGATCATTGTAAGTAGATTTTGGAGTGTTAGTTTTCTCATGAGTTTTCGCTGAGTACTCATTCTTGTCTATTGTATTTGTGTGTTGGATTGATGACGATTTGCCTAACCTGCCAAGCGATTCGTCATCACTGGTTCTGTCCCAATCAAAGAGTCTAAACACCAGTATGGCCCGTTGTGAGACCTCAACCACAGCCTGATCCGTTCAGTCATTAACAATAGCAATGGGCATTTTGGAAGACATTGCATTAATATATGTTAGCAGCCAAAAGTCTACGATATGTACGGCTAATGTTTGTTTGTATAATTTACAGTGGGTCATGTAAATCAAACTACGCACTATATTCAGCATGCTAGGTGTTCATAAGTGTGAATGTGTGTGTGGGAGCATGCAGTGCTTGTATTAGTATTAGTCATATTTATGGGTAGCACTTGTGGTCAGTTAGTTTTAAATTGAGAGGTTAATGTTTATATCAAGGCAATTGAGTTTTACAATTTATTTAAATTATAAATTACTAATCAATTGAAAACTTCTTTGAACTCAAAATTGAATTTAAGGCTGTTAATAGTCACATTAGGACAATTCAGATTCACTTGCTGTCTGTTTGCTGTTTTTATGTTTAGTCAGAGAGAAAGAAATGAGTGCAAGCAAGAGGAGTTTATAAACAAATACTATCACATGCAGAAATACAACCTGCCCAACACATCATCGGCCTGTACGCCTGGCATACTCTGATCATAGTCCCACAAAGAAAAACCAACCAAATGGTTAATGGTAGTAAAAATACACGCCTAGAAAAACAATTGTGTAGAGTAGAAAGTAAGTGTGAAGAGAGAGAGAGAGAGAGAGAGATACATAGATACACAACAAAACAAAAACAAGGAGCAGTGAAACAATAAACAATAAAACCAATTTTCAGGTATATAAACTAAAGTTAGCGCCAGAGCATGCAAACATTTATTAGTTTTTAGCTATTGGAACTCACATTGTATATGGTGTTCTTTTGCAAAGGACTTGGGGCTTGTGGGGATTGGGCTTTGCATGGGAATTATGCTCAGTTGTTACTTTATATAGCTTACCTGCCAAGGTTTTCATCTTTCTTGGAGTCATCCGAGTCCCTTAACTGTATGTCAACCCATTGACCCATTTCAATAAAAACTGGCGTCTAGTTTCAGGCCAGACGTACAAACAAAATAGTACGCGTACATAAAAGTCAAGGGAAATATGCATGGAAATCAAAATGAACAGATAAAAACATAAATGAAAGAAAGCAACTACAGCAAACAACGAAAAGTAAGTGTGTATTTGTGTGTGTGTGTGTCTTTCACTGTGTGCAGTGTATAGTTGTGTGGGTGTGGGTGTGTGTGTGTGTGTGTAGCATGCAGCAAAAACAAACTACAGTAACAGCAAAGCGAGTTTCGTAGCAGCCAGCCTAGTACATACCTCACACCAATAGTCCCACTTTGGATTAACATTGTTATCAATAATCTGCGTGCGGAACTCCTGGGCGCCCACGTTGATAATGGCATAAGGATCGGACTTGCCCTTGCCCAGCACGCTTATGTCCTTCTTCATGAGGTTCTTAGCCTCCACAACGTGTATGCGTAGCAGACCCTGAAAAAACGAAGCATTTACATTAGCAGTGACTGCTTGGAAATTAAAGTGAATAGCTTGCGTTACCTCTGGCTCTGGCATTTTAAGGGCCACGGCAGATACCTCCTCGCTCAGCGATATGGGCAGTTTGTTGGGTAACACCATTACATTGCCTATCTGCTCGACAATAATCCGGCGCAGCAGATCGGACAGACCGGGCATATCCATAAAGTCTATGACTCCCACCAGATTAAAGTCAATATTGGGATTGTTGAGGAAAAAGATTTGCAGGCCACCCACGAGTGGCATCGAGCGAATTAGCGGCTTCATCACCACCCGCACCCAGCCATGTATTTGAAAGTCCTTAATTCCACCCTTCATTCCGCCCAGATAAAAGTTAATGTCACAGTCGCTGGCATAAAATAAGTCCAAATCCATTATAATCTCATTGCGATCAACGTTCTTGTCATAGATCTTCACACCCCCAATGCGTGGTGGAATGGTACCCAGTATAATACGATCAAAGCGAAAGCCATTCATCTTGTACTGCGACAATGCCAAGGCGACATTGGGCTCAATTGTTTCCTTCACCAGAGTGCGCGCAAAGTGATTGGCATTGGGCCAGACCTGCTTTAAAATCTGTAAAAAGCAAGCAGCTGTAAATGATGTTTGAGCTTAAGCTACAAGGCCTGTAACTCACCTTATTTAACCATTCGGCACGCTCCACGTCCGGAAAGTAGACCCAGGCGGGAAGCTCATCTATGCGCGCCAAGATGACATCCTTCTCTGAAGCTAGCGCTGACACTTTAGCTATATTGCGCTTCTTCTCCGAGGTCTTGGCCATTTGGTCACGCGCGACAGACAATATAACGGGTGCTATGAGCCATGCCACAGACCAGCCCATATAGCCAACCAGGTAAATGGAACCCACAATTGCCACCTTTTTGCCGACGGAGTAGATTAGCGAGAAGATGCTGCTGTCATCATCCGTTCTAGACTTGGCCGCAACTGCACTTCCATTCGCATTTGTTGTTGCTGTTGTAGTAGCTGTTGCCGTCGCTGTAGGCGTGGCTGCGGGCGGTTCCGTCATTTTTTTAGATGCGGCCAGCGGCACAATTGGCTGCTCCTGCTGTTGCTCGTCAGGCGGTGGCACAACGAAGTCCGCAAGCGGCACACTTGACGCGGTTGCGTTATTATCACTAAAATTATGCATAATTTCATTGCTTATTGTTCATTTGAAAAAGCTATATAAGCGCTAATCTAATGGCAGCTGATTCATTAGCATTGCCGGCAAAGGCAGATGATGTCACCCAGTCATAGGAAAAAGTAAACAGCGGCATCTATAAAATTGTTGTGCTACACTTTTATTTTATATTTGCACTCCAGCTAGAGCTGGCTTTCATTACTCATACGACGTGTGGGCTCATCAAATTGACACACTTACAGCTTACACCTGTTGCCTAACTAGACTTTAATTTTATTTTTTGGGGGGCAAGCATATTAAATAGCAATAAGAATTCGAGCGCAGTTGGCTTTCATTTAAACGTAACCTATTTAGCTTTATATAAGGTAATCACTTATTGGCAGCGCATATTAAATTCGTGCAGCATTTTTTTTTTTCATTTCATGCGCTCATTTCTTATTTAAAGCTTGTGGATAAATTTACAGAATGTATTTTCCGCGCCGTTGAAGCTTGTTGACTTTCCTAAATGTTGTTGTAGCAAGATAAATATTAAAAGTTTCAATGGGTGGGGCGTATAACAAGCAAGAGTTGTCTTATTTTGCCTTAAGGTAAACAACGCAAAGAGACCAACATATTGGTTATTAATAAGGTTAGAAAGCCAATAGAACTTGATAAGACTTTAGAATGTAACCATAAAGAGGAAACGAAGGGTATTTGCAAGTCCATGCACTCACTTTTCTTTATTACTGGCAAACGAGCTGCCACCCACGATTTTAATCATTTCTTGAGCTCAAACTTTTGTCATTTACTCAAAACTTGCACAATTGTTTATACTTCAAATGATTTCTAGCCATTGTCTAACGATTAAACAAGGCCACAACTTTAGCTGCCATTTGCCTAAATGCCTTCAGCTGAGGTAGTTAGGCGTTGTCAAAGCTCTGGTTACCACGAAAATTTCTATGCGCTATATACATATAGTATGAGCTCGCTATTGTTCAGTGCTGGCGCATTTGTCATGGACATTTGCGCTTGGCGCCGTGAGCTGGGGAGCACCTGTTGCATGGTAGAATCAAACAAGCGTTGAGTTGTGCAAAGGAGCGCCTTATACTCTGACATAATACAGCAAAGTTAAATAATTGACAGTCTCGTATTGCCAAGAACTTGAATTCGCTAAGCGACTTAGCGCAGTTGCTCAAATCTTCTTGTTATTTTTGTTTTGTTCGCTCTTTCTACGTTCTTATGTGATGACGTCGTCGCTTGATTGATGCTACATATATACATATGTATACTATATATTTATATGCTCTAAAGGCCATGTGCTCAGTTTTGTCTGTTGCGCATAAATAAATAAAAAATACGTATGTTATAATATAAAATATTAATTGTTACAATCACCTCATCGTGCAACGTGTTGTGTTGTTTGTGTGTGTCTCAGCCAATGTTGTTGTGCACTAGAAATGAAAATCAAATGCAATAAACATAAATTAAAATTTGTGTTAAATAAATGTGTGTATGAGTAATATTTGATGGAATCTTGTGGCTCTACGTTAATAGGGGTAACTAGAATAAACTGCAAGTATATAGGGGGCTTGAAATTAATAAAATACAGAAACCGCAATTAGTTAAATGTAAGCGTTGATAAAAATACAAAAAGCTTAGCTAAAAACCACATTTAGTTAAATTAAGGCTTTGATAAAAATACGGGAAGTTTTGCCATATAATGTGCAAAAATTTGCTTATGATTTTAGTTTTAGGCCATTTTAAGTGTACACACAAATCTCTGTGTGTGTATTTATAAATGTCTCAAATCTTTAGATGTTTGTATATCAATTAGCATATACACATACTTGCCAATATGGCAAACAAATATACATACTTGATATGTTTGTACGTTTGTATACAATTGTATGTTTTTATCAAGTTCTACATTTGACGCGTTCGTTCTTCAAACAAACAGCGTGTAACGTAAACAAATCACAATCTTTTTGCTTAGCATTTCAAGATTTGTTTGCGTAGCAACGATTACAAAAGCATTTACATTACCTTACGCACCCCAAAAAGAAAACTTTATAAAATTTATAACAACTTGACGTGCTTGTTGTGGTTTTTTTTTTTTATTATTTCATGCGCGACGCGTTTGACGACTTGGCGTCGACGGCAACGTTTTGAAAACTAAAATTGAAATTTTGTAGCGCCAGGTCATTGAAGATTTTGTAGCAGCTTTGGTGAAAGCTTTTGAGCAAAAGCTCGCCTGCAGCAGCCGAGTCATTTGATGCTTGTTAGCTTATTAATCTTTGGCGCCACAAAAGTGACTCAATTTAGCGTCGCGCCAAGCGGCAAAGTATGCAAAGTATAGGATAAGTAAAAATAAATGTTTAGTTTTACATGCTTGTTTAAGCTTTACATTTTTAGTAGTCATATTTGTTTGTTTTAAATTGTTTAACTCATGCTGGCTGTTTAGTGTAGTTGGAACAACTTCTGCTTGACAAATGAACCGCAAAATTCCGCTCTGCAGCAATGTAATTTAATGAATAACTAATGCGCATGTAACACATGACGTATGAGTAATATTCGTGGCATGTGCGTTCGTAATGCCAGCAGCAGATTAAAAGTTAAACTGTGTGCCAGAGCCAGAAAAAGCGCAAATCAAACGCAAATAAACTACAGTCAGCTTTAATATGGCCTTCAACACACACACACACACACACCCACACAGGCAAACACATGCTGCAGCTCATTGTCAGCCCTGTGGGCGTGAGCGTGAGCAGGAAGCACAAAGGTAGCATAACGCTGTTGAAGGACGAACTACAGCTGCCGTTGCTGCAGGCTTTGGCCAGGCAAATGCCTGTGAAATGCAGCAATGAGTGCTGCTCCTGGGGAATTTCAAATTTGCCATCAGAGTACACATAACTAGTTACAGAACTCTTTAATATGTGCGAGTGTGTGTTTAATTAGAGAATAAGCAACCAGAGCTAGCTTTAATTGCGCTATAAATATTTTATTTGCTTTGTCTGGGCTTAGTTTTAGTTTTCCTGGGCACAAAGTCCTTGCAGCTTTGAACTTTTTTCTGTTGTTTGCTTATTGATTGCTAGCGGCAGAGCAAATGATTTACAAGCCAACACTAAAGATATGCGATTGGGGTCATACGGTTGATGTCAAGCCTAATCAGGCGGAAATCGAGCTGAGTTTGTACAGAAGCTGTGACGACACAAAGTCTTTGATTTATAGACAAACAGCGCTGTGTAACGTAAATAGAACAAGTTGCTTTACTCAAAGCTGTAACTGAAATAAATGAAAATCAATCGAGTTAAATGCGCGCAAGGCAAGTGGCACATAATGCAATTTACAGTTACTTATTGGCTGTTAAACACAATTTGTTGCTATAATTTAGTCATTTTATAAATATATTATGACTTCATCAATGCCCGCATGACTTGGAACAGTCATGCCTAGCTAGAACTATAGCCAAAGCAAGCTTTAGGCACGTTTAGACACACACACGGCATATTTAAGCAAATAATTAAACAAGCAGGGGCGTTAATTTTCAAGCATGTGCCCAGTTGTGGCAGCAACAACTGTTGCAAGTATGCATAGTTGCTTCATTAAATTACCGGAGGGACCCAGTAAAACTGACTTAATTCCAACTACAAATGAAACCTGCGCCCAGGCACTTAAGTTGCCACACAGTGGCCACATTAAAGAGGCTAGAGCCAAGCTCATAAAAGTAAAAAAACACCTCAATATTAATAGCCATTATTATCGCTACAATCAGCCGGCTGTCGGACGCTAATACAAAAAACAACAGTTGTTGTGCATACATAGAAAGTGCTTATGAATTATACACAAGCAATCCTGGGGGCCATCTAGTGAAACAGGGCCAGACACTGCTGTGGGTGGCTCAAAAGGCACAAAAAGTAAGTAAAGACACGCACGGAAATCGTAATGCCAACGGAAAGCAATTAGGCGTAACTCTTGAAGTCTCTTTAAAACTTGCGGCCAACTATAAGCTCATTCAATTTAATGTCTGTGTCTGTGTCTGTGTCTGAGACAAGCTTTGGTATCATCAAACTTGAGTCAACTGTCAGCTCATTCGCATTTGTCATTGTACGTGGTCAGCCACAATGATAACAATAACTGTCATAAGCACTTGTACCTGCCCTTGCTCACACAAGGCTTCTCACGCAGATGGTTTCACTTGAATTATCCTTGGCGTCAAGTGTTGCTGTTGGCTTTAGCGGCGCGCCATGCACAAAAGCTGTCACTGTGTTACATCTGCTTTGGACGCTCGCTTCGCACACGTTGTAATTTGCAACAAGAAAACAAAAAAAGGCATTTTCTGAGCAATAATCCCAAACTAAAGCCATAAGCAAAGGTTCTTCGTTAACCATACACTTAGCTCTGCTGAATATTTAATGCGTAACGTTGACTTGCAAATATTCGTACTTACAGTTGTTGCTGTTGCTGCCAGTAGTGCTAACTCGCAGTAATGCCAAAACAATACTGTAGCCAAAAATATATTTGCAAAGACTATAACAGAACACTCGCACTCGCCACGACGCGCGTCTCAAAATAATGCGACACTTTTGCTTGGTCCTTACACTTGCCTATTGATTTAAGGCTAGCAGACCGGAATTTTTATCCGTCAAAGAAAAAGCGGGCCCGGTAAGTTTTCGAGACGGCCAACGCAGGACGACTGTTGTAAGTAAGTATGCTCGCAGGCGTATCGCGCACAACTGAATTACGAATATCACTCATACGCAGCTTGTGACCCAGTTTTTGCTGCAGCTGGGAGTGACTCAAAGAGAGCGAGTAGGAGTGCGCGTGTTTAGCATGAGAGCGAGCTTTGGCAGCTTAGTCTGAAGGCTAACGTTGTTTACGTTCGCTGCTATTTTTGGCGCCAAGACGCGAAACAACTGTTGCAGCAACAATAAGTATATACATATAACTCTCAACATTTTTTGAGGTGAATTCACTATAAATATCTAGCGGCATTAGCGCACACGCTCCGTTGGTCTGTGTGGCACTTATAAGTAGAGCACTTTGAATTTAGCAGCTGCCGCACGATGCTTTAATATCTAACAATCAAATTGCTTATATATTTTGCGTATACTTTAGGTATATCCTTTTAAACTAAACAGCACTTCTTATAGTCCTACGTTGAAAAACTTAATTTAAATTCCACTATTCTGTCGAAAAAAATGTATCTTGAGCTTGCTTAAAAGGATTTGAAACGATTTGCGACTTAAGTCCAATGTCTTAATACTATTTATTTTGTTTTTTTTTCATCTTTACAGCTCGCTCATGTAAAAGTAATATATTTAAACACTATAATTGTGCTGCTCAAACTATTGAATAATTCGCCACAGTCGACTTCTTAATACACTCTACAAAGTTATTTATCTGATTGTTCTGAAGCTTTTTGGCATTGGTCGGATTCAAGAATCATGATAAATCTTGTAAGTGCCAAATTTTGAATTTTTCTGCTAAATACCATGGTCATGAAATGATTTACGGAGAAGTGGGGAGGAAAAAATATGAATACATCTCTGACAAAGCTTATAAAAACTTACCACTGCTACAGTTACAGTTTATAAAATATAATTGTAATTTTTATTATTTGCTTTAGTAGTCAAATTGAAAAGTATTGTTATCAAGTATATTGTTTATCAAAAAAAATATTATGTGCATTTTAAAAACATGCCGCCTTATTTCAGTCTACTTAGCATGGAACTTTATCCCCTTTTCTACAGTTTGTAATAAGAATTATCCACACGCATAAAATGTACATTTCAAATCGACTTAAAGGCATATCTTGCAGTTTCAAATGATGTAAATCAAAACGTATCTCAAAATATATGCAACGATTGTTTTAAGTATTTAGGTTTTTGTAGAATCGATAGCACTGGATATAAAGTGCATTCTACTGAAGATCAGAAAAAAGTGATCCTAATACGCAACCAATCAGAAAATACTAACCCGGATAATACACTAGAAAAGTGTGTGCCAATTGATTTTATAGTAACTGGTAATTGGGTTACTTAATATTTAATGAATTGTTAATAATGCTTTTTTTTAATAGGTATCTTTGAGAATTATGTTTGTTTTTGGGCACCAAGCTTGGGTTGCACGCAAATCATCAATAACGGTGCGAAAGATAAACATGATCCTCCAGGTGATATATGCGCCAGGTGCTATGACGATTGTGACTGTGGTTCGGCAACTTTGGCAACTTTAAGTCATTGGCATATCATATGCAAAGTATTTACTATAAGTTCCGTTGTATATAGTGTTTTAAGAATAATTGTGTGAGATATGAAAAAAATCATTGTTAGTATACATATGTCACTAATGCTTTTGTATTTCTTACGAGTAAATGTTGAGTGATTATTGCAGTAAACATTGTATACACGCTGATTTTTCTTCTTCTTCCCCTGCCTTATATATGAACTTGTGCAAATGTATATAACAGGCATAAGGAGTCGTGGCAGACCCCATAAAGTATACATATTCTTGATCAGCAAGAGGTGAAATTGCCATGTACGTCCATGCATCTGTCTGTCTGTCTGTATGAGTGTCTGTTTCTCAGCAACTAAAAGAGCTAGAGCAAATTTTGTATGTGGGTGAACCTATACTCGTACTAAATCGCTTTTATTTTATTTTTATTTCCTCTGCCATCGCCCGCAAATAGTTAAAAACGATACAATATTTAAAGAAAATCTAAAAAAAAATTGAAAAAACGCATTGTTTGATGGCTTAAATTTGAAAAGGAAGGATAGGATAAATATTTTTTCAATTATTCGCATTTCAATTTTCAATATAGAAAGCGATTACGACTACAAAATTACACATAAAAAGAGCACAAACAAGCGTTGACCGATGTTTACAAGGTATAGCTTATAAGGTCAGCAAGGTCTTCTTCGCTAAACAATTTATAAACAGCTTATAGCAATTTGCCCTCAGAGTTCATACATTTATACACTTTATGTAACAGGGAGAAGGAGGCGTGGCAGATTCTTATTCTTGATCAGCAAGACAAACTGAGTCAATATAGCCAAGCCCGTCTGTCTGTATGAGTGTGTGTTTCTCAGCAACTTTAAGAGCTAGAGAAACCAAACTTGGTATGTATGTGCTCCTAAATTTTATTTTGTTATATTTCCACCCCCCTTCCACGCAATTAAAAAATATTTAAAAATCTGAAAAAAATAAGCTTTGTCATGTTTTAACTAAAGAATTATTCACATTCTAATTTTCAATATAGACAGCGGGGTCCGATTTAGCTGACGCGCTATAAAAACGTCGCTGCTGACGCTACAGCGACAACGAGCTGGGACGCGTTAGCTGTTTTGTATGTATGTATGTGCTTGTGAGTGCATGCGTGTGTTTGCTGCGATGCTCTAGTGAAAGTGTATATAAAAGTTGGTTGTGCCCAACTTTGATTTGTCCACTTGTTTTAGATTGTATGAGCAGAAAAAATTACGAATATTTCCGAACCAATTTGCACATATTTTAGAAACATTTTTTCTCGCCCCTCCAATGCCGAAAATTTCAGAACAATCGGATAAATAACCACTATGCAGTTTTACTGCACTAAAAACCCTGCTCATATTGCTCCTACAAAATTAGACGCCAAAGCTTAAACGTATTGATAACATCAACGTCGACAGAGCAGAACAAAGAGCAACAGAAAGAAGTAAAGCTTATCGAGAAACTTACTCCGCTGCATCACATGCATGCTCTCAATACTCTTTAGTTCGTATGTTGATATTGTTGACAAAGCAGTTCACTGATAAACCAACAAGAGCTTGTGAAATTTGCTAGAGAACTTTTGGCATTATTAATATGCCGGTCGGTCTATTAATTGAAAGCTACTAAGAAACAGCTGTTTTGTAGCTCATTCCAAACACCGAAAGAGCAACAGAGAAAGAGAAAGAGGGCGAAAAAGAGCACAGCCAGATCTTTAGCCAACCAGAGAGAAAAAGCTTTTGGGGCCTTTATCAAATGGGGCTGATGAATGCATTAAAACGAGTTTAGCCGTCGGAGTGCGAGCATCGGCCGAGGAATAAACGATAGCAAATGTATACAAAATAAAATTGCGTTATCTATTTACATATATGTACATACATATTATGTATATACATTGATATATGTACATATATGTACATACAAAGTATATGCTCGTTGTGATGAAATTCAATTGTCTGACTAGTGCGTTCGTTCGTTTGTTACTGATCTGTGTTGTTCATATCAATTTGGTACCAAACATAAATTTGTTTAGTGTAATAAAATATTGCCTATATTACTAACGTGCTCAACTAAAAGAAAAATTCCTATCGTGATCATAGACATTCGCACTTCTACTATATGATAACAATACATACCTGCGCTATTAATGATGAAATAATTATACTAACAATAAGCGCGTGTCCGCCATACATCAAACTAGTGCTAATGAAGCAAAAGAATAAAAGTTACAAAATCGAAAAACTGTAATATAAAAATCTCACAAAACGTGCAATTATACATACATACATCCAAAACATTACATGTACACCCATATGTGTGTATGCATACATAAAAAGTATTTATAAAAACAATTGATGTAGATAGCAACAAACGATCGACAAAAATGCAGACAATTAAAGCCGATGAACTGCCAGAAAATCCGGTAGAGAGCACCAACTTTTTGTCGGAGCTCATGTTCTGGTAAGTGTAATCCATTGGAAACAAAATATTCGACTCAGTTGACCGGCTAACAACTGTGACGACTATTGAAAGTATATTATTCGGTTGGCGCGTCAGCTCGGTGGACATGAGTTGAATCAAATCGGATATATAGAATTATTAAGTACCATGTACATAATTTGCACATAAAAACTCTCATATATAGTTATTCAATTGGCCATCACTTAAGGCAACTTTAATTTCGTTGACAAGCCTTGTGTGGTTACACATGTATGTATTAGTATGTATTATATGTATATGTGTAAGCTAATTAAATGCAATCATATGGCGAGCCATCCATAAAAGAATGTGAATCAAAGTGGCATAGTTGATACTTTAAAGCGATCTGACGTTTCATGAATAAATATCAACACGAATAAGTTATTAAGCAAATAAACTGTCATTTGCATGTCAAACAATTATTTTTGTGTCCATTCGAGTTGTACAACAAGGGTGTATCAAAATAATAATAATAAAAAAAATAATAATAATAAATAAACCAGCATCGGATTGAATCGAATGTAGAACATTTATCAAATCAAAGAGTAAACAACCCAGTATTTTAGCGTAATGCATTAAAACTTTAAAAAATAAAGTTAAATATTTTTTTCAGTAATTGGTGTTTTTCTAAATTAACTGTAACTCGATACAGATTTGAGTGCTTAAATGATGATACGCTTATAATTTAAATTTAAAATAGCTTAAGAAAGATTAACATAAAGTTATTACTAAATTAACTAAGGGTATCTTAAAGTAGACTAGCAAATTGCCTGGAAAACTTAGCTATTATCTTTAAGGTGTGAACTTTTTTGTCTACATCAAAAATGACTAATATTAAGTAACATTGAAAAAAACTTACGCCCTCATATTATCAGCATAAGAAAGATAAAAATACATTTTTTTTTTGGTTTTTTTTTGCTATCATTTTTACAGCTATGTTTACATAATTATTTCGCAAGATTTCCCCAGGAATATTTTCATAAATATCAACTTGTTATACTAGTGTAGTTAACAAATGCTTGCTAGTTTTATCTCTTTATTGCATCAGCACTTGCTTATCAGTTAGATATAAACTGATGTAGATAATATAGTTATATTTATATGCTAATTATTTTACAAGAACATTATAATGCACATTTGAGTGATGAGTCGCTAATTTAGCTTCTTTTGCGTATGGACTACGTGCGTATTTTCATTGCACATATATTTACATTATGATTATGTTGATGTATTTTGGATTTACAGCTTTGCTATGCCCGTCTTGTTCAAGGGCCGTAAAAAGACACTAGAGCAAACGGATCTCTATCGACCACTCAAGGCACACAAATCAGGTAAGTCCAACATTCTTACTTATCGCAAAGCATATAGTCAACACTATAAACATTGACTATTTCTAGATACACTGGGCGAGCGGTTATGCACGGCATGGGAAAATGAAGTTGAGCAAAGGTCCATTAAAAAGTTGCCACCCCGGTTGGGTCGTGTAATGATGAAAGTGTTTGGCTGGCCTATGTTTGTTACAGGCGTCCTACTGGCACTGCAGGAGTTCCTCACAAAGTATGTTTAAGTTCAAAGCCAATTGTAACTTTTTAACTAATTATTATTGTTTTAAGGGTTACACAACC